>NC_045598.1:13516907-13871907 GCF_009762305.2 Zalophus californianus
CCTGGGAAGAGAGGATGCTGGGTGTGGAAAGCACCCTTCTCTGCAGAAAACACGGGGAAAGCCTATCTCTGCTCTCCCGCCTCGGGTCCCTGGAAAGGATGAGCAAGGAAGGAGGGAGTGACGGGCTCAGGTTGGACGGACATGGCTCTGACCCTCAGTGGCTTTCCCCAGGATTAGGGAAGAGCTGAGTCACCCCGTCCAACCCATGTACCCATTTCTCACCGTGACCAGTGGTGATGGGGTCAGGGGTCAGCTGGTGGGAAGGGCGACAGTCTATGGCCAGAGTTTCTTGGCCCTGAAGCCAGATGCCATTTGGCAGCATCTGCCCTCCCCAACCATACCCAGTGCTAGCCCAGCTTCAAGATACCCCTCTGCCACAAGCCACATCTGCCACCCTCTCATAAGAGCCCTGATGGGGGTGCCAGGTGGGGGTGGTGAGTCGTGTCCACTCAGCTCATCGGATGACCCCACACCCCAAGTGCCCATTCCCCTTGACTCCTGCCAGGCCAGCCCTGGGACAGGGATGAGCCACAAGGCTCAGAGAATCGGCAGTGGGGCCCTGGGCGTCCTCGAGCCCTGCCAGCCCCTAGAGGGACAGACCCTGCCAAGATCCTGCTCTCACATCCAGCTTTGCCTTTGTCCACAGTTAACCCTCCTCAGTGGGAAAAGCTGAGTTATTTCCCTCCCGGCAGCTCCTCGCCAAACAAAACCACCTGCTCACGTCAATCAGAGGCTCAGTTCCAGCCCACAGGGAGAGGCCCGGACAGAGCCTCATCTCCGGTGAAAACAGACCCCTGTTTATTTCTCTGCCTTTCTCACTCCTTTTTCCTGGGTGGAGGGGATAGGAGCGGGGGAGGCGAGCCTGGGATCAGGAACTTTCCAGACTGCGATTGAGGGAGGCAGGTTGTGCCTATGTGCAGGAACTGCCAGGAACTGGGGGGCCGGGTTTATTGCTTCTGCTTGAATTTAGAGTCTTTTTATCGTCGAGGGAGAAGTAGGAGGGTCACCCTGGCCCTTTCTCCTTCCTTAGAGGACCGGGTGGGATTCTGGAAAGAGCATCTTAAGTCCACATCTCTGAGTCTGGACAAGAGGTGTGGGTCGAGGGCTGCCCTCAGTCAGGGCTGCTCTGGGCCCCTCTTTTGCCCACCACCCAAACAGGTGCAGCAATCCGATCTTCGCACCTTGAGAAGCTATGGGTGCAGGCTTCCCACAGGCAGGATAAGGCCTGGCGTGAGCAAGTGGGGAAGGGGAGCCTGGATGGCAGGGACCACACTCTTCAGGGGGACCACAGGCGAGGCAGCAGCACCCGGTGGCTATTGATTCATTTTGGCACAGCACAGAACCCAGTGGCTGGCACATGGTAGGCCTCTAGCCACCAGTGGTGAGCCCCCGGGCCTCTGCAACTTGATCACACGCAGCCATGCTCTGTTCCCAAAAGGTTTTTGAGGCAGCTGATCGTTCAGTTTGTACTTGAATGTCATTACCTACAATTCCCTTCAAGTTCATTTCCCTGGCTCCTGTTATTAATGCAGCCTATAGGGAGGCTCAAAAAAGAAATGGACATGGCTGTTTCTCTCTAACCAAGTATATTTCAGGGGAGACAATATTTAGGGAAGGGGTAGGGGGCTGGTGCGGGCAGGACAGCAGCAAATCATAGGGCAACTACTAAACCAGTGTCTAGTGCAGATGCATCATGAGCAAGTGGAATGATCATACAGCCTGGGGTTCAGATACCAGCTTCTCTACTTACTTGCTGTGTGACCACAGGCAAGTTACACGAGCTCTCTGAGCCTCGGTTTCCTCAGCGGTAGGATGAGGCCGATACTACTCACCTTGCGAGATTATGAGCAATAATGAGACCTTGTTCATGGGAAACACCTAGTACCATGCGGGGCAAATAGTAAGAACTTACTAAGTGACAGTTTTCTCCTCTCTGCTTCTCCCTGCCCTGATTAGAAACTGAATGAGCGATGTCCATCCTCAAGCAGAGGGCCATTTCCTTTCTGGGACTGGAGGTCTGGCTTGGCCAATTTCCAATCAGAACTTCGGGAGATCTGAGCTCCCTGCTGGCTTTGCTTCTCACTCACTGTGTGACCTTGGTAGATGCCACCCCTCTGGGCCTCAGTTTCCCCATCTGTGCAATGAAAAAGATGGACCAGTTGCTAGTAAGGAACCTTCTTGCTCAGAGTCTGTGATTTCTGTGGGTTCTTTGTACGAGCACGTGAGCCACAGCCTGTAGATCCGTGGACAGGGGCTGGCTCTCCTCTGTGTCCCACATCTCTCCTCCTCACTTTCATGGGGACCCAGCCTGGGCCTTCCGGGCTTCCCAGCAGGCCGGGGCTTTAGCCTCCTAGAGCTGCCTGGTTTGGTGGGAAAGAATGCAGATAGCGGATTTGCCCTTCTTTCTGATTAGCATGGGGACTTGGAATGAGACAGTCCCGGCAGATAGAGGGGAAGAAAATGAGGGAGATTAGCAATTAATACAGCGGGCAGACGCACTGAGCAGCTCAAGGCCAGTCCCTAGGGTCCCCAGCAGGAGGGAGGCCACCAGGACGGCCAGCGACTGGACCTGGGAGGCCGGGCAGTACCCTAGCTAGGACAGGCAAGGGGACTGGGAAGGTCCCCAAGGGGTCACGCTCTCCCCTGCCCCGAGGACGTTGTGCCTGCCGGGACTCCTTCTGCGTCTCTCTGCTGAGACTCCTCCTCCACCACCCTGTCATCTTGAAACCACTCCCGCTTATTCCTTAAGACTTGGCCACCTTCCGGGACGCCTTTGCTCACCCCCTCCTGGTGGGTTAGTTGTGATTTGCCTGTGCATTTATCACATTTTATCGGTGTATTAAAAGTGCTTGTATTACTAGACAAATAATTGTATAAAAAGAACTGCTCTCTTTTCCGGGGCACTTACTGCAGGCCAGACGCTGTGCTAAGCCCCTCACATGGATCAGCTCATTTAATCTTTGCACCATCTCCTTTGGAAGGGGAGGGCTTCACAAATGGGGGGACAGAGGAACCAAGCAGTTTAAATCATTTGCCTGAGATAAACCGCTAACAAGTGGCAGGCCCTGGACTTGAACCCAGCCTGCCTGGCCCCAGAGACCATGCTCTCACCTGGCACATGTCATGAGAATGGTCTGTTTCCCACTTGCCGGTGAGATTTTTGATCTCCACTATTCCCAGAGCCCCAAGAGGCAAGAGAGCAGGGGTGTCAAGACGTGCGTTCTAGGGTCCCTGCGCCTGGTCCCAGTCTCTAACACTGTCACTTCCTACCTGCATGATTCCAAAGAGGTTCTGCTCTGCCTCAGTTTCCCCCACCATCAAGCAAGGCTAGCAGTAGTTCCCATCTCATAGAGTAGTCTGAGGAATGAGCCCGTTGTGATATGCAAAGCGTGTTGGCATCTGGCACACTTCAGGGTAGCTATTTGCAGATGGGGGCTCCAAGGCCACACAATGAGTTGGGGCAGGGCCAGGCCCCAGACCTCCTGTTGCAGAATTAATGTTCCCCTGGTGCCCTGGAGTTCCCCTGTTCCTTCCTGCTTCCTTGTCTAGGCATCTGCCCTGCCCCAACCTCAGCCCCAGGGCTCCCCTCTCTGCGGACCCTTCCCACAGCCCCTCCTCTCTCCTGGCCCTCTCCCCAGCTGTGAACTTTTCTCCAACACCTTTGGGAGTGGGGACAGGTGTTCTGAGCCACCCCTAGGAGTTAGGCTGCAGGATAATGGCTGATGGGGAGGAAACTGGCAGAGGACGTTCCCCCCGCCTGGGGCTCCTGGGAGCATCTGAGATCTCCACCAGTGTCCCCTAAGGCACTGCTGGTGACCTTTGGAAGGTCAGGCCTGAGTGCCACCGCCCCTCCTGTATGGCCTTGGCCAGTCACTTCCACTCAGCACCTGTTCCCCTGTGAGTGATGAAGGCCAGCACTTTCTTTAGAGGGAGGACAGACTCCCTGGCATCAGCCCAGCCAGACATGTCCCCCACTTTCCTTCTCCAGCCAGTCTTGCCTCCATGTCCCGTGGTTCAGCCCAGAATTTTCTCTTGGTGCCACCTGATGGGAAATGAACCTGGGGTTTCTTCTGGGCACTTCCCTCTGCTTCCCATTTCTCTGCTGACCGCACTCCTCTTTCCAGCACCCCAGTGCTCCCCACCCCTTGTCCCTCACCCCACTTGCACCCAGGCGGCTCTCAGACCCCTTTCCTTCCTTCTCCCATCTCTCCGCAAATCCAGTCCTGCTTCCCATTCTCTTTCTCCTAATCTCTTATTCTTCTCCACTCCTTCTCTCATTTCCCTATGTCTCCAGCCCCCGCCCCTCCCACCCCCCATTTCTCCTTTCCCAATCTGCCCGCTCTGAGACCTCACGCGCTCACGACCCTGGATGGGGAAGCGGGTTGGGGGAGAGAGGCTCCGGGCGGGGGCTGGGCGCAGTTCCGGGCCGGGGGAGGCGGGGCTGGGTCCGGGCCGTGGGGGGACAGAGGGGCGCGGGATCGGCCGGATCCGCGCGCCCACCCCTCCCCTCCCCGCGCTCCGCTGCCGCCGCCGCCGCCGCCGCCGCGCCTTTGATCCATGGCCTGAGGCCGCCTGACAGTGGAAAATGCGGGGAGACAAAACCACTCAGTCAAAGTGATTCCCAACAACTGTCTCCCCGAGATAAGGACGAGCTCGGGCTCGGTGGCCTGCTTAATTCCTGCTGCCCGGGCCCGGGACTGGGGAGCAGCGCGAGCCCGGCCGCCCCCGGAACGCGCGCCGCCTGGCCCGGCCGTCCACCCAGGAGCACGCGGTGGCCCAGGGGCCGGGCGGCGACGGTGGGCGAGCCAGCGGCCGGCGCTCCGGAGACTCGCTTCCTCGGCGGGGCCAGGGCTCCTCCCCCACTCCCCATGCATTCATTCTGCCCCCTTGCACCAATGCACTTGGCCCTCCCTCGCCTAGAACATGCTCGCCCTCCCTCTCTTCACTTACCCAAGACCCATTCATCTCTCTGGTCTCAGCCCAGAGGCCACTTCCTGCAGGAAGCCTTCCCGACCCTCCAGTCTGGGCGGCCACACCCCCTCCCAGGGTAGCAGTTTTGGCTCTGAATTCTAACTTTCTGGATACTGCTCTCTGCCCCTAAAGCCAGGACCAGGTTCTGCTGGTGGCCCATGTCTCCACCACAAAACCTAGCACACAATAGGGATCCAATAAACAGCTGTGGGCATGGATGGACACCCTGAGCGTTCGTTCTTTGCCCAACTCCAAGGCCCCTGCTTTGGACGACCTCCCTTCCGGTTGGTTCTGCAAGAGACAAGCAAGCAAACCAGGAGCCAAAAGCCTCCAGAGAAAAGGGGATGCCCCAGACAAGGAGAGGATGGGGGTAGAGGGATATCTGTGACCGCCCCCAGAGTCCCCTTACAAGGGAAACCCCTTCCTCAGGTCTGACCTGACTGGGCTGGACAGGGATGACCTGGAGGGGTCCAGCTGTGCTTCCAACCAGCTCCCTTGGCAGGCTGCGGTCTGACTTGGAGGTTCGGGAGGTCAGATTTTGTAAAGTAAGCCAAAAGGGAACCTGCATCATTCTACCAGAAACCTCCACAGAGCTGTCTTTTGGGGGCAGAGAGAGCCAGCGCGCGTTCCCATTGGTGGCAGGGGGTGGAGGTCACGGGGCAGGGGTAGAATTCAGCTCAGGGCGTCCGCATCCAAGCCGGCATGGAAGGGTTGGCCTTGTAAAGCACTGAGCGTCCCGATTCGGCGGGGGGGGGGGGGGGGGGGGGGGGGGGCAGCAGCAGAATCTGGTGTCGGGGATTCAGTAGAGACTGTGGTTCCTAAGCCTGTGCATCAGAATGATCTGGAATGCCTGTTAAAAATCTAAATCCCAGACTCCACCCTGATTGGCTGATGCCATAGGTCTGCATGGGAACCAGGAGAATCTATATTTTAAAAGAAGACACCAACTGAGGCAGCCTGGATTATCAAAGCACTGGATTAGCAACCTTTCACCTTGTCAGCCTCCCAGGAGCACCTTGACCTCCCCTTTCTTTAGGAAATGACCTCAGAGTAGGGTCTGTTTGAACTGAACGGAGATCTCTTCTTCAGCAATGTCCAAGGCCGAAGGCATCCCAGAAATAGTTAACCCAGTGCTTCCTCTTACTAAGAAAGATAACCACAATGGCCATGCACGCTTTTCACTGCCTAGAAGGACTCAGGGATTCTTTTCCGAGGGCACGAGTGGGCGTGGCCATGGCTGGAAGGACAGCCTTTACCTTCAGCTGTGCCTCTGCTCCAAGTGCCATGGGCAATCCCCACTTTGACGCAAAGCCCTGGGAAATCTGGAGCATGGAGCAGAGCCGGGTGGGATGTGTGAGGAAGACACACCCCTGGCCAGCTCCTGTTCCTCCATCCTGCTGGTCTCTTGGGGACCCGCAGAGAGTATGAGGGCTCAGCATGCATCCCTCTCTCCAGACAGTGGGTCTGACCTTTGGGGTCGGAAGATGAAGGTCCTGCGAGGGCCCCTGCCAAGCATCTTATACAAAAGGGCACATCCAGGCTGAAATTGAGACGTGATGCCCAGGGCCGAAGTCCCTGAGCCTCCCGCAGGGCCTGCCTTCCCTTCCCCACCACAGATAATGCCCCCACTACCCTGCTCCCCTAACTCCCCAGGCCCCCTGGGTGCTGACCTCAACCCCAGCTGATACCATGCTCCCTCTCTAGGGAGGAAGCAGCTGTCCCAACTGCGGTCCCGCCCTGCTTTGGCCCCCGAAGGGGCAGGAGCAGGGTGGCTCTTTCAGCACCGATATTGTCCGTAATAATGGCAATGTCATCATCAATTTGTTTAGAGCATGGGGGTCCATGAGGCACTTTTGCGCCGTTCTGTGATTTGATCTTCGCTGAGTCCTGAGGCTCTGGAATCGTCATGCCGGTTTTGCAGACTCAGAGAGGCAAAGCTCAAGATCAGCAGCAAGGGATAATGTCGGCATCCAAAACCCAGGTCTGCCGGATGGCAGAGATGAAACTCTCCTCCAGGCTGGGCTGCCAGCACAGGCAGAGGCTGGACTAGACCCTGGCTGCTCTGGGTCTGGTCTGGACTTCAAGGTTCCAGGGGATTCCCGTGTGCAGGAAAGTTTGAGAAGCACTAGCTCAAGTGCCCTCCCCAACCGCCCAGCTCTCACAATCCCTGTGAGCTCCCTGCAGTGACTCAGTGAACCACCCTGGACAGCAGAGGGAGGAGAACAGGAGGGGCCTGGGAGGGAAGGCCCAGAGGAGAAGCAGGGGAGCAGGGGAGGTGGGCTGAGGGTTCCCCTGGCCCGGCAGTCCCGTGCTATGGCGACAGCCAGCTGGACCAGGGTGTGAGCCTGGCACCCCGGGCGTGGTGGGCTCAGGTTTGGTGCAAGGAGCTCCAGGTTGATTGGGGAGGTACCTCCTGCTGGAGGTATGCAGGAGTGATGGGCAGAGAGGCAGGGAGGTGCCCGTGACCGACTGACAGACCCATAGAGAGAAACGGTCTAAGATGCTGGTGTAGAGAACATCAGGGAAAGGGACCGGCTGGGGCACGGGGAGAGAGGGGGAGAGGTAGGGGGAGATAGAGTCTGGAGAAGCACATGAAGGGATAGAAACAGGAAGAGAGAGACACCCAGAGACTGTGAGAGACAGAAACGGGAGGAGAGAGAAGGAAAGAAGGAGAGACAGAGCAACTCGGAGAGGGGTACGCAGGCAGGGGCAGGGACAGGGGCAGGAAGACAGAGCAAACAAGGGAGGCCAGCGAGCAAGGCGTGATGGGGACTCAGGGACACAGCTGGAGGGACACAAACTTACAGAAGTGGGGTGGGGACAGGGATCTGAGACAGGAGGGGGCCCCCAAAGCTGGAGGGGGCGCACGGAGAGAGGGCTTGAGAGAGACACAGCGGACTCTGCAGCATGGACCCCAGCCCCACCACCTCCCAGCTGTGTCCCCTTGGCTCCCTCCGGCAGGAAGGCAACAGCAGAAAGGTGCCTTCATCCCCCCGAGTCCTGCTGCTCTGTTCTCCCTCCTCCCACCGACAGGCCAGGTATCCATGGCAGGGCCTTTTCCCAAACAAAGGGGGCTGCCCGGGCCTGAACCCCAGATGCCCTGCACCCGGCCCTGGCCTTCTGGGGGTGGTGGTGGTTGGTCTCAGAGCCCCGGGAGCCTGGGGTGAGAAGTCCTGCCCTTCTGATGAGTGTTTCCCTTTAGTTCCAGATACTCCTCCCCCCACAGATGCTCCCTGTGATTAATGTCCCCGCCCCCTAGGTCTGAGACCAGCCCCTCCTCCCGAAGCCAGGCTGGTGGCTATGTGGGCAGCACAGGGACTGAGCTTTCCAGAATCCTGTTCCTGGTTCCTCCCTCTTCCTGGACCTTCTCCAGCCACCAAGAGCAGAGAAAAGACCCCTCCTCAAAGCCACCCTCAGATGGGCCGGTTGACTCTGGCCGAGTTTTTATTCAAGTCTCCGTTTTCCCATCTGTGTGATGGCATTAATAACCCTGCTGCTGTGGTCAGGAGGAGGTGGTGTCTGCAAAGGGCCTGGAGCCCCTTGGGGCAAAGCCGGGAGACCTCTGGGCTCCGCGAGAAGGCCCCCACAGCCCTGGCGCCAGAGTCACTGATGGTGCACGTGGGGCACAGAATAACGTTGGCTCTGACAGAGGTACAGGGAGGTGAACTTGGCATCATCAGATTGTGGGGGAGCGGGCATACAGGCTCCAGCAACTTGAAGGCTCTGTGCAGTGGCAGGGACGGCATCATGAATCACGGGGGTATGGCCAGGTAATTGGGGGACTGCCGTCAGGGTTGGGGACCCTGGTTGGAGATGGCGGCTGAGTTTGAATTGGCCAGGGGTGAACGGGAGAGCTTTCGATAATAATTCTCCAGCTGGGGGCAGTGGCTACCAGCTGTATGATCTTGAGCAAGTGACTTGACCTCTCTGTGCCTCAGCTTCCTGATCTATAAAACATGGGTGGCCGGGGTACCGATTTCCCAGGGTTGGAGTGAGGAGCAAAGGAGTTAGCACAGGCAAGGCTTGGAGCGAAAGCCGTGGAGAACTACTAGCCAGGATGCCGAGCGGCTATATCTGGAGGTGTGCTGGGCACAGGGTCACGGAGTTGGGCTGTAAAGGGAGCTGGGGCCCCGGGCTGGCATGGGGTGGAGCTGGGACTCCATTCCAGCTCCTTTCGCCACCTCGCCCAGCCCCCTTCCCTAATAACCCGTGGCATCGCCTTCGCAGCCTGCAGTACCCGTGAGAGGGCTGCTATCTCTTCCCGCATCTCTCCGGGGCCCGGGGACCAAAGGGAGACAACATCTCTCCGCAGCCGCCCCCAGCCTCTTGTTTGTTTGGTGCGTCGGAGCCGTGGGCACATTTTTGCTAATTTTGTGACTGCCTTTATCAAATGGGGATTCACGGGCGCTTTATTCTCGATAAGTGGATTAGTCGGTGAACTAAATAAGACGGTGTGGGACGCGGGGGCTGCTCTGGAGAAGATATTTGTTTCGTGAAGAATGGAGCCTGCGTTCCCTGCCCTGTGCAGGCAAAGCAGGCCGGGCAGCGAAGTAGCTGGAGGGCCCTCTGCACTCCTCCTCCTGGGGCACGGAGCCCAGACTGGGAACTCTCTATGAGGCGGACAGGAAGTGGGAGGGAGGCTGGGCCCCTGGAGGACAGGCCCCTGGGTCCCTCTGGGGAGGGGGTGGGGATGGAACCTTGGATTAAACCCAGCCACTGCAGTACACCTGGGCTCGTCTGAAGAGTATCAGGTGCCTGATACTCCTCCCTACCTCCCACCTCCCTACACCTTTCCCTTCCTTCCTCCCCTGTCCCCCTGGCCCTTCCACTTCCATTTTGTGGAAATGGGACCATCTTTTCCTGGTCCCTCAAACACCTCCGGAGGCCTTTCGCTAAGTACTGTGAATCCAGACGTGGGTAAGACATGGTCCTTGCTTTTGCAGGCAGAAGCCCAGAAGCAAACCAGTATGATAGCAAGAGGCGACTTCGGTTGCACACCCGGGGCCTCTCAGCTTCTCTCCAAAGTACCCCTGCTGTTGGTTGAGTGTGTACTCTTGGGGCCGTGGGGACACAGACCTGTGACACAGACGTGCAGGCACCTTACGGCGTCTTTGCCATTGCGCCGCCATAGTTGTTGGTCCTAATAAGGTAATAAAGTAGCATCGTGTCAGGTTGACTCACCAGGAAGTCACGCCACGTTCAGCTGGTGACGTCGCATGGCGCGTGACGTTGCTCAGCGGCATGGGTGTCGGGCCCGGCCGGGGAGTTGGAGATGACGGGGCCGTGTGGGGTCTGGATGACTGAGAGCCTGATAGGATCACAGAAGCAGAGGGTGCAGAAGCAGGACCTGGGCCAGGGCAGCAGTGTGGAGGTCAAGGCCAGGAGGCGGCCTGCAGGGTGCCCGGATAGGGGCGATAGGGGTTGGGACAGAGATGTGGATTTCAGAGGTGAGTGTCTCTAAAAGACCCCCAGGTGGAATAATACGCTTGCGGAGAGAGGCGAGGAAGAGACTGGGAGGATGCATGTTCCAGCCGCTCTCCCACAGCTGGATGGGAACGGGAGGGGGTGGGGATCCAGATGTTTTCTTTTTCCCTCCCATTTTCAGTCCGAGCGGCCAGGAGCCCGAGCGCTCTGTGTTCTGTGCTGCAGCAAGACTCTGGCTGTGGGCGAGGGGGCGCGCAGAGACTCTAAGAAGGAAAGAAAAGGCTGAAGCAGAGCATCCGTGTCCCCAGCTGGTCCTTAGCAGCGTCTGTCCTCCCCAAGCTGCCTCCAGCTGAGTGTGATTTTGCTATTTATTTACATGTAATTATTGCTATGAGGTGCAGATATTAACGCTGTCAAGAGCAATTTGCTCTGACATTTTTCACTCGCTCAGTGCCCCCGCCACTCTCGATGGAGCCCAGGGCTCTCCCTGCTCGGGCCGCTGAGCGCTCGGTGGCCCGGCCGGGAACCACCCAGCCGGCAAGGAGGAGCGTCAGCGAGCTCACCGGGCTCCTCTGCAAACTCATTAAGCTTTGAAATTGAATTTGGTCCAGGAGAGGGCTGGCTGGGCCCTGCTCCACCCGGCCAAGGCTGGCTCCAGGCCTCCCTGCCCCGCCTTCCTCGGAGAACACTGGGCAGGGGCTGGCGGCTGAGGTTGGCAGAGGGTGGCTGGTGAAGACAGTGGAGGGTCGTTGTCAGAGAGGAGGGTGTGCACACAGCCCCGAGACAGCCATGGCGCAAGGGGAAGGGACATGGCAGCGGGAACCCTCTCAGTTCTGTTCCCTCCCTGGTCATCCTCCAGGAAAACCAGGCAGCTCTGACTCTAGAGGACATCACTGTGATTGATAGCTGTAGGCACCTAACAAAGAGGCTTTCCTATGGAGTCCGCCAAGCATCTTAGCCAGCCTGCAGGGGATGGCACCGTGGGGGTAGGAAGGGGGCTGGGCCGGCCCTGCAGTGGGTCCCTTAGGTAGATGCTAGAGGGAGAATCATCTTCAGAATTATACCTCCTGAGCTCAGATCCCAGCCCCATCACTTATTCATTGTGTAGCCTGGGGCTTCCCCGAGCCTCAGTTTCCTGACCTGTAACACGGAACAGCCAATACCCATATTTCCTGGAACCTAAGACAGTCTGATGCTGGCCCATCCTTGATCTTCTCGGAAGGTGTCGAGAGGAGCTTCACACCCAGCCCCGTTGTCACTGCTGCCTAACACCGATGCTACCTGGCTGCTAGGACAGCCCCAGCAAGGCGTTCCGGGTGGTAAAATGCATTCCAATTTCAGCAAAATGAAAACACCCATCCTCCTGACTGCAGGTGTAAGGGGTGAATCGCAGTGCTGCCTGCCCATAGTAGGTGCTTGGCACACAGTAGGTGCTTAATAATGGAAGCTGACGATCAGTTTTCCTTCTGAGCCTCTCCATACCCAGGGGCAGGGGGGCGGGGAGGGCATTCGTTCATTCTGCTCAAGGGACTTGGCTCCTGGGAGAGGGGGAGCGGGCCCTGAGCTATCATGGCTGGGAGTCCTTAACGCATTGTGATATGTGCCAGCTTGTTTGCCCAGGTACTAACGAGGCCTCCCTGTCACCACTCACTCCCTGCCACGGCCAATCTGCGTCCTCGTCTCTGGCAATTACCAAGGGGGAGCACCCCCCACGCCAGGGGGGCGAGAGCCTGGGCCTTCCCCACCTCCTCCTTTCCCAACCTGTGCCCGGAGTCCAGGAGGCGCCCCCCACGGCCCCCGTCTCAGCCCTCCCACCCCCCCTCCCCTCAGCTCAGCCAATTAGGCCCCTGACACCTGGAGCCACTGACAAACTGTTTCTGTCACTTGCTCTCTGTCTTTCATTAGGGCCGCGGAGGAGGGGGAGCAGGAGGGGAGGGGGAGGAGATGGAATCTTTCATGCTTAGTAAGGCCAGATACATTAATTACAAAACGGCCATTTGCCGCGTGAAAGTGTGCTAATTAAATTTATGCAATCATTATCTTTAAATAGTCATATCTTTCCCAGCGATCGGCCCCTTCCTTCTGCAGCCCCGCCACTGCCGCCGCCGCCGCTCACAGCAGTCGCTCTACTCCCCCTCCACCATTATCGTGCCATCAGAGATGGTCCCCAAATCCCACCATACCCCACTAGCTCCAGCCCCTGCCAGGAGCCAGGAGTCCTTGGACTCATCCTGGCATGGACACCTGACCCAGGCACCACCCAGGGAGTGGACGCCAAAGCCAGCCCCCCTCCAGTGCTTCCAGATATTTCTAGATTTTGGAGATTGACATCTCATAGAGCAAACATTGGAAATGTGTGTGTGTGTGTGTGTGTGTGTGAGAGAGAGAGAGAGAGAGAGAGAGAGAGAGAGAAAGTCTTTAACTTCTTAGACAATGAGTGGGAGTCATTCTGTCCATCCCCCCTCCTTCTAGTCTTTAGCTAAGCCTCAAGGACCCCCAGGGTGGGGAGGAGGCTCTGAAATCCATGGAGTTGAGGGACCATGTGAATGTGCCACAAGACCCCTCCATTTTTTCTTTTCATTCATGCAAGTCTATGCCAGGCCCTGCGCTGGGGATGACAGATAAATTCATTCATTCGTTCATTCACTCACTCAACCAGTATCAGTTGGACACCTGCTATGTGCCAGGCACTGGGAATAGGATAGACCTCCTGGGTCAGGGTCAGGATCAGGGTCAATGGGTAGGGCCACAGTAAGGCTGATAGCATCCTCTGGGTGAGGCCCAAGCCCAAGACTTCCCACTGTTTTCCAGCTTAGCCTTCCTGCATCTTCCTCCACACTCTGGGAGTTCTTAACAGAGCCTAGGCTGAAGCCTTTCTCTGCAGAGATTCCCCTCCCTGCCTCCCTCTGCAATCAAACAGAGCCTGCCTGTCTCCTGAGTCTTTTCGGGTCAGCTATGTTGGACTCTTACATGGAAGGGAGAGTTAACCCAAAGGAGTTTGGGGCTAGGGAGCAATATTCCCACATGTGATACTCCCACGTGCACCCACACCGTATACACACGCACACACGCACATGCACACACACACGGACTTAAGAATGAGAGCTGTCTATGGTAAACGAAGACCACCGTCAGGTGCAGAACAAGAGTATTGGACTAGAAGTCAGAGGTCGAGGGTTCTTGCCCCACTGAGACCACTCATTCCCTAGGTGACTCTGGGTGAGCCCCTAAGCCTGTCCCTCATCTGGAAAGGTTTGAGGCTTGAAGGGAAATGCCTTGGAAACTGTAAGGTGCTGTGCTGGGCAAGAGAATGGCAGTAGCCAGGCTTAGAAAAGCATTCACGGAAGGCTGGTGGTGACGCAGGAGAGGGGCTGGGGTCTGGGGGTGGGTGGACGGGGGCAGGCAAGCTTGCTGGCCAGGCGGGGCACCAGCTCTCCTGGTTGAGGTGTGGACGGTGGAGGGAGGGTGAGGGCCATAAGCAGAGAGATGGAAGGCGAAGGGGGGCGGGGACGGGGAGACCTGCAGGAAATCTTGTTTGGAAGCTCAAAGTCAGCACCCGAAGCCCATTACCGCTGTCCACAGGGGGCAGGGAGAGGGGAGGGGGCCCGATCCTCTTAGCAAGCCGGGAGCAGGAGAGAGGGGGAATGGGGCGGGTGCTTGGCTGCCTGGGTGGGTGATTTCTCGCTTGCACTAATCCCAGTGTGGAGCTGGGGACAGGCGGTGGGATGGGCTGGAGGTGTGTTTGTGTGATGTGTGTCTGGGTGTCCGTTGGGGGCTGGAGCAGGGTGAACGGTGGCTCGTCGGCTTGCATCAGTGAGCTGACGATTGTGGAGTTGTGAGGTTGAGGTGTGTGTGAATGTGTGTGCATGTTTGCCTGAGTGTGGGTCTGTGAGGCATGTGATGGGCTTTGGCCTAGCTGTGTGCATACACGCACTTTTTCGTGTGTTCGTGCTGGCGTGTCTGCATAATGCTGTGTGCAACCGGTGTGAGTGTCAGTGTGTTTTGTGTGCGCGCCCGTGTCTTCATCCGTGTGGATGAGGACTTGCGGTCGTTATTATGCGTGTGTAGCAAGAATAACAATGATTTGATTTGAAAGCAGTGTTTCACAAACTTGGCTGCACATTAGAATCACCTGGGGCAGCAGGCTGGGAACGCTCCTGATGCCCAGACCCTCGGACCAACTACTCAGCATCTACAGGGTGTGAGAGCCTGACATCTGCATTTGATTTATTTTTTAGATTTTATTTATCTATTTGAGAGAGAGAGAGAGAGCATGAGCTGGGAGAGGGGCAGAGGGAGAGGGAGAAGCAGACTCCCTGCTGAGCAGGGAGCCCGACTCTCAGGGCTTGATCCCAGGAGCCCGGGATCACGACCTGAGCCGAAGGCAGACGCTTAACCAACTGAGCCACCCAGGCGTCCCCCGGCGTCGTCATTTTAAAAGACTTCCCCGGTTGATTCCAGTGGGCAGCCAAGGTGGAGGGGCAGTAACCGAGCAGACAGAGCCCAATGGGGCAGACACGACACCCCAGCCCTCAGCCTGCCCCCGTGAACTCGATCTGCACACAAGGAGGGACCCCAGGCCCTTGGGGACCAGGGCACGTGGTGAGCTAGGCTGCCCCCCAAACCTGCCCCCTCCCTCAGTTCTTGTGGAAGTCAGGAGAACAAGCTAGTGAGCTGGGGGCCCAGGGCTGGAGGCGGAGATGAAGGTGCTCAGTGAGCCACACCAGCAGGTCCTTCTGGAGCCCACCCCCAGGCGGAGGGCCCGAGGGAGTGGCAGTAAGCCCGGCGTGGTGTGCCATTAGTTTGTGGTGACTCTCCTGGAGTGGAAGTCACTGCCCCCTTTGGGCCTCAGTTTCTGCTGGAGACTTCGCAGATTGGCCATCAGGGCCCCGTGCCCTTCTGTGTGCGGGCAGGGCCTCTCCACTCAGAAAGCTCCCACTGCGCACCAGGCCCCTGGGGAAGAAGAGATGAGAAAGACACAGTCAGGACCAGGAGGAGTTCCTGGAGTCCGCCTTCCAGCAATGATTTCAAGCTCAGGCCAGGTGCCTCCTCATCCAGGTGAAAGTGGAGGGGGAGAGTGGGCCTGTGCTGAGAACAGACCGCGTGCCCGGCACTGCCTTAAGCGTGCAAGGTGCATTTACTCAGTTATTTCTTAAAACGCCCCTACAGGTAGCTACAATTCTTGCCGTGCCCGTTATACAGATGAGAAAGCTGAGGCACAGGTTAAAGAAATTGTGGAGAGTCACAGCTCACCCGCGGCTGAGCCCGGATGCTAGTGCTGATACTCTGGCCCACGGCGCCACAGGGAAGCCCCTGAGAGCACGGAACGGCTGAGTCCCTCTGGGGCCTCGGGATCCCCTCCGGCTGTGGAGGTGGGGCTCCCTGACCTGCCCATGGGTCCAGATGGCCCTTGGCCTCCTTCCAGCCCTGGTCCCATCTCTGGGTCCCACTGTCCCGAACTCTCCAGGCGTGATCCCTGCCCCGCCTTGTCTCCTCTCTGTTCCCCTGCGGCTCCCAAACACCCACCCCGCACCGTGCCACGGAGCCCCAGTGATGGCGATCCCCTTCTAATTGCAGCCTCACTCCCGAAGCGCGCTCGGTTATCACAGAGGGTGCAGATCCCACCGCTCAGCCTCCTCGGTCCCAGGCCCTGGGGCCAGCTCAGGAGCGGAGGGAATTAATTACATTTTTCCCATCCCCTTCTTTTAAAGGAGGGGAGCTCGCCACCACATCTCGGGGAGGGGGTGGCGAGCGGAGGATGTGGAAGGAGGGCTGGCACGGGGCTCCCGCAGCCCCCACCCCCCAAACCTGCAAGCCTCTCCCCAGCGGCGGAAGGGGGATGAGGCCGCCCCTTATTGATTTAGTCTGGTGGAGGCTGGGACTGATTTAGAGCAGAGGGAGAGGAAGGGACTGGGGGCGGGCGGGGGCCGCGGCGGGTGGGGGCCGAGGAAGGGATGGCTGTCACTCAGCCTGATGGACAGCCCGGAGATTTGCCTTCAGATAAAACCTTACAGATGTGGAGGTCGGTATTGATTTTGAGTTAGTAACGGTAACGTACCAAGAAGTAATACATTAGCGAAAGCAAGGTCACCAGGAAAAAAGTAAAACCCACCGGGGGAGAGGCCTTAGCATTCTTGAGGGGGGTGAATTACCGCATCAGACTGGGACTTCCTCAAGTTCAAAAGTTTGCAGGCCCCAGACTTCGGCTGAGCCCCTAACCCTGGGCAAAGCTTCCTGCTTCTGCGGGCAAAGAGGGGCTCCCAGGGGCCCAGGGGCCAACCGGCAGCCGCGGAGGGCCACTTAGGTCCACAGCACTCCCCACCACAGAGTTGTCAAGGGCCTCTCTCCCCACAGTCTCTGGCACAGCCTGGTGAGAAGCAGCCCAGCTCCCGGTCAGGGAGACGCAGGTTCAAATCCCAACCCTGCCGCTTCCAGGCTGTGTGATCTCGGGTGTGCCTTTCCTCTTCTCTGAGCCTCAGTTTCCCCGTCTGCATAATCTAGGTAACAATAGCCTGTTTGCTCAAGGAGTCAATGCTCCCACGTCTCTTCAATTGGGTCCTGTCCCATTTGCTTGGAAACTGCTATGCCTGGAGACAGGGGGTTGGATGAAATGGCAGCCCTTTTGATCCACAGGCCACCAGGGACTCTGAGAGAGAGTAAGCAGCCTCCTCGCATCCCCATTCACACCTATCCCAGATGTGGATTTGATTTGATGTTCCAGGGCAAATCCCATTGAACAAATCCCATTACAGGAAAATCTCCCCAGGCCTGAGCTGATTCTGAGAACTCCTGAGCCAGTGGGCACCACACAAGCCCCTTCTGAAAAACTCTAGGAAGCCTTGCAGCTCTCAGGATTTTCACTCTCCACATTGACCTTCTTGCTATTTCTAAAACCTGCTGGGTGTGTTCCCACCCCAGGGCCTTTGCACTTGCTGACTCCTCTGCCCGCAAAGCTCTTCTGCTACATCCTCCCATAGCTGGCTTTTTTGGGTCTTGCTGGATATCACCTCTTGGGGAGCTCTTGCCTGACTACTGCGCTTGTCCCCTTCGTTTATCCTCTATAAACACTTCCCGGTATCAGAAACTATATTATGTATTTGTTGGTTTATTGTCAGCCTCCTTCATGAGAAGCTGGCTCCAGGAGGGCACGGAGGGCTGGTGCTCACTGCTGCGTCCTCCATGCTCAGCTCAGTGTCTGGCACATAATAGGTGCTCACTTAAGATCTGTTAAGTGATATCCATGAATTCAGCTGGGTTTTTCTGGGCTCATAGTATGTAGCAGGCACAATTTCGGTGCAGGGGCAGCGAGGGTAGGTGAGACCCAGTCCTGTCCTGCCCTCAAAGAGCTCATGGGCCAGCCCTCTCTGCAGCCTGGCACTGGTAGCACTCTATGAAATGTTTGTTGAATGAATAAATGAACGAATGTCAGATGTCTTTGGGAAACACCATATCATGCGGTCTAGCTGGGACACAAAGTGTAAGACAGGAAGAAGGGGAGGGGTTGGCACAGGTAGGTAGCGGTCTGATCACTAGAAGATTTTGTCCTGTTTATCGGGGAGGTAATGAGGAGCCACTGATAATTCTTTTTTTTTTTTAAGATTTTATTTATTTATTTGAGAGCGAGAATGAGAGCCAGAGAGGAGAGAGCAGAAGCTGGGGGAGCAACAGGGAGAGAGAGAAGGACCTTGGGATCATGACCGGAGCCAAAGGCAGATGCTTAATGACTGAGCCACCAAGTGCCCCGCCACTGATAATTCTTGAGTGCTGTGGTCAGATTTGTGGCAGTTCTCTGTCCTGCAGGATGAGTACTGTCTGTACATAGCTCCCAGCCCATCCCAAAACATGCTCCTCCTCTCCCGAACCCCTCCCCTCCCATTCCATTGTCTCTTCTGAGCTTGGCGTCTTGGCCGTGTGCAGGAGGGAAGGATTAAACTGGGGTCTCACCGGAGCTGACAGACCCTCCCAAGAGTCTCCCCGTGCCCATAATTATCCTCCTGAAAGAAGGGACATGGGGCCTGTGTGTTTTCCCTAAGCCTCTGAGTCTATTCTTGGAGTCCAGGCCTCCTTCGAGGGGAGAAGAGGATTAATGTTTATATGGTGCGGGGGGGTGGGATTGGCGGTGATTTTTTTTAAAAAGATTTTATTTATTTATTTGACAGAGAGAGACACAGCGAGAGAGGGAACACAAGCAGGGGAAGTGGGAGAGGGAGAAGCAGGCTTCCCGTGGGGCAGGGAGCCCGATGCAGGGCTCGATCCCAGGACCCTGGGACCATGACCTGAGCTGGAGGCAGATGCTTAACGACTGAGCCACCCAGGCGCCCTGGTGATTTTCTTAATTTAGATGGAAAGTGGAGTCTAGATTGGGCACCTGACAGGCAACATGGAAGAGAATCAGGTCCCCTAACCCCCTGGCAAGTGCTAGATTCCTTAGTTCCCCCTAAGATCCCACCCAAACATACACCAAATTTCCTAGGCCCTGGGGAACCCATCTCCACAGTCAGAAAGCAACAAACACTGCCCAACGGTGTCAGGCATCCTCACACAACACCCCCTTCATGGGGCCCCTCTTGCCACCACCCCTGTACCCCTACATGGACCCTCCCATGTAGGAGATTCCACAGGTCAGGCCACTGCCCAGAGTAGCCGGACACCTGCCCAGACTCTCCCCTTCTCACACACCCATCCCCTCGGGTCTTTGCCTTGTGGACAGGGCTGATACACTGTCAAGTCCCACCTAAGCCCTACTAGCTGCAGTGGAGGCAAAGACCAGCCCCCCAGGCCCAGTGCCGTTGACTCTGGCTCTGGGGGGAGGGGGAGTGCAAGGACCCAGGAGGGTGACCCCAGAGTGAGGGGGTTCTGTTGGGAGCATCCAGGGGAGGGTCAGGGAGAGGTTGTGCTCATGCCCCAGCCACGAGGGGCCCCAACCTCAATCACCCCCAGCCAGTGGCTGCCCAGAGTACAGGCTGCTGCTGGCCCCTGGACTGAGGACCTCTGAAGGGCTCAGATGCCCAAACTCATCCTTGAGAGTCAGTCCTGACCCTATCAGGCGAGTGGGCTCAGGCCTCTGGACCCCGAGCTGCTCCCCACAGACTTGCGGTGACATCTGGAGAAGACACAGCCTTTTGAAGGCCTCTGTTCCTTCATCTGAGGAAGGGGCATCACGGCTCAGCCTCATGCACCTCTGTAGGGCTCTGGATTGGGCGAGCCATGTGAGTTCATGCCAAGATGAAGGAAAGGAAGGGGGAAGGGAAGAGGAGCCCTCGGGGAGCTGGGGCCCTGCTCCCGGGAGCGCTGGCCAGGCGTAAAGCCCTCTGTATGCAGACCCCACCTCATCCCCCCAGCCACCCTCTGAGTTAGGGACAGTCGTCATGTCTCTTCCTCAAGACTGTGGGCAGTCACAGGTGCTAAGGCACATCTGAAGCTGTAAGTGGAGAAGCCCAGGGGCTGTCCCTGGGCTGAGGATTCCACATCCATGCCCTCCACCCCTGCCCTGCCTCAGTGCCTATGGTAGGGACAAGTCACAGAGGAGAAGGTAGAAGTTTCCAGAAGGTATCCAGTCGGCAGCAAGATTGCTTCTAGCAGTGCCCCTAGTCTGCCTTCTCCCAAGAGGCAAGTGGGGAAATCAGCGAACACAGCCGTGTGCCCAGCACGGACCACAGCCTGCTTCTTCAGCTTGCTGCTGGGCAGGTTAGCAGCTCGGCTTCCCACCTGGCACCGAAGCCTCCCTCCCACAGGGGGTGTGGCATCACCAAGAGGTCACCAGGGTCCTGGGCCCTGCAGGTCGGCTGCACAACGGCCTGCCTCTCCATTGTCTCCCGGGACTGGCCGGGACGCCCGTGCTCCCACACGGAGAGACACCTGCTGCCTGCACCACCTTTCCCCACTCTCTGTCCTGGAGAGCTGGACAGCAGGTGTCACCTCCTCCAGAAGCCTGCCTGGACCACCAGACTGGCTGAGTTCCCTTCCCACAGCCCCCCTGAGCGGCCTCTGTCATGCCCCTCACCACTTCATATCTTGATGGTCTTCTCCTGGTTGCCTCCCCCTCCTGATGCAGACATCCCCCCTGCCGAGGGCAGGGACCATGGTTCTTCCTCCTCTGAAGAGCCAGGGCCCTGCCTGAGGCCTGGGGCTGCAGTCCCCATCAATGCATGTTTGTTGAATGAATAAGTGAACACATCAGTGAACAAACGCCAGGTTCTTTAAGCTGAGTATCTAGAGATGAGCCTCACCCTGCCAGTCTGGGGTCACCAGCACTGGTGGTGAGTTCCTGTTTGCTGTCCCAGCCAAGCAGGGAAGGGGTGATGATCACAGACATCTGAGAGCTACCAGAGTCAAGGAGGGGTACCCGCGAGGCTCTTTGAAAGCGTTGGCCATGGATGTTGGCATTGTAGAAGCAGGATCTCAAAGTCAAGAGCAGAGCAGGCGTACCACAGGACCAGGGGTGAAGCCAGACTAGATCCAGAGTCCTGTTCTAACTCTGTGTTGGAAGATGGGGGCATCCGAGTCTGACAGGGGAGGCTCGGCTTCCTGTCCTGGAGGAGCCCCTGTCTGATGGGAGAGACATCATCAACTAGTTCGTTCGTTCATGCATTCATTCATTCATCAGACACACCAGATGTCCCTTAGAACCAGGCCTGGGGATATCGAAGAGGGGAATGAGGCCCTGCCCTGCCCCCTGGAGCTCTCTGCAAGGGGTGAGTCCATGGGTCAGGACCTAACCAGGAGAAACCACTAGCCGTCTTACCCATAAGGGCAAGCAAACCAGGTAAACTGAGGCTCTTGGGGCTGTGCAGGGATCTCAAGGGAGCAACCCCAGCCAAGGCCTGTTTGGGGCCAGCCTGGCACCGTCCCCCCACACACCGTGTCTGTGGGGCCCGTCCTCCAAGCCCCCGACACCCGCTGCTCGGGCCGCACTGACCATCTCTCCCCCGCAGGTGATGAGCATTCTGAGCAACCCCAGCGCTGTACCGCCGCAGCCTCAGGCCGACTTCTCCATCTCCCCGCTGCACGGCGGGCTGGACTCGGCCACCTCCATCTCGGCCAGCTGCAGCCAGCGGGCCGACTCCATCAAGCCGGGAGACAGCCTGCCCACCTCCCAGTCCTACTGCCCGCCCACCTACAGCACCACCGGTTACAGCGTGGACCCCGTGGCTGGCTACCAGTACGGCCAATACAGCCAGAGTGAGTGCCTGGCGCCCCAGGCGTCCCCCTCCCCCTCCGTGCCCCACTCCGAGGACCGTCTGCTTATTTGTAGAGCGCTGCGAGGCGGTGTTGGGGTGGGGGTGCCCATTTCACAGATAAGAAAATCGAGGCCCAGCAAGAATGGACTGTTGTCCTAAGCTGATACTGAGCCCGGCCCCTGCACTCCCCCTACTGTGGCCTTAGAGCAGTGCTGTCCCAGAGAACCGTACCAGGAGCCAAGAATGGCGTTTAAAATGTCCTAGTAGCCACAGCTTAAAATGCAAGAAGAAACAAGTGGAATGATTTTCACTAATGTATTTTGTTTGACCCGGTATATCTGAAATGATGATCATTTTGACATGTCATCCATACAGAGTTATGAGTGAGCTATTTTGCATTTCTTTTTTCATGCGGTGTCTTTGAAATCCAGCCCGTTTTAATTCAGACACTAAGTTTTCATTGGAACTACTCGATCTGTATTTAAATTTCATAAAATTACAACTGAGAAGTGGATTTACACACCCAAGTTGTTCCAAATATACTGTAAAGTTTCCCAACCACTAAGCTAAGTCGAATTTCAGTTTTCACATTTAAATTAGATAAAATTAAATTAAAATGTAAAATCCGGTTTCTCGGCAGCGTGGCCACGTTTCAGGGGCTCAGTGGCCACGTGTGGCTGGTGGCCGCCATGTTGGATGGTGTGGTGCTAGAGACCCTGCCCCCTTCTGCCCCCTGGGTGTGGGCGACAGCTGGATTTTCATCTCTGTCCTGTATCCCAGCCCCAACCGTCCTCAGCCCTGTTTGCTCCAAACTTTGAGCTGGTCTCTTGGGCCCTCCCCAGCCCCCATCCCCCTGGCACCTTGCTTAGATGCAGGGGTGGGGTGGAGGGGGGAAGCTGACCCTCGGACCAGAGGCTGCAAAAGGCAGGCCCGGCCACAGCCTCCGGCTGCCAGATGGGGCAGCGTCAGGGCAGGCCATGAGGCACCGAGAGCCGAGGTCACCGGGCTCCCCTCCTGCCCCCCTCCTGGCAAAGGCCTCACCTGCTGGTGTCAAACTAATCAGAAGGGCGTGCGGGGCGAGGCTGAGGTCCCAGCCCGAGGGCGTCCTCTGCCCCCCCCCCCCCCCGCCCAGCCCAGCCTCACTGACCTCTGCTTCCTGCCCCCACACCAGCCGCTCCTGCTCGCTCGGCCTTGGCCTCCACAGCTAAATGAGGGCCAGCTGTGCCACCCTCCACCTCTGAGCTGTGTTCACGGCCCCCGCCCCATGGATGTGTGTGTTTGGTGTGTGTGTGTGTGTGTGCGTGCGTGTGTGAGAACACGTGTGTCATGGATACGTATGATTCGTGTGTCTGTGTATATTGTGTCGTTCAGCACACGTGTTTGCGTGTGCATCCTTGTGTGTAGGTGTGTGTTTGTATGTGTGAATGTGAGTGGTACACGTATGTGTACACCTGGCTATTCACATAGCTGAGTTTAAATGAGCCTGTTGCGGCCATGTGATACGCACGTGAGTCTGTATGTGAACACACAAGTGCTCACGTTTGGTCCCGTGAGTATATGAGTCTGTCACACATACACATGTGTGTTTCAGTGTACATTCAGGTGTGTACATGTGGCTGGCTGTCTCCGTGTGTGCCTGCATGTGTGACACGTGATTGGCAGATGTCACTCTGTGGGCATGTGTAACAAACGTATGCGTGTGTGCAGATGTGTGTAAGAGTGTGAGGATATGCGTGGCTCTATGTCTGTATACATGTGCATTCCGGCGTGCACAAAAGTTTGTATGTGTCTGTGGGTGCATAGATGTTCTGTACGGGCATGCACACTACACATGCGGTGCGTAAATCTGGGTGCGTGGGAGCTACGGTGCGCACATAGGCGAGGCTGCATGTACCTGTGTTTAGCTGTGCATCGGGCCGTGGACACATGGTGTTGCCTGTGCGTGTAACTGCGTGGAGTTGCCACGGGAGGAGCAAGTGTGTGAGGGGGTAGAGCACGTGTGTGCAGGTAGGGTTGAGAGCTGGGCTCGCACATGTGCACGTGAGTGTTTCCAGAGGGGCCCAGGGCAATCCCCGGCCCCAGCCCCCGTTACCGGGCAGAGCGAGCGGGACACACATGCTCTTGATAAAGAGTTGAGAGCAGCTCCGCGGAGGCAGCAGCCCCGGCCTGGGGCGGGCGTTAGTCATACCCGGAGCCCCCGCGCCCTGCTCCAGGGGTGCCTGCCCAAGTCGGAAATAAAATTAACCCCAAAGTCAGCATGGGGGCTGCAAGGGAGGGGGGATCAAAAGGGAAAGGGCCCAGGAGGCGAGAAAGGAGTGTTTGTTCCTCCTTCGCTAGGGGAGAAGCTCTTCAGAGCCATTTCCCCTCCCCCTCCCTCCCTCCTTTCCGTTCCCCCTACTCTCCCCCTCTAGCTCCAGCCCTGTTCCCCTGGCTCCTCCAGGGGTGGCTCAGAGCTCCTCCTGAGCCATATTCTCCAGCCCTATCCAGAGGGAATCCCGGGGCAGACCCTACCCCACCCCCACAAAGGCTCCAGGCTTCAGCTGGGAGGGGCCCAAGGGAGAGCTGGCCCCACTACCACTGATTCTGCCGCCAGGTCACCCTGCCTCTGAGACTCAGTTTTGCCATCTGGGAAATGGGAGTCCAGGGATTAGACACCCAGAGTTTTTCCACTGTGCCGTCTTCCTCACCTTTGACATTCCAGGACAGTCAGGGACAGGGACACGTCATGTTGCCGCTGACCACCTGCCCCATGTTCATGGGACACTGAAGACACCTATGACTGAGCTCCCAGTCCATGTGCAAGAGTGCACATCCCAGACAGCCCCTGTGCGTGCCTAGGTGCACCCATCACCTGCTCCCTTCTGTCCCGTGCATGAGTCTAGCCCAGGCGTGTGGCAAATTGCATGTTCCTCATTTGATGCCATCCTCAAAACCCCACCCAAAGTAGATTTTATTTTTCCTCAGCTTACAGATGCAAGAGCTAAGGCTCTAGAGACTTTCCCAAGGCCACAATAGGTGAATGGTGGACCCTGGGTCCCCTAACTTCCAACCTGGTTCTCTTTTGGCCAGACCACAAACTCGTGTAAGACACTCAGTAACAATACACACCTTGGCCCACCTTTGTGTGGATTCCCGTCCGTGACTTCACAGGCACCTACGTGTGAAGAGCTGGACACACACCAGTTTATTTCTGAGGGTTCACTAGTGTGTGTCTGTACACATGGCTTCGAGGTTTATTCAGCATCTACTGTGTGTCTGGCACTCATGGCAGCCCTGTGTGGTGTATGTGGTTATTCCTCCTGGACAGACGAGGAAGTGGATCCCAGAAAGGCTATTTGCCCGAGAGCCCGTATCCATGTGAACACAGCCATGCCTACAGCCCTCAGAGAGGCTCCCTTGTGGGCGGGCGTGGAGTGTGCCCGTGGCCAGGAGTGTGCCCGTGGCCAGACTCCCTAGCAGGAGAGTCCACTCCTCTTCCCGGGCCCCTTGTCTTCCCAGGGACACCTCCACACCTTCTCTTCTGTTCCTGGTCATCATCTGTCCATCTGTCTGTCTTCCTGTCCCTGAAGGGGGTGGGGGCAGGGGGCAGGGATGGGGCACATGGCAGATTAATATGGCCCTGGTGTTCCCAGAGGCCAGGGCCGTACTAATGATGGGGCTGATAGAACGCAGAAGTGTGAAAAGAATTTTAATAGATCTGACAAGTCTAATAAGAATTTGTGTCTAGAAGGGTCCTCCTCTGGGGCCGCGGGCTGACGAGGCGCTGACGGCTGAGATTTGTTTACTGGTTGGCATCTCCTGCCAACTCCCGATTAATCTAATTTGAGACATTTAGAGCCCAGGCGCGGGCACAAGGCAGAGGAGAGGGGACACAGAGAGACAGAGGGACAGGGAGGGCCATTGACAGAGGCCGTAATGAGATATGTCACAGCCCTGCCCTCGCCGGCCCCTGGCTCGACCCCAGGGAGAGGCAGGCTCTGCGACACAAGGGGTGCCCTTGAAGTTGGCTGCTCATCAGTAAAGTTGGGCTTCTTGGTGTCTCCTTGCCCACCTTGACAGGGCGTGGGTCCTACTGTGTACTCAGCCCGCGCTGGCAGCCGGGAGAGGCTAAAAAGGACGACATGGAGTGACCACAGGCACAAGCAGCACAATCTTGCTGTGCCTCAGTTTCCACCTTTGTAAAATGGGAACAGCTGTACCATTGTTGAGATTGTTGGGATTGGTGAGAAGTGAAATGAGATTGTGTCCACCCAGCCCACAGGGAGCACACAATAGGCAGGGGATCAGGCTTTGTCGTTCTGATTGCTGTTTGGAGCCAGACCTTTCCAATCCACCCCCAGGGAGCACTGCAGAGGTGGGCACAGAGTTGGGCATGAGGTAGAATCAGGGGGAATAGGCAGAGCCTTCGGTGAGTCAGGAAAGGTCACCTGGCTTGGCCATGTGCCCTTGGACAAGTCACTTACATTTCCTGGAGGAGAAAAATGGGGCCAATGCAGGATTTGGAGTGTAGAGTGTCTCCTAGCCTCTGAAGTGCTGTGCACACACCAGGGGTTATTCTGTAGGAGGCTGTGGGTGAAGGGCATGGGGGTGGTTAGGAGTTGGCATCAAACCGCCTGGCCTTGAATCCTGGCTCCACAACCTGAGAGCCATGTGACCTTTCAAGTTACACAGTGTCTTAGGGCAGGGTCTCAGCTGCATCCCCTGTAAAATGGGGTCATGGAACTGAGATAGTGCATGGAAGGGCTTAGGCCAGGATCCCCCTCTCTTTCTACTGCTACTCTGCAGATTAGCTTCTTCGAGGTGAGGTCGAGGTCGAGGTCGCCCGGGACTCAGATAAGACCTGCTCCAAGTAGCAGAGATGAGATGCCTGAGCTGCAGGCTCCCCCTGAGGCCGGAGATCAGAGCTTCTCACGCTTCCACCCGGAGCGAGGGGCAGCCCCAAGGCAGGGCAAGGCTGGCCACCGCCACCTCTGTGCTACCAGCTGGGAGTCTGGAGGCTGGGTGACCTCAGGGACAGCACTCAGGGGTTCAGCTCCGGCCCTAGAGCCTGGGAAGCTGAGGAACATGGGGCCCAGCCAGGCACTCCTAAAGCCCCAGGACATTTGCATATCCTTTGCGAATCTAGGTGCAATTGCTGAGCCCTCTATGCCCAGCATCTTAAAGCGTATCATCTCATTTGATCCTCATAAGAGCCCTTGAGGAGGCTGGGATTTGTTCTACCCATTTTACAGACAAGGAAATGGGTCTCGAGAAGCAACGTGATTTGCCCAAAGCCGCATGAACAGGACATAGGTGGGACTCTTGAGTTGCTCCATTTGCTGTTCCTTTCCTTCCTGCCTCCATCAAAGGTCACATCTGCTCACTGAGTCCCAATCGTACGAGAGCCCAAGGCCATTGAGCTCACCGGGTACCAGGCGCAGTGCTGACTAACCTCTTCATCTGCATTTGCTCACCTCATCCCCATAATTCGTTGACCTAGGTGCTATCAGCATCCCCACTCTACAGACAAGGAAACTGAGGCTTGTATAAGTGAGCTGGTGTGGCCTAAATCACACAGTAAAAGTTGGCGCGTGCAGGATTTGAAACCCTAGGGAATAGGGCCTCAATTCCTGGTACTGGCCATCTCACCCCCCTGAGCCTTGCCCACTGGCTGTGCCCACACCTCCTGGCTCTACCCACAGGGTCCCTCGGTGGGCAGGTGACAGGGAGAGTATTGGTCCAGGCCTCGTGATTCCAAGGTAGCGTTCATTACATTTCTTCTCACCTCTGGATCTGAGAGGCCCCAGGGGTTGAATTGGCCACAGCCATGGATTCCAGCTTGGGAGGAGGCATCTCTGCCTCAAGAGGCCTTGGTCACATGCCAGCCAAATCACTTGGTCAGGGCTGACTTCCGCTGTAGCCTCAGGCAGGTGCAGTTCATACAATCAAGACAGAATACATGCACATGCAGACCTAGCAGTCACACCTGTACACACACACACATACACACACACGTGTACCTGGCTTAGGGGCAACTCACCTGTACGCACTTACCTGTGCATGCACAGGCATCCCCACGTTCTACTCACACAGGTATGCACAGCTCACCCGCATCTATCCACATGTACCTGTGTGAACATTGATCATATGTGAACATTCATGTTAGTGCCCATTACTACACAGAGATTTTTGTTTCCACTGTTCACGCATACACACAAGTACACACCCTCAGACTCTCATCTCCCTCCTCTGGATGGCCAGAACTTCAAGACTAAAGGTCTCAGCTCCCTGCATATCAAGGTCCTGGCTCCTCCTTCTGCATGGACCCCCTTGGCTCAACTGCAAAAGCTGCTTTGCTTTTGAGTAAGGGATATTGCTTTGCCTCATCCATGAGCTGGCTCAGGGTCCAGAGAAGGCAGAAGGACCTTGCCCTCATTACTACCTGGGTTCTGTGGGATGCACTGGACATTTCCCATAGCAGACATACATACAGGTGTGTTGGAACTAATTCTTCACTCAGCAATGTGGATATCCTCTGTACCTTCTTACAGAACCTACGAGAGAGCTGGGCAAATAATAAGTGTTAAGTAAATATTTGCTCAATGGTTAGAGAGGAGATAAGAGAAAGAGCTTCATGAAGAGATGGATGGATGGATGGATGGATGGATGGATGGATGGATGGATGGATGGAAGAACAAGCGGACAGGTGGACAGAAGGGTGAATGGATGAATCGATGAATGAATAAATGTATGTATGTATGGATGGAAAGATGGATGGATGGATGGATGGATGGATGGATGGATGGATGGATGGATGGTTGGATGGATGGTTGGATGGATGGAAGAACAAGCGGACAGGTGGACAGAAGGGTGAATGGATGAATCAATGAATGAATAAATGTATGTATGGATGGATGGAAAGATGGATGGATGGGTGGATGGATGGATGCAGAGCAGATGGAAGAATAGGTAAAAAGAACGTCAATTTTTAGGAGTTTCTCTTTTTTTTCCCTCCAGCTGCTGTTGATTACCTGGCCAAAAACGTGAGCCTCTCCACACAGCGTCGTATGAAGCTTGGGGAGCATTCTGCTGTGCTGGGACTCCTGCCTGTGGAAACTGGCCAGGCCTACTAGGGCCCCTGGGGCGACTTGCCCCAGACCAAGTCCCAGCCCAACCCTTACTGATCCCTGAGCCTCCCGGCCTCAGTCCTTTCATCGCCCTAGGGTCCCAGGAGGCCAGGGAAGGAGCCCATTCCCTTCTCATAGCCAACCCTCTGGAGATGTGCAGCCAGTCTACCATTCACCTATGTTTAGGACCCCAGAGTGACCCCCTTGGAGTCTGCCCCTCCACTCTCTCCCCGGGAGGGTTTTGGGTCAGTCAAACCCTCCCCCCAGTCAAACCCTGTCCTGGCCTCTGTGCTATCTCAGGCACAGAAATGGAAGCTCACCCTGAATAGAGCACCCTGGGCACCCAAAGGAGGATGGTGTCTGGAATGAGGTACTGGAGCCCTTTGGACCTGACTCCAGCGAGTACCCTGGCCAGAGGTGAGGGTGTACCTCCCAGGGTCACTCTCAGCTGGAAGTGCTGGGAGGCAGCCCTCTCAGGTGGATCTCTGGCTCAGGGCCAGAACCACAGCCCATTCCTCCTCTGGATGCTGGGACATCAGCAGAGAGGGGACCCTAGCCCTGGGGTTTTCCCAGGAGAATCACCCAGGAATTCTGAGGACTCCAGGACCCTCCCCCACACACCTCTGCTGGGTGTAGGAGAGGAATCTAGCCCAGGCCGGGGTACCAGAAAGGGCAGGAAGAGGCCTACCAGGGGGCAGGGCTCACCAGCAGTGGGCCGCCAGGGGTACAAGGACCCAACCCAGGCACCCAGAGGCAGCAGGCTCCTGGACCGAAGCCCAGATTCCAACCTTGCCCACCCTGTGTGGGGCCTGGGGAGCCCACGGGCCCTTCAGTTTTCTCATTCTCTGAATCGGATGGGAGGGGGAGGGGAGCAAGTCTTGTGTGAAGAGTCATAGGGCCGGCTCAGAAGGGGTCTTCATAGCTGGGGTCCCTCTGCTTGTGGGCACAGACTTTTGTCACCAAAAGACTTCAGCACTTGCCTTCGAGTCCACAACCCATGGAGCTGTGATTTCTCACAGAGTGTCCCTCGGAGACCTGACCCTCTGGGAAGGGGACCTCCATCTGCCCTTTAAGCTTCAGGAGTGCAGAGAGCTTCCCCTGGAGCTCTGGAGGAGGTTTCTTGGACCAGTAAGGACTGCTTACCCACGGATTCCCCTTAACATTTGGGGGGAGAGGGGGTGTGTCCCCGTCCCACTGACAGTGGCACCTTTCAGTGTGGATCCACTCTAGGCTGAGAGGGCCCTGTCTGCTCATCCAGCACAGCTAGGCGGGGGCATATGTAACCAGTCTTCAAGCCACCGCTCCTGGACAGGTGGGGGATGCCAAAGGGTTCAGAGAATAGGGGAAAGGCGCCTTCCTTGGCCACACCCATGGCTTCCTCATATCCCTTCTCTTTAAAAGTTGAGACCTTTGGGGAATTGTTCAAGCCCCTGATTATGCCTCCCTTGGGACTTTTCACCACCTTCACCTACTTATCAAAATTATATTCATCTTCACCATCACCATGATTATAATCTACACTTGGATAACCTTTATCAAGTGCTACTAGGTTAAAGGCACTTGTGACGGGAGACACAGCACTGAATCCGCAGAGACTGGGCCAGATTGCTTGTCCCCACCTGGGTACGTGAGGCCACCTCTTTGCTCAACCCGTGCCGCTTGCTCTCAGCCAACAAGACATTCCTGGAAGGAAGGGCTGCTGCCTTATGAGTCAACCTGAGTTCCTCCCTACTGGGGAACAGGACTGGCAAGATGCTAGGACACTTTCCTGCATGGACGCCACCTCAGTGACAAATGCTCACCTGTTTCTCATCTTCAGACGTGGTAATATCAAGCCTGCCCTGGACTGTGGCCAGGGTGGCTCATATCTCTTGTTTAGAGAAACCTATTCATACATGGGGACAAATAGACTCTCTGGTAGCAGCAGATACCTGGACATGTGTAGCCCATGGAGTTCACCCAAGCTTTCAACTGGAGCATCTACTGCAGAAGACTTTTGGTTCTTCAAGCTCTGGATGGAAAGGAAGACTGTGTCGTCTCTTGATGACCCAGTTCCTGTGTTTGTGACCATCCCAGCCAGGAAGCAGCTCTTAAGATCAACCACAGTCTTCACTGACATTCCTTGAATGGTCAATCCTCCCCCCTGGAGGCCTGGCTCAGAAATCATCTGAGACCGGTTACATACACACGAGCAGGGCTCTCAGGCAGATGACATCAAAACTGCCCAGCCTTACCCCCGGGAGGCGACATTCCTGTGCTAGGACCAATCCCAAATATCTGCCCCCTGTGATGAAATGGGAATAAACCAAGTGACTTCTCATTATGTCCAACTTCTCTGGAGTTCTCCCAAGCTGCCATCTTGGTAGTAAATGGGACTTATTCCCCCCTGGAGCCCCACCCCCCTCAGAAAGAGACCCTGACCCTGGCAGGTTTTCCCTAAAACTTTGTGTATTAACATGTCTAGCCAACTCAGTTCATAAAACTCAGTCTCATGCTGGCAGCTCACATCTTTACCAGAGAGATAACATGGGACAAGAGGTACAAGGCTTCAAACTCTTGAGGGTTGACCGCAGCCTGAGAAAGAAGGCCTGAATCGCAATGGCCAGGCCAGCCCAGAAACAATCCCTATCCATTCCTGTAAATAGAATCTGTAGCAAAATAAGAGATGTTTCCTCCAACTTATCACAAGTAGCTGTTGGTCCTACCTATGGGGGGGGTCCCTCTTCTGAACTCATTGTACATTAGTTGGAAATGTGGTGATGTGCTGTTCGTTTATAGGAAGTTGACTTTTATATAAATATATATATATATACACTAAAAAAGAAAGAAAACCCCCACAGTGTGTGTCGTGCTAGTGCCAGGGACCATCTGTAGGGATATATCTGCATATTGTGTGTTTCAAAGTATACATTCCAGGCTCTGCTGGGTTCTTTCATTTTTATTGCTTTGTTTTCTCATTTGGTATTTCTCTCTTGCTATGAAAAAAAAAAGTGATGTGTAAGAACCAAGCTATGCTTTATACTCTTATTTTTTACTTGATTTACTTTTGCCATTCTTTTGCCAGAAGAACATGAAGAAGAGAGATAGATGAATAAGAGAGAAGGAAAGAAGGATGAAGAGGGAATTTTGCCCAGAAGAAAAATGAGAAGGTCAGATTTCCAATCTGACTATGGCTTGAGAGCAGAACAGGTCCAAGACTTTGCCCAGACTCCACCGAGATCCAACGTTGTTTTAGATGGAGCTGGCGAAGCATTCTGAGATTTGGATCCTGGAACTTGGTGAAATTCCATGATTGCCCAAAAAAGACATTCTCTGGGGCCTCTCTCGGGTTGATGTTCTCGCCGAGCTCCCGATGTGCCCTTCACTACTGGACGCTTTTTGAAGTTGACAGCCCTGTCCTGCAAAGACACCTAACCAAGACCAAATGGGGGGTACTCTGGCCACCATCTTGAAATGCTCAGACAACTGTGTATTGAATGCTTTTTCTGTCAACTCTAACATGGCCAATTCCCCACCTGGGAAATACCTACATAGCACTCTAGATCATTCCTTCTGCCTAATAATTGCAACCTGGTTACTTCCGTGTTTGACTCACAGCCATATTCCTCCATGTGGAAGTGAGTGTGTGTGCATGAGAGTATGAGTGGGGTGTGTGCGTGGGCCTGTGGGTGCAAGGGTGTGTGTTTAAATATAATCGCACCATAATTTATTCAGCTATATGGAATAGTAGACTAGAAAGAGAAACTGGCATTTGCTTTAACTACCTGCTTGTAAGCGCTTCCTCTGTAACTCAGGCGTAACTGTTATACATTAAAAGAAATTAAAGCATTTCCAAGGTTCCATGTACTCAATTGACTGTCATTAGGCAGCTGCCCTAAAAGGAACCAAGGGGTGGTTGAGAAGGCCTTTGTCCTAATTTAGAGGGTCAGGGTAGGACCACAGGGTCCTCCAGTGCCAAGCAGCTGTTAGGCATGTAGTGGATGCCTAATCAATATTTGATCAATGAATGCTGTTGCTTAAGCATCTCTCTGATGAAATTTCAGTTCTGCTCACTAGGCCAGACTTCTTGCTGCTAAGCTTAGAGCCCTCTGTGGCCCTCTCCCAGTACGTTGAATTTAGAAGGTAGGAGAGCACTCAGAAGTGTTCATGTTTAAAAAAAAGAAAGAGAAGAAGGAGGAGGAGGAGAAGCTTCCATGTTTCCTTAAGAAGCAGAGCCTGATATGGGGATTCATGGGCAGGTGGATTTATGGAGGGGGAACCCTCAAGAGAAATGCATAAGGGAATGAAGGAAATGACATAGGACAGGGGAAGGAGCTAAGCAAAGAGGGAGTCTTAACTGGAATCTAGTTTCAACCTGATAGTGCAGGGAACTCTGGAGCATAAGTAGCACATAGTTAGTCTCACCTTGAGCCTGGAGGACTGGTCTTTTGTTCCAAAGTGTCAGTCATTCATTGGCTGCTGCCTGTGCCTGGGGATGTGGGTAGGTAGGTAAAGGCTAATGTGCCCAAGCAACTCTGGTCAAAGTGGCTCCTGTGGGCTGAGGGCAGTTCTCCAGAGAAAGATGCAGCAATGCACCCTTAGCAGCAACATCACATCCGTTAGGGGACAGGTACACTGGCCCAGTAAAAGGGATCTGGGCAAAGAACAGCAACATCTACTCCACATATGTTCCCCTGGCTCTAAACCAGGATACCCATGTCATTCCAGCATACTGGTTTACTTGGATGATCTGAACAAGAAGGGCAAGGTGGGGGAGTTGCTGGGAGAAATTGTACATTAAGGATTGGTAGGATATTTTTATGGACCCGAGTCCATCTAACCCAGCCAAGTGCTCCAGGGCAGGACTGAGGGAGATTGGGTCTTCCCTCCTCTACTTAGTATCCCTGCAGTATCCCTACAGAGCTTTGTACCAGCTCTCTAGGAACCCAGGCAGCTTATGTCAGAATCAGGGCTCCCAGCCACATTCCCCACCCTCCCACCCCCAACTGTATAGTTATTCAGTAAGTCAGGAAGATATGGGGGAGAGTCAACAACTGATCAAGTTCTGCTCTTAGCTCTGCATGTGACTCGATGTGGGTCCTGAGAAAATTTTCTCCCTGTCTCAGACCCTATTTCTATATATTTTTATTTTTATTTTTTATTTAAATTTTTAAAGATTTTTTATTTATTTGACAGAGCACAAGCAGGTGGAGTGGCAGGTAGAGGGAGAGGGAGAAGCAGGCCCCCCGCTGAGCAAGGAGCCCTATGTGGGTCTTGATCCCAGGATTCTGAGATCATGACCTGAACCGAAGGCAGTCGCTTAACCAACTGAGCCACCCAGGCGCCCCTCTATATATTTTTAAAAAGCAGGTTAGATAATCCCTAAGGATCTTTCAGGTTACCCTGATAATAAACTGAGCCGAAAGCTGGTCTGGAAGGTGGCCCAGAGAGTGCCCCCAATGGCTCAGAGCTGTCCACTACCAGTGCTGGGAAAGCAATACTCGGTACTGTGTGCTGAGTGATGCCAAATTGCTCCCAGACACAACTTTCCCTTGGAGCTCTCTGCCCCCCCTCTTAGACCTTTTCTAAGAATCCCATCCAACAGACCAAGGAAAGCTGAGAAATGTAATTTTCTGCCCAGGCATACTACTGCCCAGAATAAAACCAGTTTTCTGTGTCTGAAGGAAAAGGAAAGAACGGTTATTGGATGGACAAGTGTATCAGTCAGCTATTGCCACAGTAATGCTGTGTAACATAGTAGCCTCTGTTCCTGGTCTCATTGCTCATGCACATCTTATATGAATGAGTTTCACAATCTTTCCTGGAGTAAAATTTACTAGTGAATGAAAGAAATTCCTGAGACAGGAGATATATGAGCCCTGAGTGGGGAGGGACACAGAAGACAGAGAGATGAGGCATCTATCTGTTGTGGAGTTGAGTCTAGAACACCTGGTCCTCCTGAGAGCACAGCTTCCAGAAGCCCCCCCCCCCACTCCCCAGGCTGCCACTGGCTTGCTCTGAGCAGAGAATCAATCTCCTGGCCCTGGTGATGTAAATACCTATTGCAGGGAGTGGGGACTCACTTCCCAGAGGCACCAGGGAGAGTATGTTCAGGGCTCCAGTCACCTCTGTGCTCTCTCTCCCCTGGAAAGAATCAAAATGCTCCCTCATGTAAAGCCTTGTCCTTGGTCCCAGGTACCCTCTGTGTGACTGTAGACAAGCCACTTCCCCTGATCCTTCAAATAGGAATAATATCTGTCCCAGTGTATCAGGCTAGAATGCAGTAACCAACAACTTCAAATCTCTGTGGCTTAAAACACGAAAAGTTTAATTTTTTTTCTCCTTCATATTTGTGACCGCTACTCATCATAGTCAGCCTGATGGAGAATGGGCATTGTCTTGAGCATTACTGGCTGCTGGTACCAGAATGAAAGAGAGATATGGTAAATTGTGCACTGGCTCTTAAAGCGTCCACTTGAAGTGGCTGGTGTACACTTCTGCTCACCCTCCATTGGCCAAAGCAAGTCACATGGCCACACTGACCTTGAAACGGGGAAAGGAAGTGTAATCCATCCTGTGCCTGGGAGATGAGAGGCAGGACTGTCAGGAACAGCACTTGGGACCACCATGCCCACCTATGCAGGGGGTTTTCCTGAGATTCAAGTGAGTCTAATGATGTGAAAACAAATATTTCTGTAAAGACCTGCTCTGAACACCCTGCCAGGGTGGACCCTGGAGGTAGAGTGGGGCAGAGAGTGGCACTAAAAGAACCACAAAGATGGTTTCTTCTCTGAGGGAGAGAAAACACTGACTACAAAGCTCCTGTGGTGTGCCCATGCATGCACTTTTTGTCCTATCATCAGCATGACAATGATGTTGGGGGGCGCAGAATTCACCATTAATGTATGGGGAAAGCAGCCAAGTGTCAGAAAGTTGCACAAGCTCACACAGCTAGTTACCAGTAGGGACTGAACTCTCCAAAAGAAGGCTTCCATGTCGCATCCTAATATTGAAGTGCTGGAGACATGGAGCAGGGATCTGGTCTGAGGGTGGATGCCAAGGGTCTGTACCCCATAGAAACCAAGTAGGGCTTTCTTCCACGATTTGGTTCAGGGTTAGAGAGCCCTACAGGTCACCCCTGTCATCTGATGAGGAGACACCAGTGAGATAACCCACAGGTATCAGCATGGCAGTGACCCCTCCCAGAATTTTTACCACACTCATTCTTGGAAGACAAGGTCATGTTGGCTAGAAATATGAGCTTTAGAGAGAAAAGATGTTAACATTTATGGTGCCTACTGTGTACCAGGTGATCCTCAGCCATTGTTTTAGTTAACACTAAACCTCTGTGGTAAGCATTGTGGACCCTACTATACAGATGAGAAAATGACCCCAGAGAAGTGAGGCAATTGGCCCCAGGTCCCCAACTAGGAGGTGGAAGAGTAGAGATTCAAACCCAGGACTTGTCCCAGTATCCTGTCCATCATAACAGGTTGCCTCCCCAAAGTGCAAATAGGACACTGTGTGAACCAGGAGGACAATACTTCTTGAAGTGTATCAGTCAGCCATTGCCACAGTAATGCTGCATAATAAGCATAATGGCTTACAACAAACATTAATTCTCACTTCCACAGTTTTGTGGGTCAACCATGGTTTGGCTAATCTAGGCTTGGGTGGTATGGTAGGCAGATCACCTGCAGGATGTCCACCAAGATTCCTGTTCCCTGGTATATGTCTTCTTGAGAGTGGGTGGGATCTGTGAACATGATGGGATGGTCATTACCTTGACACGGTTACACTGTCTGGCAAAGATGGTGGTGTAGGCACTCTCGTGATTACATTACATTACCCAAGATTCCATCACAGCAGACTGTAGTGAGATCTTCCGCAGTCTTTAAGAAGTAAGCTGCTATAGCACAACAGAACCATTGCTAAGATATTAGGGAACCCTTTAGGAGCTGCAAGAAAGTCAGTCAGCAGTCAGCAAGAAAGTGGGGACTTCAGTCTTACCCAAGGAATTGAATTCTACCAACACCCCGAATGGATTTGGAAATAAGATTCTCCCACAATTGAGCCTTCTAATGAGATCACAGCCCCTGGTGACACTTTGATTCCAGCCTGGTGAGATCCTGAGCAGAGGACCAAGTTACACTGTGCCCAGACTTCTGACCTACAGAAACTGTGAGATAATAAAGCAGGGAGGGGAGGTTGTGTTAAGCCTCTTAAGTTTACGGTCATTGGGTATGCAGCAATAGAAAACTAATAATAAGAAGACTTTTGGCTCTAGGTCTGATGATATTTGTTCTTGGGGGCCCATGAAGAAGATTGCTACTGGGCCATGAGTACGTATCACCAGAGTTCAAAGGGCATTGTGAAGGTCCATTTCAAGCCCCATTTCAAGTTTCCTCTCTTGTCAGATCCATTAACCTCCCATTGGCCAAGGCAAATGTCATAGTCAAGCCCAAGATCAAGGGACCAGGAAGTCCATTCCACCTACCTTGAGGCATGGAAAGAGTTTGGATATCTATTACAGAGGAGTTAAGAATTAGGACCCATTACTTGGGAAATTTAACACACACACACACACACACACACACACACACAAATCCCTCTGTCTGGTTCTACCTTCTCCATGTCCAGTGGTACACAGCTGACCATAAGTAGTTACCTCCATCATACATTTGAAACCCATGGAGCCCCCTTTCCCAGCCCCGTCAAATTGGTCCATGGAGAGCAGACCTCCAAGAAGGGAAAGTAGGAACTGGGAGAAGTCAGGGTGAGGAGCAGGTACCAGGATGAAGTTTGTGGATTATCAAGAACAGTTTTGGGTAAAATTGAACTGGAGCATTCCCAGGCAGAAGGGCTTAGGTAAATGTTGGGGTATGGGTGGCTGGATTCCTTGATTCTTTGGGCTGGTCCACATCCACCTGACCCTACAGAACTCCCTACTTTTGTGAAGCTAGCCCTTAAGGCCTGCTCTTTAGCTGCCTATGTCATATGGATAAACATTTGCTTTTGCTAGGTATTTTACATACATGATTTGCCTATGGTTTTAAGAGAGCAGATTGAAATCAAACAGCATGGTCTAATCTTAACACCACTACTAGTTAACGCTGGGGAAGTGGTCTCTCTGAGGACTCAGTTTTCTCATCATCTATAAAAATGGCATAACGATGGTACCAACCTCCAAGGCAATTGTGAAGATTATATGAGATCGAGAATAAAAAAAACCAATTTCACTTTCTTTAGCCCTGTGTTTCACAAATTCATGTGACCCTTGGATCTTTTATTGTAGGAATGTTTATTAACATTATAGAGAGATGCCTGGAGTTTCCTAGCAGCCAATGGAAAATAGGAAAACCCATGAGTTATGCAAGTATTGATGTCAATGAGAAAATAAGAAACTTGCTAAAGGATAGTTCTCCCTGGTGTCCTCTTAAATAGGACAGTGTGATGTCAAAAATAAGAACTCAAGAACAAACTCCCGAAATATAAAAGATGTGCTGTGAAGGTTTGTTTCCTTTTTTTCTTTTTTAAAATTTCATTTTATTTAAATTCAATTAATTAACATATAGTGTATTATTAGTCTCAGAGATAGAGTTCAGTGATTCAATTGTATATAACACTCAGTGCTCATTACATCATGTGCTCTCTTTAATGCCCATCCCCCAGTTACCATATCCCCCCACCCACCTTCCCTCCAGCAACCTTCAGTGTGTTTCCTATATTGAAGGGTCTCTTATGGTTTGTCTCCCTCTCTGATTTCATCTTATTTTATTTTTCCCCTCCTTACTCCTATGCTCCTCTGTTTTACTACTTAAATTCCGCATATGAGTGAAATTATATGATAATTGTCTTTCTTTGACTTATTTCACTTAGCATAATACCCTCTAGTTCCATCAACATCATTGCAAATGGCAAGCGTCCATTTTTTTGATGGCTAGGTAATATTCCATTGGATATATATACCATATCTTCTTTATCCATTCATCTTTTGATGGACATCTGGGCTCTTTCCATAGTTTGGCTATTGTGGACATTGCTGCTATAAATATTGGGGTCCAGGTGCCCCTTCAGATCAGTATGTTTGTATCTTTGGGGTAAATACCTAGTAGTACAATTGCTGGGTCATGAGGTAGCTCTATTTTTAACTTTTTGAGGAACCTCCATACTGTTTTCCAGAGTGGTTGTACCAGCTTGCATTCCCACCAGCAATGTAAGAGAGTTCCCCTTTCTCCACAACCTCACCAACATTTGTTGTTTCCTGACTTGTTATTTTTAGCCATTCTGACTGGTGTGAGGTGGTATCTCGTTGTGGTTTTGATTTGTTCTTGAGGAATTGTTTCTTATAAAGGTCTTCAATACAGGTTGATGGTAATTCAATAAAAGTAACCCTGGTGGCAGGTGGGGAGAGATAAGAACAAGATATGATCTGGACACTGGGTTCTCTGATGACTTCACTTGATCCAAGGATCATTTGGAATTCTTAAAGAGGGAGGGTAAGCTCATAAACAAAATATCACACTTAACATGACTTTTTTCCCCAACTGAGCTTTTTGATAAATATTGAATGTAAAAAAGCTGGACAGTAAACATCCTGGAGAATTTTTAGAGTATAATTATACAGATACTGAAACAAGTTTCTTATAGACAGCATTGTTAAAGTCTGATAATCTCTGTCCTTAAGGTCTATATTTAGGCCTTTTACATTTAATGTATGATTGATGTAATTGGATTTGGTCTACCATCTTATTTCTTTGTAATCTCCTTTTTAAATTTCTCTTTTCTTTCTTCCTGCCTTGCTTTGGATTCTTTAGGTATATTTTAGTTTTCCATTTAATTTATCTGTTGGCTTTTTGGCACATGTTTTAATATTTTTTAGTGATTGGTCTAGCGATTATTATATACCTACCATTTGCAGTCTAATTAGAGTTAATATTTTACAATTTCAAATAAAATATAGAAGTTTACAACCCTTGATGTTATAGCTGACACATGTATTACATGCACATATACTGAACACTCCCAAACAATATTATACTTCTCCCTTGAACAATCATATATTTTAAAGAACTTAAGAGGAGAAAAATAGTCTATTATATTTCCCCAGATATCTCCCATTTCTGTTGCCTTTTCTCTATTCCTGAACTTCCAAGTTACCCTCTGGTATCAGTTCCCTTCAGCCAGAACTTCCTTTACTCTTTCTTTTGGAGAATATCTGTTGGTTAAGAATTCTCTTAGCTTTCCCTCATCCAAGAGTATATATATTTCCATCTTCACTTCCAAAGGATTTTTTTGCTAGGTATAGAATTCTGGGTCAACAGTTTACTTTCTTTCAGAAAAGATGTTCCAATGTCTTCTGGCCTCTGTGGTTACTGATGAAACACCCACAGGTACTTAGACTGTTGCTCCCTTTGTGTAAGTGTTGTTTTTCTCTGAATGCTTTAAAGCGTTTTCTTTATCTTTTATTTGCAGAAGTTTGATTAGATTGTGTTTAGGCATGGTTTTCTTTGAGCTTACCCTCTTTGGGACTCAGTGACCTCTTGAGTCTGTAAATTTATGTTTTTTCACTTACATTTGGGAAAACTTTAGCCATCACTTTTTTTATTTAATATTTTTCCTGTATCTACCTCTTACTCCCCTTATTCAGGGATTTTGATGATAGAAATACTAGGTCTTTCATTATTACCCCACAAGTCTCCAAAGCTCTGTCCATTTTTTTCAATCTTTTTTTCTCTGTTCTTCAGATTAAATCATTTCTCAAATTCAGTGACTACTTTCTGTTATCTCCATCTTGCTATTAAATGCACCTAGTGATTTTTATTATTTTTCTGATACCGTATGTTTTGGTTACAAAATTTTTATTTAGTTCTTTTTTGTAGTGTCTATTTCCTTGCTATGAATTGCTATATTTCCACTCATTTCAAGAATGTTCACCTTACCTCATGGAGTGCAGTTATAAAAGCCATATTAAAACCTTTAATAATTCCAATTTCTGGGTCATTTCAAGGTTAGCATCTATTGATTGTCCTTTCCCTTGAGAATCAGTTGAGTTTGCTGGTTCTTGATACATCAAGTGATTTTGGACTTTTGAAACATTATGTTGTGAGACTCTGGATCCTGTTAAAATCCCTTGGAGAATGGGGTCTTTGTTTGTTTTGTTGCTCTTTTAATTTAGCAGACAATCAACCCATTTAAGTTCAGATCTCAAGATCTGTCTTGCCTTCCAGGAAGAGCAGTTTCAACTTGAGCCCAGTATGCAAAGCCTTTGCTATGCTGTTTGGGTCTATCCCACTCATGTGCCACTCTGGGACTAGGGTAGTGGTTTATAGCATCTTTCAGTCCTCAAAGCCTTTGCTGTATTTTGTTTTGCATTTTAATGTGTGTTCTGTGCACTCACAGCTTGAGGGTGAGGCAAGTATTTGTGTCAATTCATACACAGAATTAAGGATTCCTCTTCTCCATCTCTTTCCTCTTGGAGATTTTCCCTATAACTCCTGGCTCCCAGGGGCCCCCTTTTCTGGTCCTTCTGGCTGGAAAGATGGGGTTCTGTTAGTGTTTAGCTTCCCACACTGTCACAGTTGCATGTGACTGGACCTGCCTTCAGGGAGAAGACACAGGAGAGAAATATATATATATTTTTTAAACTCTGGGACTCCTTCCACACTCCTCACAACATGGGGCCCCTTTGCCTGGCTCCTCCATCCAGACAGAAGGGTTTTCTCTCTGGCTTTTAGAGGACCACTTGCCACCACTGCCATCACCTCAATGCTGCTCCACCATCGGGGTTGGTCTCAGAGCTGGGCAAAGGTTAAAAAATCAATTTTTAAAAACCCCAGAGATTTCTCACACTCTCTGACTCACAGGAAGTTTTTTTCATGATCCTCCGACCAGAAAGACAAGGTTAGCTCTGTCCCACGTGCAGGTAAATGGGCTCCATATGACCACTGGTCCTGGAGTTCTCCATAAACTCTCTGCCTACTGGCCCCAAGTTTCTGTGCCCTCTTGGGCCCCTGGTTCTGCAGGCAGTCTTAATGCTTGGAGATGTCTAACATCACCAAAAGAAGCTGGTAAGAATACGTTTTTATTTATGATATATTTTATATGTGCTAGATAGTGCACTAAGCATTCTGCATATACAATCTCTCTCCGTTCTCAAGTGAGCCCGTTTTATGATAAGCAGTTGGTATTCTGCTCTGGATCTCATGCCTGGGAAGCATCAAGCCCAGGCCCAAATGACCCCAGAGCCTGCCCTTACCCACTTACTGCCTCAAACCCATGGACTCCACATAAAGCAGTAGGCTCACAGGCAAGGGGGTGGATCCCAGCTGTTCAAAACTTGAAAAATAAAAAAAATGACTATTTTTTCCTCTGTAAGTAAGAGATCTAAGATCCAGGTGGAAATTAGTTGCTGAACCTGGGAGCAACTGAAAAAAAAATTATATATGATTGCAGCACCAGGCTGAACTGAATAAGACATGTGTGACTCATCTGTTTGAACAGTTGTAACACAGTTCATCTCAAAGAAGCATTCCCCTGAGAGGCCAGTCTATGCCAGGTCCTGTTCAAGGTGTTTTAGAAAGCCGAGCTGGGGAGACACACGTGGATGATGGCAGTGGCCAGAGAACAGGCTCTGACGGAGGGAAGCCGGAATGAGGAGCATCCAGCCCATTGGTTCCCATCCATGGGTTCAACCTGGGGCCATTTAAAGGGCCAATGCCAGACCCCACCCCAGACAAATGAGTCAGCATTTTGGTGCAGGGGTGGGGGTGCAGGTAATTTTTAAGAGTCCCAAGTGATTTTAAGCTGCAATCAGGACTGAGACCCCTTGACTAGCTGGGAGAAGGCATCAAGATCTACCCATATTTCTGGGTTCATGGGGTGCTGAAGGCAGGTGGGAGACATGAGGTACAAAAAGCAAAAGGAACTGTGTCAAAATCGATGCTAGCTGGTGCACTGGCTTGAGGTAGAAGCCAGAAAAAGGGGGCAGCGCAAGGCGAAGACTTCCCAAAAAAGACGAGACAAGTGGGCCCCAGTTCTGCTAGTAATTTTATAAACTATGGTGCCCTCCTGTAGCTCTGTAAGCTCTAATCAAATGTAATTTTCATGGTCTTATTTTTTGATCATTTTCTTCATCCGTTAGCGTCTTCCATGTTGAATGTATATCCTTAGATTCCTGAAAAATACCCGTGTGTGTGTGAAGAATTACATAAATATCTTTGTGCTGTAGACTTTCTTCCGTTTCTTCGCATATTCAGGTGATGCTGAACTTCCGCCGTGGGACTATATTTGAGCATCACCGCTGTGTACTAGGTAATAGTCCATTCGATTTCACCTCTGCCTCCACTCCCATAAACGGTACTGGCTGAACATTTGCGCCAGCCCCCTTATGGGATGGCCTAAACACCTGGGAGTGGGATGGGGGGCATCAAGCCCTGCTGGACAACACCGTGCTCTTGAGGGTGACCTCCATCACCACCTTCCTCATCTATGATTATGTCTCCAGAAGACAGGTTAGCCCATGACTCACACCTCCGGGGAACACGGGTCTGTTCACCTGGTACCACATCCAGGTATAATTCTTCCATGACAGAAGAAGGCAAAGACAGTGCCCCCAGACCACCCCTACTTCTGACACTCATTTCTTTTGGAGTTTGGGGGTTCCCAAGACCACCCTCAGGTTTGATAATCTGCTAGAAGGACTCAGAGGGCTCACTGAAAGTTGTTGCACTCGTGGTTATGGTTTACGACAGCACAGGGATGCAGAGACAAATCAGGCTGGGGCAGATATGCATGCTGGAATCCGGGGGGTGCCTCCAAACACGGGGGGCCTCCAAACACAGAGCTTCTTGCCCTGTGGAGTCAAAGCCAGTGATAACTCCTTGCAGCAACGGGATATAACAATACACACAGACTATCACGAACCAGGAAAGCTCATCTGAGCCTTAGTGTGCAGAGATTTTATTGGGGAGCTATGTCCAGTTGCCCACGTAGCTCATCTTTAGTCTCCAGACCCTCTGGAGGTGGAGCTGACCCCTTTAAAGGCCCTATTATATTAGCCAGGTGAGGCTTGGCTCTGCTACTGAGACACATAAACCCCAAATCTCAGTGGGCCAATACTAGAAAGGTTTGTTTTCTCCTCCATGTTGCTGTACCATTTGGAATGCGTGGCCTCCCATGTCTCCCTAGTCAGGGAAGAGAAGGGTGGCTGGGGCATGCTGGCTCTAGCTGCCTCAACTCAGAAATTACACCGTTATTTTCTCATATGGAATTGGTCACATGGCTCCAACTTGCTAGCGCAAGACCTTCTGGGAAATGTAAGGCAATTCATGGAATACTTGTTCGCTGGAGGCCCATTCCCCAAGCAGGAGCCCTGCGAGCATGAGTCGATCCCCAGGGGAGGCAGAAGGGCTCCAAGGGGAGCAGTTCACATGGCACGCTCGCCCGTGCCCCATCCCAAGCCAGAATTCCTGGAGGAATCCGAGTGTTTCACGCCAACTCCGGAGAGTCTGGGAACATGAGAATAATTCAAGCGGCCCAGAGAGCCGTTGAGGGAAAGAGGTCAGCCCCGAGGGAGCACAGAGGAAGAGGCAGAGGGCTGGGTGGGTGGGAAGGTGGCACTTCGGCCACCAGGAATTCCAGACGAGACCTCGTCATGCTGGGGCCAAGGGGACGGACTTGCACAGAGTCAGAGTTCTTCATGGGGATCAGGAGCTTTGTCTCCTCCTCGCTCTGTGGGTAATTCGGGATTACAGTCCCTCCCGGGCCATCGCAGGGCTCAGAGCCTCCCTGGTGACCACGGCTGGAGGAGAACAAGGAGACCGCTAGGGTCAGCCCTGTGATGAGACTGGCTCCCCACTTCCCCCCGTAGACAGTGAATGAGGATCTGCTATGACCTGCCCCCCGGGAGTCCCACTGCTGACCAGGTCCCCACACTGTACGGGACTAGGCCTGCCCTCTCTCTGCTTCCTCATTTAATCCCCATAAAGACCCTGCGAGCTACAAATCGCTGTCCCCTCACTTCACATATGAGAAAACTGAGGTCTAGAGGGGCAAAGAGAATTACTCAAGATCACACCCTAGGTAGTGAAGCTGGGATTTGAACCCAAACAAGGAATCAGCGTTCACACTGCTAGATGCCTTATACGGTGGAAATTTTCATGAGAGTAGATCACAAGATGTAGCCATCCGTTGGCTTTAGTAATTATCAACTCCCCACCAAGCTCATCTCATCTGTACCCTCTCACACCTCCCTTCCACATCCTGGGCTACTTTGGAGCAAATTCCAGGTCCCCATCATTTCATCCTTAGATACATCAGCACCTGTGTCTAAAAGATAAGGAAGAGCCCACATTCTTTTTTTTTTTTTTTTTTAGATTTTATTTATTTGTCAGAGAAAGAGAGCACAAGCAGGGGGAATGGCAGGCAGAGGGAGAGGGAGAAGCAAGCTCCCCGCCAAGCAAGGAGCCCGATGTGGGACTCGATCCCAGGACCCTGGAATCATGACCTGAGCCGAAGGCGGACGCTTAACCGACTGAGCCACTCAGGCATCCCAGAAGAGCCCACATTCTTAACCACAGGATCTGGTGTGGAGTAGACATCAATAAATATCTGTTGAATAAGTGAACGATCCCCAAGCACCTGTCAAGTTGGAAGCATAGTTATGAGTCTAAAAGGCAGCCGAGAGTGGTGGGAAGATAATGGGCTTTACCATAAGGGCTGGGGGTCAAACTCTGACTCTGCCAATTGCCATGACTGGTGGGCACTAGGTGAACTCGTGGAAACTGCACGAACTGCAGGTTCCTCCTCTGGAATTTGGGCAACACAAGGCCATGACTCGCAAAGGTGCCAGGATTGAGTGAGAACGTGGCTGTGGGCACACACCTTCTACAGGAACAGAGCCCTGTCGGTGACTCACCCAATGTCCCTGGGCCTGTGTCTCTTCATCTATAAAACGGGGTAATAATCATACTTACCCCAGAGGGCTGCCGTAAGGAGTGAGTGAGTTCATCTGTGTTAGATGTTTAACACCTGGCACTTAGCAGGTGCTCAACATGAGTCACTAACCTTAGAAGCCTGTAGCGTAGCATGGTATGATTTGGGAGAACGGTTACTATCCTGTAAGCTACGGCAGATAAGGACCAGGCCACACCCAAGATGAGAGCCGCACTTCTTACTGGTGCCCCAGGACATTTGGTAGTCTGGAGGTCATTCTGGTTGTCACACCTGAGTATGATTGCTCCTGGCATCTAGTGAGTAGAGACCAGGGATGCTGCTAAACCCCCTACAATGCACAGCACCGCCCCCAACAAAGAGTTATCTGACCCTAAATGTCAATAGTGCCGAGGCTGAGAAACTCTAGATTGGAGGGGGATCAGGAGGGGTTAGCTCCATTGCCCAGAGGCTGGGAGACAGAGGCCTCAGCCGTCCTACACTGCGTCCAGACCCACTAAGTTAATGGAATTTTTCCATCCTTACCAGAGTAGCAGTTGAGCTGTTCTTTCAGGAAGACAGCTGGATGTGGCCGTCCGGTACACTGTGGTTTACGAAGTGTCCTCTCCAAGCCCATGCAGCTGATCTGGGAGTGGCCAGGTCCTGGGGGTTGGAGGATTCTGCAGAGTAAGGGCTCCCGCTCCCAGTCAGAGTTGGCGGGGGTGGGGGGGGGCATCAAGCAGCAGCTAGATGAGCCTCTGGCCCTAACCTGGAGACAAGGAGAGGGGTCTCGGGTGGGAGGCACAGTCAGAGTAGAAGCACAGTAGAAGGTTTGTGGGCTTTGGAACCACATGGGCCTGTGTTCAAATCCTACCCCTCTTAGTTACCGGTGGGTGACCTTGGCTTGGGACGGAACCCCTCCCAGACTCCTCTTTTCCATCTATATAATGGGTGTAACAGACCTTACTTGACAGGAGATTTTATTGCAACAAATATTGAGAGCAAAGGGAATTGTCCTAAGTTCCAGAGTAACCAGGGCTTGTGACTCTGGCTCTCAGTTCCCAGCCAAGGCCCTTCCAAGGACATTCATTCATGCATCTGCTCATTCAGGCAGTCAATCAGTCATTCATCTGGGGTGGGAGATGGGAAGGGCAAAATGGGCAGGGGCCTTGTAGACCCTGGCAGAGGCTGGATTTTATTTCCAGAGTGAATGACAGCCACGGGGGCATCTTGAATGACATGATCTGATTTATGTCAAGAAAAGGTTGTCTGGGTGCCTGGGTGGCTCAGTCAGTGAAGCGTCAGCCTTCGGCTCAGGTCATGATCCCAGGATCGAGTCCCATGTCGGGCTCCCTGCTCAGCGGGGAATCTGCTTCTCCCTGTCTCTCTGCTGCTCATTCTCTCTGTCAAATAGATGAATAAAATCTTTAAAAAAAAGATGCGGTGGTGGAGAGGAGAGGACAGATTCAGGACCCGTTTTGGAAGAGGAACCTGCCGGTCCTGCTCATGACCTGGGATGTGGAAGGGGGTAAGAAAGGAGGAGTGGGAGGCAACTGGCCAGGGCCTTGGCTTAAAAAGTAGGTGGCAGAGAGGCCATTTACAGAGATGGGAAGACTGGGGAGGAGCCAGTCGAGGGCGGGGAAGGGGTCCCACAGGTGGGAGCGGAGAACCGCCTAGGGGCCCCGAGTGGAGATGGCAGCGCCTGGCCATTGTGGAGCGTGCGGGAGAGGAGGGGGCGCAGCGGCTGACTCGGGAAATTCAGTTGGTATTTGTTTGGCTGAGGTCACTTAGGGATGAGTGAGGTAGAGACAGGAGAAGAAAAGCGAGCCAAGGACCAGGCTGCAGGCACTCCAGCCGTCTGAGGTCGAAGGGAGAGGAATCCAGTGAAGGAACATGCAAAAGAGGCAGAGGGGGCAAGAGGAGAGCAGGAAGAATGGCACCAGAAGCCAGGACGGGAGAACGACTGGTGAGGTCCTCATGGTGGCAGGTGGTCAGCAAGGCATCTAGAACATAGTAGGCCCACGGGAAATGGTAAATGCCCCTGTGAATGCGGAACCCTGCTTGGAAGATGGCCAGGAGAGCGCCCCACCCACGTAGACCACTCTTGAACAGAGCAGGTGCTCCTGGGGAAGAGGCACAAGCTCAGGGCCCCAGGTTCCAGTTTCCCAGCCCCAGGATCCATCCCAGTTGAATTATGCCCATGTTCCCAAACTCCCCGGAGTTGGCAGGGAGCACTGGGAGCCCTCCAGGAATTCTGGCTGGGGCTGGGGCATGGGCGGACTTGCCATGTGAACTGCTCCCCTTGGCGCCCCTCTGCTTCCCCTGGGCTCACGGGAAGGGCTGGGATGACCTCATGCTCAGGGCACTGCTGCCTGGGGAGGGCTTCCACCCAACAAATCTTCTGTGTGGAATCGCAGAGGGGTGGGGGAGGGGCACTAAACGCCCTGGGGTCCAGGCCCCTCCTAGACCCATACAGGAGACCCTCTGGGAATGGTGCTCAGGCATGTTTATTATTATTGTTTTATTGTTATTTTAGCTCCCCTGTTGGTTCTGTCACACAGCTGGTATTGACAACCAATGGGGAAACTGAGGCCCCAGAGCCCCATCCCTGGCTCCCTCGAACCCCAGTTTCCTCCAGGCTACACAACAAGGCTAGCATTCTCTTCCCTTCATAAAATACATCCAGGGAGGAAGTGGGGTGGGGGGCTAAGAACCTGGGTGTCTCAGTCGGCTTGGACTCTAAAAAATTACCTTAAACCCAATAAATGATTACTTTCTCACAGTCCTGGAGGCTGGAAGTCTGAGATCGTGGTACCAGTGTAGTTGGGTTCCGGTGCAAACTCTGCCTGGTTTGCAGACCGTGTCCAGCTGTGTGCTCGCGTGGCCTTTCCTTGGCATGTGCGCATGGAGAGAGAGGACTCCAGCATCTTTCCACTTCTTATAAGGGTGCTAATCCCATCGTGGGGGACCCACCCTTATGACCTCATTTAATCCCAATTACCTCCCAAAAGCCACATCCCCAAACACCATCACAGTGTGGTTAAGGCTTCAACACAGGAACTGGGGTGTGGGGAGACATAAACATCCAGTCTGTAACACCAAGCATTGTCCTTAAACTTAACTGCGTTACTTTCTCCCCGGTGTGGTCTTGGGCAAGTCATCCCCAACCTGACTCCTGGGGAAGGTAAATCCTTAAATAACAATTGCATGGCTCTCTAGTTTCCGAGGCATTTTGACACACACCCTCTCTAGCACTCCCCCATAACCCTGTGAGGGAGAGGGCAATGATTTTTGGGATTGGGGAAATGAGGGTCAGAGATGAAGTCACTCACCAAGGGACACCCAGCTTGTGTTTGAGTGTAGATTTTCTATCTCCTTTGCCCAAGGTTGCCTGGAATTGAGAGACACCACAACAGAGCCTCCTCCAAGACAGTACCTGGGACATAGGAGATGCTTTGGAAATTGTCGGAGGGAGGGATGGATGGATGGATGGGTGGATGGATGGATGGATGGGTGGATGGATGGATGGATGGATGGATGGTTGGATGGATGGATGGATGGATGGATGGATGGTTGGATGGACTAAAAGATGGGTAGTTGGTGCTCCTGAACAGGGTCCTGCAGGGACCACCAAACCTACCCCAGTGGAAGGAGGGGAAGAAAAGGACCATCTGGACAGCTGCCATATGCCAGGAACGTGCTGACCCTTTGCACATGTCATAAGGCACTTGCAGCTGGACCTTTCCCTGGAAGGGACTCATTTTTTTTTTTAAGATTTTATTTATTTATTTTGAGAGAGAGAGTGCATGCGAGCAGGGGGCGCGACAGAGGGAGAAGGAGAATCTCAAGCAGCCTCCACGCTGTGGAGTCTTGATCCCATGACCATGAGATCATGACCTGAGCCGAAATCAAAAGTCAGACGCTTAACCGACTGAGCCGCCCAGACGCCCCTTGGAAGGGAACCATTTTACAGGTGGGAAACTAAGCCCCAGAGAAGTGGATGAATAGAGTATCTAACTCTTGGTCCAGAACCCCTTCTGACATCTCAGGGATTAAAAAAAGTCTTAGACTTTTTAAGAAAACCCTGTACGAAATTCCTGGGGGGGAAAACAAGGTCCCCATTTCCAGTTTTTGCCCCAGAGAGAAACTCTGTATCTTTGACCAGTACATGCCACCTATGTAAGCTGGGTAGATGGTAACTGTTGCCACAGAAATACTGGTTGGTTGATTTTCTTCTGGACACTCAAACTTCCTTAAGTCCCCAGCCTGTCGTAACCACTAATGAGGATGGATGCCTAGACACGCCAGACGCTGGGTTAAGCACTTCACTTATGTTATTTGAGGAATGGGCACGCTTTGTCTATAAAGACGTAGTTTCTGCTCTGTGGGCTACAGTCTCTGTAACAGTTGTCAGCTCTGATGTGGTGGGAGGGCGGCCATGTATAAACACATGAGCATGTCTGTGTTCCAATAAAACTTTATTTATAAGCACTTGAATTTGAATTTCAGGTTACTTCCTATCATTTCTTTTGATTTATTTTTCCCCCACTAAAAAATCTAAAAGCCATTCTCAGCTGGCAGATCATTTAGACAGATCGCCGGCAGATTTGTCCCCCCCACCCCCTCCATGGCTTGCTGACAACAACCAGAAGTAGATTTTGTTGTTACCCCATTTTAAAGGCAAAGAAACTAAGTCCCAGAGCGCAGCTAGCCAGAGGCAGAACCAGGATTCAGAGTCAGGCAGTCAGGCCCAGAGTGGGGATTGTTGAGGCGGCAAGCTGCCCAGAGAAGGGCGCACAACAAGGGGGACACCCAGCCCTGCCCGGCCCCCTGGACTCGGACCGAGGCTTGCTCTTCCGCACTGTGCATTTATTCCTCATTTATTCCAACTAACTCTCATTTGTTAAGTAGATCTGGAAATGCTGACATGAGAGTCAGAGGTGGGGGGTGGAAGGAGGACGAGAAGGCAGGAATGAGAGCCGGGCAAGAGGGGCCACCGTGTCCACACGCATCCACATGCACCCACACGCATCCACACGCATCCACGCGCGCGCACACACAACGGCTTCCATTTCCTGAGATGTCCACCTGCTTTTATGAATATAAGTGGATTTGTAACAAGCATTGCAGCTGCATATAAGGCATTCAGACATGGAGACAATTTTACTAGATAATAGACTATCATGCAGGATACAATTTAAATTAAAAAATGCAATTTTCACCTTGAAATGAACAAATGATTACAATTTCTATACAAATTAAGGCATTCAGCCTCTCTTTCAGTAGTGGCACCAGCCCATGAAATATGACATAATTACCATGAAATACATTTTCAAATATTTTGATTTTTGTCCGCCGCTTTTTAAAAAACATAGGCCGCCTTCTAGGTCTCCGAGTGTGTGTTGGCATTTCCCACCTTCTGGGAAAAACACATTAAAAAGAAAAGCCAAAGTCCCCGAAGATGAAGTTGGCCCCCCTCCCTGCCCTCCCCTCCTCCCATCTCCTCACCCCACAGAGTTCCCTGCCCTCCCCCTCCCCCTCCCTTGGCTCAGAGATAAAATTGAAAAAAGGCAGACGCAGGCTACCAGCTCCAAAGCCTGAGATTTATCTAAATTGCTACGCTTATCTGAAGAATCGCATCTGTTGGTTATCTCAACGCCAGCCACTCCAACCCTCCACCCGTCTCTTCTCTAGAAATCGCTTCCCCAGCCCCCAGCTCTCCCCCCTACCAATGTGCCCCCCCACCTCCACTGTTATTTTTTAATTATTTTTCCATTCTGTTGTCTCTTTATGGCTGGAGATGGAAGGATGAGCAGCCGCTGCCTGGGGTTCGCTCCAGCTCCATGGGCTAGACAGGGAATTTTGGGATTCATCAGGAGTGGACAGGGGAGGCAGCCAGTGGGTCTCAGCTCCCAGGACAGGGGGTCTCTGTCCCCTGCCCAAGCTGGGTGACTTTGATGAAGGTCATTCCTAGGCTAATCCATCTCTTCCCTGTGTCTGTAAGCCTATCATCGTGAACGACCCATCCCCGTGGTCAGAGCTTTGGGTGGACTTCTTGAGCCATTAGATCTGCATCCAGGCCACTGAAAAGCAGACCTCGACCACCCCTTTGGTTCTTGGTCTTGGTTCTGAGCCTCCTGCCCTGACGATGGCCTGCTGGGTGGGCTTTCCCACTCCCAGTACCCTCCCCTCCCCCGCCACCCTTGGGACTCGGTTCCACTCCATTGTGCGGTCCCACTTCTCGCTCTCAGGCCGGCTGCATGGGGCCTTTCCCTCCTCCAGGGGAATACCAGCTCTTCCTCAGCCCGGCCTGGGTTAGTTGAGAGTCTGGCCCCTCTCCCCGGCTCAGCAACATTGCCCTCCCACTTTCTCTCTTAGATGTAAACGGAGCCTCAGGAGAAACATCTATGATAAGAAGCAGAGCATAGAGCCCTTTGCTTTATACTTTGCACATTTGCTTTTGGTTTGGAGCACTCGCACCTGCTTTGACGAGGTCCCATCTTGCAACTTCCCTGTGTGGAGGACCTCGCTGACAAGGGACAAACTCAACATCCTACAGAGGAAGTAACCAGGTATCAAAGACCAACGCAGGAAGGGTTTGATAACACAACCCAGGGCCATGTCATCCAGCTGTTTGTTTGGAAGGTACTTCATGGGACTTTGTGAACTTGGACCACTACACTCCACCCTCCCACCCCCTTCCTGACCCCAGGGCCAGATGAAGACTGGGTCGTTCTCCAGCTCAGAAAGCAAAACGGGGTATCTTGGTGGAAAGAGATTGGGTTTTAGGATCAACCATTTGGGGTTACAGAGTCTCGTCTCTACCTATTTTTTGCTCTCTGACCTTGGCCAGTTTGGTCTCTGCCCAGTTTTCTCATCTGTAAGATGGAGGTAATGATACTTGTGCGTGGAGGCTGTGAGAATTAACTCTGACAGCACATGGCAGGCCTTCAGCAGCCGTGAATGCCCCCTCTCATGCTGTGGCTCCTGCTTGCTAAGGGATTTTGAGATAATGAAAAAAAAAAAAATCTTCCTAGTTCATCAAGAAAACCTGAGCTCCAAAATGTGTATCACTTAGAAAATTGTTGGTAATTGGGGGTGAGCCATGTTTCTATGCCTGGAATGCACCCCAGGGTATCGGAACATACATGTGTGAGTATCCGGGGACAGTGTTGGGAGTGGAGTAGAAGCAAGAAGAAGAGATTGCTATGACAGATTTTATTGTAAACATAATGTTTATTAAGCACCTACTTGTTACAGGCATCATGCTGAGGCTCTTTATCTCATTTAATGTTCATGACACTATTATGAGGTCACTATTAACCCCATTTAACAAATGGAAAAACTGAGTCACAGAGATGTTATGTCATTTGCCCAAGATCCCCCAGCTAGGAAGTGGCAGAGATGGGATTTGAACCCAAGCTTCTTGGCTCTCAAAAACTGCAAAACTCAAGTGCTCGAGGCAGACCAGATGACCACCTTTTCCCAATTATTTATTTTCTCAGTGCAAAGATATATGTAAGATATAACCTTGGAACCGAAGGCAAGTCAACAGCTAATGGGTTGAGTATGACATGTACACAATTAGCCTTCCTCCGAACCAGAATTCACGGATGCCAAGTACAGGAAGGAGGGTTACCAAACTCCTCCATGCCACTCCGGTCAGACCAAGACTCGGGGAGCCGCTGCGGCAGCAGGGGTTGGGGAGGGGGTGGGGAACGCATAAGTCAGATTCCAGTCACGGCTCTGCAAAGCCCCCACACGGCTTGGCCAGACCATTTGCTGTCTCTGGGCCTCCACATCTTCATCTATAGAATGAAGGGGCTGATGTGAAATCAGCCATCTACACACATTACCATGAGCCTCCCAAAGAAGGGGAAAGGGACTGTGAGTGCCCATGCCCAGGGGCATGCAGGGTGGGCAAATAACCCCAAACAGCCCACCCCAAACCAACGTTCATGTAAATGGTCAAACTTTTTTCATCTTATCTCAAAAGTGCATTCTAAATTTGCAATCTGTTCCCAAGTGCATGCTAGAATATAAAAACTGTAATTATGTAATTCACATGTAAAATAATGATATATAATGATATCTATTTATATATTTTAATATATTTTATATATTTGTAATTATAAAACACAAATATAAAAATGGTACCAGCTCAGTTCTGAATCTTCCCTCTCACAATTCTGTCAAAACACCCCACCACCAACCCCTAGGAAGGTCATATTACATTTTTCTCCTGCAGCTTTGCATGCCAGCAGTTTCAGCGAAAGACCACATCCTCTTTAATTGCCCTTCCAAAGCCAAAGTTCTTCTAGTATAACATTCTATTATTGTAATAGCCACACATTCTAACATTGAATCATTTTAACATCCTAACATTATAACATCGTCACCCTTGATTATGACATTATTCTAACGCTCAGGCACTGCCTAGACGTTCAGTCTGTCTAGTCTCCTGCAAGGTCCTTAAATCTTGGTTCACCTGTTCCCAGTGTCTGGTTCTGAGTCACGGGCAGGAAGTCACTCAGTCCCTGGGGGCCTCCCTGCCCCTGGGAGCGCAAACTAGCCCCTTGAACGAGCCCTGGGGAACCTTCCTGGGGGCATGCGGATCAGCCCGCCCCCTACCTCCACACCCATGCAACTTGAACATAATTAAGGCATTTGGTCATCCTGGTCCTGGGGCAAAATGCCCCCCCTTAGAAGTTGTTTGAGATCTTATGTAACATTATAGCATCTAATTATTATTATAGCTAACATTTGCTGGGTGCTTACTAAGTATTCTACATACATTGTATGTTTACTGGCTCTATTATTGTTCCTAATCTCCAGAAGAGAATACAGAGGCTCAGAGAGATTCACTGACATGCCCAAGTCGCACCGCTAATTACTGAGAGAGGCAGGACTCTAGCCCGTGACTGTCTGAGCCCAGCTCACTGCTCTGTTGAACCAGTGAGTAGAGACGGACCCGTGGAGAATGAGGAATCGAACTCAGAGCCGGACACTGCATTAATTAATTGTTTATTGCAAATGAATGAGTGAATCAACAGTCCACTTAGAACTGCACCAGCCTTCGGAAACCACCAGCCAACATTCAGATGAGTGGAGGGTTAGCCCCATTTTTCAAGATCACGGATGCTCAGAGTGGCTAAGATATTCCAAAAGATCACAGAGCTCCAAAGTGACGGGGACAGGGTGGTGGCTGGAACACAGGTCAGCTGCACGTGGCAGGGTGGTCTGTCCCCCACTGTGCTGCTTCAACAGCAGGGTGGTACCCAGCCACCCAGAGCCATCCTGGGCACCTTGGGAAGTCACTTGTGCCAGGTTCTGATGGCCTTGGGTAAAACAAAATGTGAAACTAAAGGGAAAACAAATGTGAAATTGGTGTCAGAATCCTGTTAGAAAGGCAGGATTTGCAAAGCCATGTATTAAAACAAAGCTGAGGGGTGCCTGGGTGGCTCAGTTGGTTAAGCATCCAACTCTTGATTTCTTCTCAGGATGTGATCTCAGCATCCTGGGATCGAGCCCCGTGGTCAGACTCCACACTCAGCGGGGAGTCTGCTTAAGATTCTCTCTCTCTCTCCTTCTGCCCCTCTCCCCAACTCTCTCTCTATAATAAGCAAATAAGTCTTAAGAAAAAAATAAAACAAAGCTGAGCAGAGATGATGGGGTGGGGGGATGGGGGATAAACAACATCATAGTTGTTGGCCAAGGTGCTTTGCTCCTGGAATCCCAGCCTCAGGGAGAAAACTCTCTGATGGGGGCAAAGCTCTCTCCACGGGGAGGCCAGGAGAATGAAATAAAATGAGAAGAACCCAAAGGTCCCAACCAAAGAGGGATGGTTAAGGATAAATATGGTATCTCCACTCAGTGAGCTGCTTTGCAGACATTTGCATGGTCATTGATAACATCTTCAACAACAAAGAGAAAATTTAATAATCCAATGATGATCCAAATAACTTAGGACGGAAAACTGACTTCGTGATATGGTCTCCAACACGTTAGCGTGCCTAGAAGGTAGACTGGAAGGGGCGGGGTGAAAGCTCACGGGCCTGCCACCGAGAATGGCATCGTGCAGACGGGTTCATTGCCTCGCACCAGAGAGAGGAAAATGGAGGCAGGTAATTTAATAAAATCTCCAAAGCTTCAAGCCGGAGTGTGTCCAGTGGCTAAGAACAAACGAAACACTGCAGAGGAAAGCTCTCACCACGGTGCACGGAGAGGACTCGTGGGCTCATCTGGTGACTCCCGCCTCCCCCATCCCCACACCCTGATGGGGTGGGGCGTCCCCCTCCCAGGGCCCTTCCTGCCCAATATGCCAAGGCCACCATTTATGAACCATCAGTAAGGCTCCTTCTAAGCGGAGGATCATTTCAACAAGACACTAGCGTCACCACCTCCAGGAATCCTCAGCTGGCTGAGCAATAGGGACTGGGCAATAACACCTATTTTTATCATTAGTAACTCCTGTCATGGCAGCCACCATTTATCAGGCACCTTATATGTAAGAGCGAAGACCCCAACGCGCATCACGTTGTTTAATCCTGGCAACAGCTCATGAGGCGGGGGTGGGTGGGATGGTCGCCCTTTAGAGACATGCGCCCTGAGGTTCTTCTGATTAAGTGGCTCATCCAGGAGCTGGTACAGAACTGGGATCCAAGCCCCAGTCTCTCTGACCCTCACCACCACCAAGCACAGCTCACCAGGCAGGAGCTGTAAATAGCACCTGGACCACTGCTCCTAAGAAAGCATGGGTCCTTTCCCTGCTGCAGGAAAGCAATATGTGGATGCTCTGTAGTCACTAAGCATGGGAAGAGCTCCAAGAGATCCAGCGAGGTGAAAAATAATAATAATAAAAGTGCAGAACTATGTGTGTGGTATACCAGCATCTGTGTATTAAAGAGGAAAAAATAAAAAAAAAATAAAGAGGAAAAAGTATACGTAGTGTGCCTGCTTGTACATACATGAGAAATCTCTGGAAGCTATATGAGAAGCTGGCTACATTGGTTACCTCCGGGGGGGGGGGGTACAGAGACAGATGCTTTGTCCTTAGAATTCTGAATCACATGAATGCATGATACTAAATAAATAAAACTTGGAATTTTTTGATATGTAAAGAAAACAAAGAGCACGTTGGTCTTGAAAGCACGCGCAAATAGGCAGTCATCACCAGCCACATGCTCATTAGAACAAGCTCTGAGCCATCTCTCCTGAGTAGCTTTTAGTTTCACGGGATTTGACTTACATTTCTTCTCTACCATTGCCTGAGAAGCTTGTTTGTACCATCAGACAATCTCTAAGAGAGACTGAGTTAGGGAGAGCCCCAGGGCTCCACGGCAGGGATGTATTTGATGGTTAAGATTTAGACTAGGGAAGCTAGAGAGAGAAAGAGAGGGAGAGAGAGGGAGAAGCTCAAGAACACTGGACAAAAAAATAACAAGGAAAAGGCTGTTAAATAGGAGTTTATTCATTCGACAAATATTACATGAGCTCTTACTATGTCCCCGAGCTGTGTTGGGCACTGGGATGCAGCAGGGAACCACAACAGGGCCACAGGTCCTGACCTCAGAGAAGCTGGGGAAGTGCCTTCCGGACAGGAAGAACAGCCGGTGCAAAGGCCCTGTGGTGGAAAGGGCATATTCTGTTGGAGGCCGGAGCAGTGAGGGAAGGGTTCCACATCCAACTTTTTACAGGAGGAGGACTATTTTATTTGTTTTTAACACACAGCTCACACCTCGATTCATTCTCTCTGTAAGAATTCAAACAAGGTGATGGAGCCCCCTTCATCCACCGCTGAAATTAGTCTCCCTGCCCAACACCATGCCTGTTATCACTTTACCATTTACACTTCCAGAGTCCTTTCCATGCATTCAGCATATATGCAGAAACGCAGTTTACAGAAAGTGAAGACCTAGGACAACATCATATGTATTTTTCCTGGCAGTTTGATGTTTTACTCACTGTATCTTGAAGACCTTTGTGAGCCCCTATAACTTTAATTCATTTTTTTTTAAAAATCCACTCCTAAGTTGGACTCCATGAACATTTATTAAGCATCCACCAAAAGCCAGACCCAGGATATGGAGATAAAGAGTCAGACCCTGCTTTCAGGGAACTTACAACCTAGGAGAGGAGGCAGGCGTCTAGCTAAGCATTTAAGCACCCAGAGACTGAAGTCCTGGCGGAGCGTGGGGGATCCGAGGATGTGCATGTGTATGTGGTGGAGGGGGCAGCAGCAAAGCCCATCGGGCTGTGATTGGAGACGGGGAACAAGGCAGAGGGGAAGGGCGAGCAAGCAGGTGTTTTCCAGGTGAAGAGGTCAGAGTTAGAGGTCACAGCATGTACAAAGGGATGGAGGCATGAAAAAAAAAACTGGCCAGTTCAGGGATTCCCAGCAGCCCAGACTGGCTGGTACGCGGGGTACATGGAGGATAGGAGGAGCAGGGAAGGCTGAAGGTGTGGGTGGACAGGGCCCAGAGAGCCATCATTTCTAACATGTCTATGGTGCACGCTAAGTGACAGGCATTCTCAGCCTTACCCGCATTAGCATCTTTAATTCCTGCAACCATCCTAGAAATGGGTCTTAGTATCTCTGCTTTAAGGATGAGAAGAAACAGACACAGAGAGGTTAAGAAACATATCTGAGGACACACAGCTGGTAAGCAGAAGGCGGAGGATTCAAATCCAGGCTATCAATGCTTTAAATCACTTCATTTCGCTGCCTCACAAAGTAGAAGGTGGCGTGGAGATTGTCCTGTTGACAGCTGCGGGGCACTCCTCCACTCACAAAGGAGGTGGGCTGGCACCTGGCCCATCACAGAGACCGGGGTATGTGTGGGCTGGGGATGCCCTAGGGGGCGGGCAGACATCTGCTGGCAGGGACCTCACAGGTGTTTGGTGACAAGCTGCTGCTTCCAGACCAGGGAAGGGCATAGCCCTTAGCACTGGAGACACTGAGAATTGTGGGGAGCCCCCTGTGGTCCTTGGGGGAGGGGAAGGACTCGCTCAGGGCCGGTCTCAGAGGTCCTGGGGTGAAGACGGTGAGGATGGAGATGGTGAAGTTCTGTGGTTCTCACGCTTGAGTTCCCAGCACGTGTCACCGAGAGGACTTGCCACACAGACCGGGGACCCCAGCTCCAGAGTTTCAGATTCAGTGAGACAGAGCAGGATAATTTGCATCTCTAACAAGCTACTGCCTGGGGACCACTCAGAGACTCCCAGATGCTGCTGTGGGAGGAGGAGAGCTGGCTCGGGAGGAGTCGAACACAGGACCTGCCCCCCGGGAAGCTTCAGCACTCGGTAGCGACTCTTAGCCTGTTTCCAGGAAGGAATTTAAGATGCAGAGAGAGGCCAAATGACTTTTTGAGGTCCCCACCACAACAAAGCTCATAAGCTCCCACTCTGTCCCCCCAGCTTCCTCGGCAGGGGGCCCGGGAGGCCATGTGGCTCCCCGGGGCCAGCCTTCCTGCCTGTCACCCGGTCCTCAGTCCTGCCTCTGCTGTGTGTCAGCACTGAAAGGGGTGCCCATGAGAGCTGACAGGGTGGAAAGGGTCAGGCCAAGGGGTCCTCGCCTTCTGGGGGGCAGCAGGGGAGGGGCAAGGGGAAGGAGGAAAGAAGAAGAGGGTAGGGGGCATTCTGAGTATCGTTTAGCAGGTATGTACTGAGCACCCACTGTGTTCTGGGGTTGGAAGAGATCTTACGTTTCAGATGGGAGAGCCGGCGCCAGGCAGGGGAAGGGACTGACCTCTCTAGGCCAGGTACACCTGGTCTCTGTCCTGAGTTCCCCATCGGCTGAGGGACTCCCGGAGCCAGTCCAGATCTTCGGAGGCTGTCTCCTGGAGGTACAGCGCCCCTCCTTCGGCCACCTAGGTGCTGGCCAGTGATACTGGAAGGCAAGAGAGAAGCACCTGCCAGAAGTTGAACTCCTACTATGTGCCCGTCCTCCCTGAAGCCCTGAAAGGTAGGCACTACTGTCCCCATTTTATAGATGAGGAAACTGAGACCCAAGGGCGGGGGTGACTCATCCAAGACTGTTTGGTGAATTCCTACTATGTGCCAGGTTCCCGTGCCAAAGTAGCCCTTCACCTCAATGGTCTTGGAGCAATGCTGGGAGGTCAGAGCTGGTTCAGTGGGGGAGGGAGATGAGCTCTGGGAGGCCCACAACCCACGCAGGGTCCCGCAGCCAGCAAACATGGGACCTCCCGCCCTCACCTGGGGAGAGGAGGATGCTTCCTGGGGGAGGGTGTGGCTGCCTGGACAGAGATGCCCGCCCCAGGGCACATTCCGTGTCCCCTCCACCGGCCCTGGACACCGGGCCTCACACCCCATTTCCATTCTCTACCCCAGCAGTGCCTGCAGCTCTGCCTGCCCCCTCTGGCTCCCCAACTGTCACGGATTATTCTAAGGACCTTGGGGACAGGGGAGGGAACATCTGGATCCTGTTACAGAGCCTAGCTGGGGGTCCCGGGGGGCGGGGATGCCATTGCAGCAGAGCACGGGACCTAAATGAGTTTCAGAACCGCAGAAGAGCCCTGGTGTGGGCGGGTGAGGGGCCGAGGGGCTGCGGGTCCGGGCTGAGCAGGAAGGTGGGATCAGAGCAGGCCCGAGAACCCTTCCTGAGCTGTTGGGGCCCGGCGGGAGGCAGGATTATGGAATTAGTTCAGGAGGCAGCGCCGGGCAGGGGTTGGCGAAGGTGGCCCCGGGCGGTGGCCCAGGCAGGCTCCGTCCCCTCCTCTCAGGGGAACACTGGGCACTGAGGGCTTGGTGGGAATATGGTTTGGTTTAGGGGCCAGTCCCGCGGAACAGGTCAAATCAAATTCAGCTTGAAATTCCAGGCCGGTCACGGCAGGCCAGGTGAGGGCCGAGTGCCAAAGTCAACAGTGAGGCCGGTGGGGTTGTGCAGGGCCCAGGTGGGGGTCCTCACCGTGGGGGGGCGTCCCTGCATCGGGGGAGGACTGGACCGAGAGAAGAAATCCCAGAGTGACCACCAATCTCAAAGCACAAGAAGCAGCATCACGGTGCCCTTTTTTATAAATGAGGAGACTGAGTCACCGAGGGGCTGTTTGCCCGAAGGTCACAGAGCTAATAAGTGGACAAACTGGGGCTGGGATTGAGGCCTTTTTCTCCCCTAAGGGTGTACATTCCCCAGACGATGCTGGCTCCCAACAAGCACACAGCGCAAATGGCGAAGTCAGGTGTGGAGAGGTCGAGGCCAGGGGCACTGGCACCCCAAGGGGCAGGGCTGGACACGGAGGCACTGACGCTCCACTCCCACCTGCCCTCCAGACACTCAGCTCTGAGCTATGCCCCTGAGAGGGGTTGGCCCTGGTGCAAGATTTGTACAAAGTCTACATAAGACAAGCCTCGGACCACGAACGACTGGATACAGATGATGGCAAGGAGACAAGGGACCCTTATTCCTCCTTTGTCCTTCAATCTAGGAAGGCTTCCTAGCTGCGGTGGAATTTCAGAGACAAGAGGCAGAGACGGGTGGGTGGAGGAAAGGCAGTAGTGGCTAAGATAATGGGCTTTGGGGTCAGACAGACCCAGGCTTGAGTCCAGATCTTCCTAACACCTGCTGTGTGACCTTGGGCAAATTCCTTAACTTCCCTGAGCCCCAGTTTCCTCATCTATACAATAGGACTAATGATGCCTTCCCCGCAGGAATTTTGCGAGCATTACGTGAGGTTATAAATGCAAAGTACTTAGCCCCAGGACTTGGCACATAGTAGGTATTCAGTAATCACCAAGTTAGAGCCTGGGGACTGAGCGTGTGACCCCGTGGGTGATCCCGGTCAGACCTGCGCCCTGAGCAGGTTCCGCATTCCTGGTGGCACGGCGTGGTGTCAGCGCATCCAAGGCAGGTGCATGCCATTGCCCTCGGCCAGGTGGGGCAGCAGGTATTCCAGGCACCCGCCTCTGGTCCCGGGTCAGTGCGTGTTGGGGACCGCGGTGGGAATACAATGACAGTGGAGTGGGGGAGTGACCATGAGGATGGGGGAGGTGAGAACAGGGCACGGCCCCGGGTGGCTCAGTCGGTTGAGAGCGCGACGCTTGGTTTCAGCTCAGGTAGTGACCTCAGGGTCGTGGGATCGAAGCCTGCATCAGGCTCCAGGCTCAGCGCAGAGTCTGCTTGAGATTCTCTCTCTCTCCCCCTCTGCCCCTTCCCCCCTAAAGTATATAAATAAATCTTAAAAAAAAGAAAAGAGGTGAGGACAGGTGAGCGCCATGATGAGCCCGTGCTGGAGCCCTAACCTGAGTGCCACCCCTCCCCCCCTCATGCTTTTTTGTAAAATAACCTAACACTTACTGAGCATCATGGGCACTGCTTTACAAGCCTCCCATGAGTTGGCACATGGCTCTCTCCAGCATCCCTCTGGTGTGGTACCGTATCACCTCCATCTCACAGACAAGGAAACTGAGGCAGAGTGGCTTGCTCAAAATCACACAGCCACAAGCAGCCGATCCAAGCGGATCCAGAATCCAGGTCTACCTGACTGTTGGGTCCCCATGGCTAACCTCCAGACGCTGCTGCCCAGGCCCCTGGTCCATTCAAGACCTCACACCAACACCGCTCGGATTTAGGAGCGAAACTGTAGAGAGTTTCTGTGTTCAGTGGATCCAGAAAGACAGGCTGGCTGGCTGTGCGGAGACGGTACTCATAATACTGCTTCTCATGAAGCCACGTCAGAAAAGCAGGACAGTCTCTGGTCATCTCAAACCTGCACACTGAAGCCAGACGGTTTGGGTTCAAATCCTACCTCTGCCATTCAATGCTGTGCGTCTCTGGGCAAGTTGCCTGAGTTCTCTGTGTCTCTGTGGCTAAATGGGACTCACGATAATACCTGCCACTCAGAGGAATTGAGTTTTTTAGCGTTTTAACGTGCTCACAGGGTTGCACGGCAGACGGCGGGCACTCAGTAGGGATGTCCCGGGCTTGGTCCCAGCATCAGAGCTGCCTTCAAATACCAGGACTCTGGGGCTCTGGCAGGTAGGCGCCCCTGGCCGAGGCAGAACCACAGGCGAGCCGAGACCCAGGCCATCAGCAGAGAGGCTGTCATCTCAGGGTCTAAACTCATCCCCACTCTTCCCACCAGGAAGCCACACTGGCCTGCTCCCTCCCTCCTCCACCCACCCCGCCACGTCCAGGAGGCCCCCCAGGCCTGGACACAGCCCAAGCGTCCTCGAGAACAAGCCCCAGATGTGACGCCACACACTGGTTTGGAGGCCGGGGGCTTCTACCGGGCCTGCCACTGCTCTGTCCTCCTAGGGCCAGCGGAGTCCAGCGGCCAGGCCTCTCGGGCATCGCGCCCGTGACCGTGGCGGAAACTGCTTCGTCCTTCTGCACATGTTTTTGCTGACCACCTGCATCATCCTTGGCATTGGCGATCCAGCCGAGAACAACGGCCCTGCACTCACAGAGCTCCCGTCCCAGTGGGACAGTAAACAACGGTAACATAACGGGAAATACGATTGAGGCTGTGAGGACCTGACAGGACCATGAAGAAAAATAGAGTGGGTCCAAAGGGTGTAGACATCTGGGAAAGTGATTGTAAAAAGCTTACGCTTCCTTTCTTCCCCGAAGCATTTGTTCAATAAAGTAACAGAGCTGTGCAGATTCACGACGGATGGAGAAACAGAATTCTCGGTAGCAAACATTTTGTAAAGCCGGGAACCACCTGATAACACGCCCTTCCCTGGAACCCTCCCTAGGCAATGGCCAGTTGGGGACGAGCTGGGCTCTGCCTCGGTCTGCCTTTTGGAGTCCCAGATGAAGCCCCTACACTTCCAGGCCTCACTCTAAGAGGGGGTCACATACTCCTCATCCCACCTGGGAGAGGGGGTGGCCAGCCGCGACGAGGTAGCCTTAGAAAGCCTTCGCATGGCCCTCCCCCAGCCAGGCAGCCTCTGTTCACCAAGCAGCATGGCTGACTGCCTGCTGGATGCACTGCGTGGTGCTCACGACTGAGTCAGGATCTGGGGACCCCTTCACGTCCTGGGTCTCCGTGGTGCCCGACCCTCGGCCAGCAGCCACGGCCAGCCCAGGACTCGGCCCCTCGGCCGGCCCGAGTCCCCAGGCAGGAAAGGGCATGTGGCTCCTTTAAGGCAGGCCCCAGCTGGGTCGCCTGGATATTGGAGCGGGAGATTAGGTAGCAGGAGGCTCGGGGCCCAGGCCAGATGCGCCTGAGCGGGGCCTTGTTATGTATTCATGAGCTGTGAGGAAAAGAAATAAAAGGATTCATTATCGCCCAAACTGTTACTAATGACATGTACCTGGAGCCCGAGCACCTCTGGAAATCTAATGCGACACACTCCGAGAGAAAATGTATTCCCGGGCTCTGCCACGCGGCCGATGGAAAATGTCCCCTCCCTGCCCTTCCTCATTGCCATTCACTCAGGGCGACATTTACAATTCTTCTGCCATTATGTCCGACCAGGGCCTCTGAGCCTCTGTCACGACCCGCACATTAGCTGAAAATTGGAAATTCCACAGCGTGGCCGTGGCCATGGCCGTGGCCATGGTGGGCTGGGATGCAGCAGGGCGCGGGAAGCAGAGGCACACGGAACTGGGTGAGAGGGGTACCGAGGGGCACGGGCGTGGGGACACGAGAAGGGACAGTGCTGCGGGCCTTCAGGGGCTTGCTGGCCCTGATCTGTCCCCAACCAAGCACAACCCTGGGGTGCCAGCCCCCTTGGGTGGCCAGGACAATGACCAGCCCCTCTCACATCTTCACCTTTGCTCTCCCTCCGGCCCCCTTCCTCTCATGAGTCCTGTCGCCTCCTGCATACCAATCCCCCATCCTTTGTTCCCTTCAAAGCCTCGATAAAAACAGTAAAAACAACTCAGCAAGAGACATTAGTCCAGAGCTGATTTTGCAAGATAAATGTGCGCCAGGAGCGTTGCGTGAGCATGTGTCCGCCAGTCTTCACCACCACGCTGTGAAGTGGGTTCTGTCTGGATCCCCATTTTACAGATAAGAAAACCCAGGTTTGGAGAGGTAAAGGATTTGCCCAGGGTCACACAGCTAGGAAGGAGCAGACCTGGCATTTGACAGGGGCTAGGGGGATTCTTGCCTTGGCACCAGAGGGAAACTCCAAGTCCAAGGCTCAGCTCCTCCAAGAAGCCTTCTGAGGCAGGCCTCAGCCCGCTGTGACCAGACCCCAGGGATGGGCAGCTCTAGGCTGCCCTAGGACCAGCCGCCCCACGTGGCAAACCGTGGGCCTCTGCTTAATGCACCTTCATGGCCAAATGCCGCTGCTTGTCCCAACGGCCGTTCCCCCAGGGAGCAAGCGTCCCATCCCCTGCCTCCCTCTGCAGCACTGAGCACTCCCTGGGCTCACGTGACGTCTTGTGGACTGGCCCTCTGTCCCGTGTGGCTTTGGACGCAGCAGGAGGAGGCAGTGGGAAGACTAATTTAGGCCCCACCGAAAGAAGTTTTGAATGGGAATGAGAGATAAAATATAATACTTCAAATACACCATAAATAACTTTTTAGTACAAACGTGTGCCAAATATTGTTGTTTATCCAAAATTCTAACTGACAGGAGGTCCTGTATTTTCATTTGCTAAATCTGGCAGTCCTAGCTCTGAGATACCCCAAGTTCCCCCACAAGGGGCCTGGCTCACCTGGGGGATATGGAGTCAGGGCCCCAAACCACTAGTTCCCAAGCTCTTACAAAACTTCAGGTAGAGGGGCACCTGGGTGGCTCAGTTAAGCATCTGACTCTTGCCTTCGGCTCAGGTCATGATCTCAGGGTCGTGAGATCGAGCCCTGCATCGGGCTCCGAGCTCACAGAGTCTGCTTAAGACTCTCTCTCCCTCTCCCTCTGCCCCTCCCCACTGCTCTCCCCCTCGCTCGCTCTCTCTCTCTCTCTCTCTCAAAACATAACAAAAACAAAAACTTCAGCTAGAGATTCTATTTCCCAGACCTTCTTGCGGCTAGGTGTGGTCATGTAAGTTAAGTTCTGGTCAGTGAGATCTAAGTAAAAGTGGTATTAGACCCTCTGGGGCCATGCCTTAAAGGGAAAGGACGGATACTTCTCTTACCCTTTCCCACTTCTTGCTTGCTGGGTTGCAGATGAGATGGCAGGAATTGAAGCAGCCATATTGATCCCAGAAGTAGAAGCCACACATTGAGGATGGCAGAGTTGCCCTAGGAGGGCTGACCCACCTACTTCTGGAATGTTACTCAAGGTAAATAAACAAACAAGCAACTTTTAATTTGTTTAAGACACTGTATTGTTGGGTTTACTTATTCTTTTTTTTTTTTTTGAGAGAGACAGAGAGCAGGGGGAGGGGCGAGGGAGAGAGAGAGAATCTCAAGAAGACTCCACGCTATGTGTGAAGCCGGATGTGGGGCTCAGTCTCACGACCCCAAGATCATGACCTGAGCCAAAAGCAAGAGTCGGATGCTTAACTGACTGAGCCACCCAGGTGCCCCTTGTGTTTGCTTATTCTAATAGCTTAGCCTGGACCCGAACGAGTACAGTCTTTCACCAAAATGCCAGCCCCTGTGAAGAAGGGATTTCGTCTCATTCGCTGTTATAACACCAGTGTGTGTCACCACGTACATCCTCAGTAAATATGGGTAGAACAAATACATGAATAACTGATTTAGATGAACTCTAAGGACATATCAGCAGTTGATTAATCACTTAATTATAATCGTTAGCATTTAATCAAAGCTTACTAAAGTGTTTTATGTATATTAACTCCTTTGATCCTACCCTCTTAGGTAGGAACCCCTCACACCCCCATTGTACAGAAGATAAAGCAAAAGCAGTGCGTCCTCGTTCGGAGAGCAGATAGGTTGGGGAAGCAGGGGTGCAGTGTGGCTTTGGGGCCATCCCACTGCCTCCATTCTGAGCCCTGTTACAGAGACATGAGGAAAAGGGCAACACCATAGCTTTCTCCATACATTTATTCATCAAATCTGCTGCCAGCTATGTGCCAGACACTATTCTAGAAGCTAAGAATTCAGCAATGAGCAAGATAAACAAAAATCTGTGCCTACAGTGCTTAGATTCTAGTTGAGGAGACAGATAATCAAGATAAATGAGTGAGATATATAGAGTTACTATAGGATTCCATTCATACGAAGCCCAAGAACAGGGAAAACTAACCCTATGGTGATAGGACTCAGGACAGTGGCTGCCTTTGGAGGGGGAGCTTTCCAGAAGAGCACAAAGGGGCTTTCTGGGTGTGATGGAAATGCACGTCTTAACTGGGGCCATGGTAACATGGGTGTCCATTTGTCAAAACTCATCAAACTCTACATGTAAGGTCTGTACATTTTACTGTCTATGAATTAAGCCTTGGAAAAAAAAATAAATAAAATGTATATGTATGAAAGAGATATATAGTATCGGATGGCTCTCAGTGCTAAGGATAAATTGAAGAAGGAAATCAGGGGTGGGAGATTGGGATTTTACATAGAGTATCTGTGGAAGGAGGGAAGGAAGGAAGGAAGGAAGGAAGGAAGGAAGGAAGGAAGGAAGGAGGGAGGGAGGGAGGAAAGAAGGAAGGAGATGAAGTGAGTGAACAAGTAGTAAAAGCCACAGTTTGTCCAGAAAGGGGCATTCACAGTACCAATTCATTCACCCAGAGCTTCAGAGTCTTGGGCAACCGGGCTTCTCCAGCATGGCGAGGGGCAGTGGCAGCTTCTCCTTGAGAACAGCCCCTTGCAGGGGGTTCTGACAAGGAGTAGTGTGAAGACAAACCCTGCATCCCAGGGTTTAGAGGCAGCAATCATGCCACAGACAGACCAAGGTGACAGCTCTGCTCATGGGGGAGAAGGAGATGCTCCCCCCACCCTGCTCTTCCTGCTCCCGCAGCTCCCATGTCTCCACAAACACATCCCCAACTAGAATAAACGGTACTGGGACAACTGGAAATCCACACAGGAGAAAATGAATCTTAAGCCCTTCCTCACACCATACGCAGTCAATTCCAGATGGACTGCAGCAGCTCTACACGTGGAAGGTAAAATAATAAAATTTTTACAAGAAAACAGGAGAGTATCTTTGGGACCTTGAGGTAGGCTAAAATCTCTTCAAGTCACAAACCACTGAGAAGGTGAAAACACAGCCCTCAGAGAGGGAGGAGACATTTGCTTAGAGTTGACAGAGGACTCATATCCAGAACAGGACAAAGTCTTTTTTCTCATAAATAAATGAGAAATAGAGAAAGTCATAGCAAAATAATCAAGAGACTTGAACAGACATTTCACAAAAGAAAATACCCAAATGGCCAATAAACAGGAAAAGGTGCTTGATTTCATCCTCACTGGGGAAATCTAAAGCAGAACTACATTCTGGAATGAGCGTGGGAGGAGACACTACGGTTCTCGAGGATGTAGACCCACTAAGACCCTCATACTCTGCTGTTAAGGGTGTAAACTGGCGTAACCCCTTTGGAAAACTGACCACATCTATAAAGCTGAGCATACACCTCCCCCAGAATCCAGCAATTCCACTCCTACTCATGCATCCACCAAGAGTGCCAATGTTCACCAAAAGCCATTTATTGGCACGCCCACAACTGTGCTCTTCACAGTAGCCTCAAACCGAACATTCTTGCAATGATAGAATGCCACGTGGCCATGAGAATGAAAGAACGAGGTACAACTACACACAATCCGGTCCCCCACCAAGTGCTGGGGGACTCTGCTGATAGGAAGGTGGTTACCTTTGGAGGAGGGGGCTTTGGGGGGGTGGCCCTGGGAGCTGGCTGGCCATGTTCTGTTTCTTTTTCTTTCTTTCTTTCTTTCTTTCTTTCTTTCTTTCTTTCTTTCTTTCTTTTTAAAAGATTTTATTTATTTGAGAGAGACAGAGAGAGAAAGCACAAACAGTGGGGAGGGCAGAGGGAGAAACAGACTCCCCACTGAGCAGGGAGCCCCACGCAAGCCTCGATGCCAGGACACCGAGACCAGGACCTGAGCCGAAGGCAGATGTTTGACCGACTGAGCCACCCAGGTGCCCCCCATGTTCTGTTTCTTGACTGGGGTACCGGCTACACAGGTGTGTTTGCCGGTGGAAAGTTTTCCAGCTGTGTGCTTGCGATTTGTGCTCTCTTCTGTATTCATGTCACACTTCAATTAAAAAAATTTTTTTTAACTTTAAAGTCAGAATTTGCCCACCTACAAGCTGGGGCTCAGCTCATGAGCTCCTTGGCACCTTGAAGTGACATCTACTTATCTAAACACGCGGTAGCTTCTAGTGAGAAGTGGTTTTCTTTGCAGTTAGGGGTATGTTTTTCCGAAAGAGTGGCTCTTCCCTTTTTTTCTGGCATTTGTGAGAGGGACGGGGAGAGAGGGAGAGATGGAGGGCTCCGTCAGAAATACCCCGTGAAACCAAGCAATAACTTCTATAATAGTTGGCCCTAAAAGCCAGGAGGCTGTGGACATTTCTGGCCAAGGAGGATTAAGAGGGGTTCTCCATACCCTGCTCTTTGGGAATCACTGATGTGACGAAGTTTTCCACCTGGTGTTGCTCACCCTCCATCCTTAAAGCCCATCTCAGTACCCAGCATGTAGAGGCACTCGGTAGATGATCGAGTGCATATAAAAATAAGGGCGTGAATAAAACAAAGGTACCGCAGCAGCTCTGATGCTGATTACACACCCCCAGTGACAGGGAACTCATCCCTTCTGGAGGGAACCCAACCCTGGAGAGCTCCAGTTGTCAGAAGGCTGCCCTTGAATGGAGCACCCCAACCTCATCCTTCACCCACATCCTCAACCCCCTTCCAGAATAAACCTCCCCCCCACATGGGCCTGGGTCCCAGCCACCCCCCAACACAAACACACCAGCTCTCAGAGCCAGGGAAGAGGAGGCTTGCTCAGGCCTGCGGGTGGTGGGGGAGAAGGAGGGCAGAAGTTGTTCTAGCACGGCACTGGGCATTCATTCACTCACTCATGCATTCATTCATTCAGGAAACGTCCTCTGGGCTCCCATTCTTGTGTAGACTCTGAGCAATGCAGTAAGAACAGAGCTGAATAAGCAACTGCTTTTGCCCCCAGTTCTGTAGGGATGAGGTCGGCAGGTGAGGATTGTCTGTGTAGTGCCTGGGCTGCCCTGGGAGCCAGGGGTGACTGAAGAGGAGGGGTGGGACCTGGACGTGACAGTCTGAAGGGGTGAGAGATTCGTAAACAAACGATCCCCATCCCCCCTGATGCTTACTGGGGTGGTGGTAATAATAATGTTAATAATACTAATAGCAAGGTTCCAGGCACTCTGTGTCAGTTCCTCTTCGTGATAGCACTATTATTACCTTCCATTTTACAGATGAGGAAGCTGAGAGATGAAATCACTCTGCTCAGAAGATCCGCTGCCAAGGAGTGGGGAAAACGGGATTTAAACCCTTAAGAGTCTGAACTAAGAGCCACAGCATCTCCCTAAGAGTGGAGGAATAGGGGAGCACGGAAGAAGGACGCTGTGCTGATCTTGGTGGAATCTAGGAAGGCTTCCTGGAGGAGGTGGCCCTGGCTCTCGTTCTTGAAGGACGTTGAGAGGCTGACCACACCAATGGACAATTGCCCGACCTTATGTACAAGTTAGAATGCTGACCCACAACTGGCAGCAACCTGCCCAGGAAACCAACCCTGTATCTACAGACGAGCCAGCCAGTCAGCCTGCTATAAGTCAGACGTGCTGGAAGCCAGGTTGCCGTCTCTAGTGATGGACCAGGAAGCTAAACAATGATTTTCTAACAGTCAGCATCAAATGGATGGGACTTGATTAGTAACCAACAGCTTTCCCTGCTTGTTGTCCCCACTTCCAACTTAGGACCAACCAGAGAAAGCCACATATGTGCCCCTAACCAATCACATAGGGTGCCCTGCCTCCAGTTAGCCCACCTGCGCATCCCCATGCCGGCAGCCTCCCATCAGGGCACCCCTGAAGCCTTCGCTTTTTCCCCACTGTAAAGCTGTCCCACTTCTCAGCCTGCCTCTGAGTCTCTGCCAGAACACACGGGATGGTGGCTGACTCCAGGGCTACGGTAGGCGCAGAATGAAAAGCCTTTGCTTCTCTCACTTGGCTGGTCTTGTGTATTTCCACAATGGGTCGGAGTTTACCAGGTGCCACAGTAGGGGAAGAAGAGGTGGAGAGAACAATATGTAAAAAGGCATGGAGGGCACCTGGGTGGCTCAGTCGGGGAAGCGTCTGCCTTCGGCTCAGGTCATGATCCCAGGGTCCTGGGATCGAGCCCCGCATCGGGCTCCCTGCCCAGTGGGGAGTCTGCTGCTCCCCCTGCTCATGCTCACTCTCTTTCTCTCTCAGATAAATAAAATCTTTAAAAAAACATGTCACAGAGGTGTGAGTTAGCAGCCATGGTAGTTACCCAAGTTACCCAAGTTAACTCATAGTTACCCAAGATAACTCCTGCTCGGCTTACAATACCCAGTTCAGGAGGTGCCCTCTACACCCATGCAATAATGCCTAGTTCTGGGGTCCGCAGAGACCAAGTGAACCTGCTCAGCCAGCGCCCAGGTGGGAGCCCCAGGAGCACCTTGCCTCACCAGGGGAGGGGGCTGGGATGAGCAGAACCACTATCCAGATGGGGAGCCCAAGACCAAAGAGACCCCTCCGCTCCTGCCCTCTCTGGGCTGCTCAGACCCCTCTGGCTGGCCCTGCACCCCAACCCTGGCGCTCCTTTCTCCTCACGTGTCAGCCGCATCTGCCCCACTTGAGCCGCCCTCCCTGGCTGTACTAACAGGTACGGACCGGCAGAACATTCTGATTTAATCAAGGCTGCAGACAGGGTCCCCCCGCTGCCACGGCATGTACTGCCCGAGGCCCAGGATGCTCAGATTAATTCGCAGGATGTCACAGACACTGTTCTGCCGTGTTTGTCATCTTCCCCAGCCAGGTGTGAAGTTCCCCACGGCCCTGGACATAAGGCCTCGGCGTCCGGGCCCAGTCTCTGCCACCACCTCCCCACGGCCTTCACACAAATCGCCCCCAGCTCAGAAAAGGGGCCTGGAGCAGGACCCTACTTCTAACATCTGGATCTGGAATGGGTGAGAGAGAGAGAAAAAGGGAGGGAGAAGCTGGCCTAGGGGGCACACGATCAGGGATGGAGTCCCAGGAGTCTGGGCTCCAGCCCAGGGGGATATTAAATTGCCCTGAGTCTCAGCCACAGCCCCGTCCATTCCCTCCTCTTTCTACCTTCAGTTTGCAAAGTGGTGTCTGATCACGTGCTGTGTGCCAAGGTCTAGGGACAAGCAGCGAGTAAGGCACTGTCCTGCGTTCAGGCAAAGTTGTCTGGGCCTCAGTCTCCTCATCTGCAGAATGGGGCACCTGTGTCTTCCTGGACATTTGTGAGGATGCTGGGACATTGTTAATGTGGCCATAATGGGGAATCAGTGGAAAGAAGACCCAACACAGAGTCAGGGGGTCTGGGTTCAAGTCCCAGGCAGCCACCGTCCCTCCCTGAGCCTGTCTGCCCAGCTGAAAAATGGGGAGAGTATAAAGATTCCAACTAAGAGCTATTTGTCCAGCACTTTCTACATGCCAGGCAGGCACTGTTCTAAGCACTGTTCTTTACAGGTATGGATTAAGTTAAGCCCCATCACCTCCCATTTTCCAGACGAAAGAAGCAAAAACACAAAAGGTCAAATATCATGTTCAAGGTCACACAGTGTGGGTACTGGAGCCAGGTACAAAGCCAGGCTGTCTGGCTCCGAGCCCACTGTCTTAAGCCTTCATGTCCCACTGCCTCTTTCCACCACTCAGATCCCAGGTGGATGAGCAACACGTCTCAAAGGAGCACCTGCCGCATTCGTGGATAACTAAAGCATCTCTGGTGCTCCCTTGGAGTCCTCAGCAACCCGGTCTGATTTCTTCCATAAATCTCTTGGTATGTGTTTTTACGTTTGTTGATTTAAAATCAGACTGAGAACTGTCCCAGGGTAAATGTCTTACTTCCTTCGTCTCTGCTATGTCTCTCCCGCCAGACAGGGAGTTCCCCAAAACAGGGGCTGTCTCTCCCCATCATTCTTGGAGTTCCTGGGGTGAGGACAGGAGGAAAGCACTGATTTTCACCTCAGGTTTGCACCTGCTTGTCCTTATCTCCCATCTGAGGGCCAACCATTCCCAGAGACATCTGGTCTACCTCCCAAGGGGCCCTACCCACACATTGACCTTCTCCATCGGCCTGGGAGAAATCAAACACCCTTTCCTAAATTACTGCCAGGGTTGGCTGAATGTGAGAAATCTAGAGCTGGGGGCCTTGGCTGCTGAAGTGCTAAGAGTTAATTCAATTAGCCAGGAGGTGTGAAGCTCAGACATCAGGCCTGCCTGCAGCCAAAGCCCAGCAGGCTTCCGGCTGGACTTCCCACACCTTGGCCCGAGCTGCCCAGCACCCAGCTTCTCCTCCCGCCACCCCACTTTGTGGCCCTCATAGCTTTCACTTACACAAAAGCTAAGGCTTGGAAGATAAGCAAGTCCGACCCCATCAGGATAGCGACAGCCTTACCCAAAGCCACTCAGCAAGTCGTGCACAGTCTGGCTTTGAACCCAGGATTTCTGACTCCAGCTCCAAGTTCTGCCTTTGCATTTGCCCTTCCCTCTGCCTAGAATGCTCTTCCCTCAGCTCTTTGCTTGGCTCCTTCTTTCTCATCCTTAAAGTCTCAGCTCAAGTCGTTAAGTCACCTTTCCTCAAGCATAGTCCCAGCCCCTCCCCAGAAGTTTCCACCACCTTCTCTGCCTTATTATCCAAGTGTACTTGTCACCAGCCGACAATGCCTTGTCTACCAGTTACCATCCCTGACTCTGTTTCTAGACTCCCAGCCCCATGAAGGCAGGACGTGGCTGTCTGCTGCACCGTGTCATTGGCACCTGGCTTGTGGCTGCCCCTTATATCTTTGTGGAATGAATAAAGGTCTGTGAAGACCCTACTGCCTGGGACTCGGACCTCCTCTTCTGTGGTGGTGGCAGGAGGGATACCAGGGGGACCGGCTGCGGGCTGCACCCTTCCCACAGCCCAGCTGTGGCTGCAGCCCCCTCTGATTAGACCCCAATTAATAGAGAGGCCCTTCAGCCATCAGCTTCCATTAGTCACTCAGAGTTCAGCTGTGAAATCTGGCTAATGGCCAAGAACATAACCCCCAGAGAGGCCAGTGGAGAAGGAAATTTGGGAGGTCTCAGCGGCGTGACTGTCTGAGCTCTGGTGGAAAGGCTGGGGGTGACATGGGGAACAGGTACAGGAGCCAGAAGCTAGGTGGGGTCAACAACCTGGAGGGTTGCTTCCGTCTTCTGTCCCAGGGCCAGGAGCTCACTCAGGAAGGTTAATTGCCCCCATTGTACATAGGAGGCAAGTGGGGCTCAGAGAGGTTAAGTAACTTACCCAAGGTCACCTAGCAAGTGGGTGGCAGAGCCAGGATTTAACCTCCAAAAGCCTGGCCCCAGGGTATGACCTCCTTTTGAGAATGTTCTGTGCTCCCCAGTGCTCTAAAACAGTTGTTGCAAAAGAGGTTATGAGGAAATTGTCCTCCCATAGGACTATTTGGTGATGTGTAGCAAAGCCTCGCAAACAGTCCACACTCTTTGATCCAGGAATTCTCCTTCGAGAAATCTGTTCTAGGGGAGTGACGCGGTATGTGGACCATGATTTATGCACGGTGATGCTCATCACAGCATTATCTATAACAGGGAAAATAGGAGAATGGTGGAATTAAATCTGATGAAGGGTTATGCAGTCATGACAAATTATGCTTTGGAGAGTTTGCAACAACACAAGCAGCAAAGACTAACGTTGGTTAAAATATCAGGATTTGGGATGGCAAGTATGCACACGAAAATATGTTCAACATCACCAGTCCTTGGGGAAATGCAAACAAAGACCACGATGAGCTATCACTATGTGCCTATTAGAACCGCTAAAATAAACAACAGGGACAATACCAAATGCTGGTGAAGATGAGGAGAAACTGGATCTCTCATACACAGCTGCTGGGAATGTAAAGTGGTACAGCCACTCCAGAAAATAGTTTGGCTGTCTCTTTAAAAACTAAATATACACTTAACCATACAACCCAGCAATTACCGTCCTGGGCATGTATCCCAGAGACATGAAAATTGATGCCCACACAAAAACCTGCGCATGAATGTTCATAGCAGCTTTATTCGAAATAGCCAAAGGTTTAAAACAACCAAAACGCCCTTCTGTAGGTGAACGGCTAAACAAAGAGGGGGGTACATCCATGCTCCTCAGGGATAGAAAGGAGCGAAGTATTGGTATAGGCAAAAACGTGGGTGAATCTCTAGAGAATTATACTGAGTTAAAAAAAAAAAAAAGCCAAGCTCAAAAGGTCACATACTGTATGATTCCATTTATATAACATTTTTGAAATAACCCAGAATTATAGAGATGGAGAACAGATGAGTGTTTGCCAGGGGGTTAGGGCTGGTGGGGGAGAGAGAGGTGGGTATAGCATAAGGGAGATCCTTGTGTTCCATACCTTGATTGCCGTGGTGGTTACACAAACCTACACATGCAGTAAAGTGGCCGAGAACCATACAGCGCAGTGCACCCGTCTCAGTTTCCCGGCTTTGCTATTCCGCCATAGCTATACAGTTATAAGATATAACCATTGTGGGGTATTGGGCAAAGAGTACCCAGAACCTCTCTGTCCTATGTTTGCAATTTCCTATGGATCTATAATTATTTCAAGACAAATTGATTTTGATTTTGATTTTTTACTTTTTCTAAGTAATCTCTACACCCAGTGTGGGGCTCGAACTCACGACCCCTCAATCTAGAGTCGCATGCTCTACCAACTGAGTCGGCCAGGCGCTCCAAGAAGCTTTTTTTTAAAGCAGGATTCAAAAGTACATACGGCATGACCTTCGGGATGGAATGATGGTTGCGGGGAAAGGGGAGCTCCCCTTCTACAGTGACACCCTAGGAAAAACTTGGAACTCTGACCACGTGTCCTATGGAAAGCACTTTTTAATCATCATCTTAACCCCACAGCCTTCCCATGATGTTGAAGGGAATTATTATCGCCATCTTACAGAAGAGGAAACTGAGTCATGGAGAATTTGCGTGCCTATCCCAGGGGCAGAACAAAGATATGAACCCAGAATATCTGCCTCTCCCCGGCTCCCCACTGCCTTCCCTTTAGCCGTGTGTGCCATTGGGTGGTGGTGTTTATTTTCCTCTTTGTATGTCTCTGTATTTTCTCTAATAAGCATGACTTACTGTAATAATCAGAAGAAAAAATAAGCAAACACTAGAAAGTGTTCCTTGGTGGGCTGCCTGTTTGTTCTGGAGCCCATGACACAAGTCTACAATTTCTGTCTCAAAGACACTCTATCCTGGCTGCTGACACGATGAGACCCCACGTCCCCCTTGCAGACCGTGGGCTCTGCAGTGAGAGCCCCAGGTCTGCTCCACACCATCTAAGAGCCCTTGGGCAAGAGCTCAGTCTCCTCACCTACAAAATGGGAACCAGTAACACTTGCCACTTCTCAGGGCTGTTATAAAAGCAGGTGGAGTATATCCTACCAACACTTACCGTGTACCTACTACAGGAAAACACGCCATCATTCGCAAAATAGAACCCAAATGTCACAAGCCGGCTCACGTCCCTCCTGGAACACAGCACGGTAGAAATAGTTAAGCAAACAACACCACAATTGCTATTGTGTTGTTGTCTCTGGCTGGCTGGCTGGCTGGCTGGCTGCAGCCGTGTCCATGCAGACGGGCGCGGTGCCTTGGGAACTGGGCGGCCCCCAGGGCGGGGGTGGGGGGAAATGGAGCCTCCCTGGGAATGGCAGCCCCACAGGACCGAGGGGAACGCACCACAGCCCACAAGCTCCAAAGAGCCCGAAAGACCCCACTTCACCCGTCGGTTTGCCACACTAAGAATCGATTTTGAAGGGTGTTTCCCAGCAGTGGTCTGGCCTCCTGGTGTCATTATTCATCTTACCCTGGCCGCCAGCCGCCTCCCGGCCAAACCCTCTCCACCCTTCCCACCTCTTGCATCTGGGACCTCTGTCATGACTGAGAAGGGAGGGCAGCTGGGGCAGGAAGCTGGTTCCTGTAAGTACCCCCACCCCCCAATCCAACCATGAGTCTGGATGCCAGCACCCCACCCACCCACCCCCTAACCCAGCCTTCACCAGCTGAGCCCCTTTGGCAAGGCTGGGTCAGGAATGTCACACTGGGGCCAGGGGAGCCTTTCCCAGGCTGGGGCTTAGATGAGAGGGGTCCAGGCCAAGTGGCCAGAGCTGGGGCTTGGGGGGAGGCATTTCCTGCCCCCAAGGGGGAGACGAGACCACTGCCAGCTTCCCATGGCCATCCCAGCTTGCAGATGTTCTGGGGAGTGTTCGGGAAGTGCAGGGATTAAGGCAGGGAATAGGGAGCTATGCCCAGGGAAGATGGGAGAGGGCACAGCCAGGCGGGAGGGGGGAAGGGCATGGGACCAAGGACACAGGCCACCTCTGTCATTGACATGCTATGCAACAGGCCGTGTCCCCCTCAGGGCCTCACTCCTCTGCCCACATCCCATGAGGGCTGTCCAAGCCGGTGTTACCCCACGGTGTGCACCGAGCGCCCCCTGGGAGCTGAGGGTCCGTGGGGAGGGCAGACATCAAAGGATTTCAGCAAGAAAAGTGGCACCAGGCAGGGAACAGACCCGAGGGGGAAGGTCCAGGTGCCATGGCTGGGAAGGACAGGAGGCAGGGCCTCCCTGGGGAACCAGGGTGGGCTTCCCCGGATGAGCAGGGGCTGGCCTGGTGGCCCAAAGGAGAGAGCAGTGTGGGTGGGACAGAGCATGACTCCTTCGAGGACACTGTGAGCCAGGGACAGCTGCTATGTGGTGAGGATCAAAGGCTCTCGGGGGCTGGCACAGGGCTGATCCACCCTTGCAGGCAGCAGTAGGGATTTTGATCTTTATCTTTAAAAACAACCAGCAGCCATTGATGGTAAAGACAGGATAAGGTCTGCATTTTTGAAAAGTTGCCACCCAGAACCCACATGGATAAAGCAGACAAAAGAGGTGCTGCTGTGCCCGAGGCTGGTTCCCCTCTCCTTCCCAGATATGCCACCGGGGAACCCCAGGGCTCTGAGGAACCCAGTTTGGGAACCACCAGGCTGGACACCCTCTCGGTGCCCTTCCAGCACTGATATTCTAGGCTCTGTGAGGATTTTAGGACATCCCTAAGCAGCACACTGCCCACGCTAACACCCACAGGCAAGGCTTTGGCCAAGCCCCCACCCCACCCCACCCTCCCAGGAAGGCAGCCCACCAGCCCTCCAGCCCAAGACCTCCACCAACAGTCTCAGGAAGGGGTAGGAGGAGAAGTGAGGGTGGGTGGCTCCAAGTCAAGGTTGCTCCTTCAACTATGGGGTGCTCCTCCATCAGTAATCATGTTAGCGATGTCACCACCAACACCACCATCAGTGAAAATGTTAGGACCAACACCAGTACTCATGTTAGCGATGTCACCACCAACATCACCACCAGCAGTCATTGTGTCGGCCCTTCCATCATCCAGACCAACACCACCAATACCAGTGACAATGTTAACATCACCATCATCAACATCAACACCAACACCACCAGTAACAATATTAAGACCAACACTAATACCAGTAATCACGTTAACACCATCATCAACATCAACACCAACACCACCAGCAATGATGTTAATACCAACACCAGCAGCAATACCAGTAATCTTGTTAGCACCACCATCAACACCAACATCACCAGCAACAATGTTAACACCACCATTAACACCAATACCAGTAATAATGTTGTTAGCACCAATACCACTACCACCACCAGTAATAAGGTTAGCATCACCAAGAACAACACCAACACCACCAGAAGTAATATTAGCACCAATGATACCAACATTAACATCACGATGCCTGGTGATGACCCAAGAACAATCTCAACACCCGCACCAGTTACTTCCCCACTGCCGAAACCAACAATACTATTGTTGGTTTACTATGGTTGGTTACTAGCAACACCACCATCAGTCAGAGTGTTAACACCAACACCATCACCATCAACACCACCAGCATCACCACCACCCACCCCAACACCAATAACAAGAGTATTATCACTACCAACACTACCCCCAGTTACACCAGTAACACCATCTCCAACACCCTATCACCATCACCCACAACAATAGCAAAAATTATCCCGACTACAGCCACTCCTACTGCATCAGCCCACCACCACCAACTTCTACGCTAATAGAAAACCCAACAATACCATTAACATCAACAGCACAAACCCCCTACCGACACTCCACCACCAATGGCGCCCCAGCTTTGTGTCAGACACGGGGCCAGGTGCTCCGCACACATGACTTCAGTGGAGGCTCATCCCAACTCCACGCAGTACCTATAAGTAACACCTCTACTTTAACCCAGAGAAGACAGAGGCTCAGAAAGGTTATGCACAGTGTGTTAGAACAAGAGTGCTGGCTCCTGACTCCCAGCCCAGTGCTCTCCCTACTGTATCCTTGTCCATCTTCTGGACCCGGAAACGGCCCCTGAGCCTGCTCTTGGCGCTCTGTGAGGTTGGCCGGAAATCTTTTCTCCCCAGCACTTCCTGGCTGCCAGACCTTAGGTGAGTCTCTATGTATCTCAGGGTCTTTCCTTCCTCACCTGTCAAAATGGGACAGTAAATCATTATATTACAGAGTGGTGGGCAGACTCCCAAGATAGAGCAAGTCATCAGGCAGGGCACCCAGTGCTCAGAAGGCATGGCGTGGGGAGCAGCTGTTACTGTTATTAGGGTTGGCAAGAAAAAAAATGAATGTTCTCATTCTGCAGATCAGGACCCAAAGTATTCATATGCTCTTGGTAGCAACAATCATGATAATAACCCCTAGTGCTTACGGAGGGCTCCGTGCATTACCGAGCAGTGTCCTAAGTGTGGCGCATCCAGAAATCAAGGCTCGGGAATGGTCATTAAATAATGAGCAGGAAGTGGCAGAGGTGGGATTTGAACCCAGGCAGTCAGTGTGGGCCTATGCTCCTGATCACTATCTATATCCCTTCCCGTAACATAATTAGCAGCTAAAGCACCTACTACGTGCTGATGCTTCCCATGTAGCATCTCCGATCTTCACAACCTTGCAGAGCAGATGATAATGACCCTGAGATGAACTTGAACTTGGGCTTCCCACTTTGGCCGGCTCCAAAGTGAGGCTCTCACGGAGCCTCAGGGCCCCCGCCTCCCTGTCTCCCAGGCTGTGCCGCCCCAGGTAACCAGGAGGAACCTCAGCACCCCGGGGGCAACGCCCTCAGTCCACCACCCTGGATGGGTCTATGCCAGGGGCTGTTCGGGCACAGAAGGTGGCAGATTCCAAGCCTGCCCTCCCAGCTTCCGGGGATGTTGGGGCTCCAAGAGGCCCTCCTAAGCCTGACACGGCCCCAAGGGAGCCCAGGGGGCCAGGCCTGTTGGGTTCTTGGCATCCCCGCGAGCAGCTGCCTGGGCAGAAAGGTTTCATCTTTCCAGACTGAATGGGGGAATCCTGCCCCCCTCCCAAGTTCTCGTTCCCAGCGAAAGACCTTGGCAAGACCCCTGATCCTCTCTCCTTCCCTGGGACGGATGGCTTCCAGCTGCCTGCCGCCCTAGCCTGGGAAAATTCCTAGGAGCTCTGCAGGTCCCAGGACCTCTGAAACCTGAGTGGCCCCTGCAGAACCCCGGCCCTCCCTCACCACCCCACCCAGGGCTCCCTCAGGCACCATCCTCCTGCAATGCCCCCCCTGGTTTTCCCTGCAAGCCCCCAGTGAAAGCAATCACAAAAAGGGAGACCTTACAACCTGGGAGGGGCTTAAGCAGAGGAAATCTTCGATCATTGATCACCCAGTGAATGCCAGCTAGTGTGGGTCACCTTACACGTGGTGAATCAGGGCTCTCCACACCCTTGGAAGTTGGCATTTTACAAACAGGCAAACAGACTCAGAGGCGTAAGATGCTTGTCCCCATCGCTGATAAACAGCACAGCTGGGGAGTAGCCTGGGCTGCTCTAAGGCCTTGCACACCTTGCCTGTCCAACTCCCTCGTTGCCACGGTGGGGAAACTGAGGCCAGAGCAGAGGCGGCTTGCTAGGAGGACACTGCCAGGAGCATCAGGGCTGGGCGTGAGCCCAGGTGTGTCTGACCCTGGAGATGGTTCTCAGGCAACTACCCCCCCTGCCTTCGAGTCAGGATGCTTTTTCTGGCTTCATCTAAGCTGCCTAAGGCTCTGGCCCACTGGCCAGCCTAAAACCCTCCTCCACCCCGACAGCAGAGAGGTTCTTCGTGGAGTGCTGGTCTGCTGCAGGGCCCGCGGTGACTCCCATCGGCTTCAAGACTAGTCTGAGTGCATGGCCCTGTCTCTGTGATCGCCGTCTCTGTCCCCTGCGAGATACTCCCCTCCCAGCCCCACACCCTACACAAAGTCCCCCAGACATGCCCCGCCCTGCTGTGCTTTGGGACGATGCTCCTTCAGCCTGGCTTGCTCGCCCCCTCACTGCCTGGGCTCCACATGGCACTGCGACTGTCCCCTGACCTGCTGCCTCCCCTACCAGACCCAGGCTGGCTCTGTTCCTCTCTGGGGACCCTCTGTAGGCCCTGCCACCTCTCCTGAGAGGAAAGCAGCAGAGTGCATCAGCCAGAAACCTGGGGCCTTGGACAGACCCTCACTCTTAACACAGCCCCATCACCCTGGGCAGCATCAGTGGTGCTCCGAGTCTGCAACCATGCCAGGGGTTCCCCCCGCCCCGTGCCTTCCCCCCATCACTGCCTCTGCGAGGGACTGGAACAACCAGCTTAGGAAGAGTGAGAGCAACAGGTGCTGCCCCCCCCCCCCCCCCCCCCCCCGCCCCGCACTGCCCCAGCAGGGGCCTTTCCCACACGCGGCCGCCAGCTGGGGAAGATGGATGGGCCGTCCCCGGCCAGGGCCTAGGAACAGAGGGCTCATGTCACAGGAGGCTTCACATCCTCGGCTGGAAAGGGCCATAAAACGTTCCAGAGCCAGACACGGGATTCAGGCCATTTTTCCAAGTCATGGGAGATTGGTTGGTTGTTGGAGATTTTTTTTTTTTTTTTTTTTTTTTTAGAAAGAAAAGAAGAAAGAGAGAGAAGGAGGAAAGACTTTCTGTAGCACTGTCCCCAACTCCAGCTGTCTGTCGCGGGCTCGGCCAGGAGACACCAGCCAGCTCCGGAGGTGGCTTCCTGCTCAGGTTTCGTCAGCGACCTGCCCTCTGCCCCCACCAGCCCATGGAGCTGGGGCCAGGCTGCAGGTCTCCCCTTCCTCGCTCTGCCAAAGGATGGATGGGCCACAGAGCTTTAAGAACAGGCCCTTCCAGCTCTCCTTCCTACGAGCCCGGGGTTATCGCAAGCAGAGGCGGGGTTCCCGTGGAGTTTCTGAACAGCCTAGTCAAGAGCAGAGAAATGGGACAGAGTGGGCTTCTGCCCTGACACCCCCCACCCCTGTGTGCAACGTAGTGGGGCACTCGATTCAATATTAAATAAATGCAGGACCTCTCTCTGGGACTCACTCTTCCCTGCTGAGACATGGGTGTGAATGTTCTTTTGATCATGGAGACAGGACTGAGGTGTGCTGACTATGTTTCAGACACAAGGCCTGCTGAGTGTTTACCTATGGATCTGCTGTGGCTCCCCCCCCACCACCACCCCGCAGGGCCACAGATGGGCTGTGAAAGGATTAACAGCTTACCCTAGGGTCACCCAGCAAGACAGCAGGAGCTGGGATTTCAACCTGAGCATCTGGGGCTATATATGCTGTGCCTCATCCCAGGGCCTCAGGCAAATGCTAAGGGCTCTGAATGAAAGTTGGAGCCTCTGACACAGCAGGAGGGACATCACCCCAGGTCCGGCTTCCAGGACAGAACGTCTAGGCTCCTGCCAAACCCTGGGCCAGAGGCAGAGATCACCTCCTGCCCTCCTCCTCCAGTTGCCCTTCATCCCATTGCCCCTGATCGCCCCCTGTGCCCCAGGCCACCTCCCTCCTTCCCCCATTCCTGGACTTGTGCTCACTGTTCAGAAGTCAAGGACTCCGCGACCACTCCCCCACCAGTGTCAGACGGTAGCTCTTCAGGGACAGAAGCTGATTATTGCTCTCTTGAGCCCCCCTAGCCCCAAGCAGAGGGCCTGCCACTGATTCAGTCGTTCGGCCATCATTTATTTGAGGACCTACTATGTGCCAGCCACTGAGTAGGCCCTGGAGATAGGACAGTGTCTCCTTACACACAGCCCCTGCCCCCCTGGAGCTGATCTTCCAGTGGGAGGGACCGGCACAGACAGAGTCGCTGGGGATCAGGGCACAGAGTGCCAGAAAGGCGGGCAGCTGGCCACAAAGAGGGAATCAGGGGACCTCGGGCGATGCGGTGGTAGGAGGGGAGGGGCGTCTCTCTCATGTTTAAACTGAGACCCGAAGCATCAGGAAGGGCCAGCCTGGGAAATGAGGGCCCACCATCCTACTTACAGATAGGGAAACTGAGGCCCAGAGAGCTCACACAGCCAGTTAGCCGCCGAGTTGGGATGAGGTGCCAAACAGCTCAACACCTGCCCAGGGCTTGGGCGCTCGTCCTGCCCAGGATCCCAAGGAGGGGACAGGGGAGGCGTCTCCAAGTCGGAGGCACAACCTGGGGAAGGGGGCAGGGGGAGGCTCTGGAACTGTGGAGGCGTGGGGGCTGCGCTCCACCTGCTGGGCACAGAGCCCCTCCCTGTGCCGGCCCGAGCCTCCCCAAGTCCCGCCAGCCCACCGCACTGACTGGGCTTCAGAAAACTGCTTTTCTAACAGCCATCCATCAACCCGGCACATCCAGTTGTTGCTGTGACACCCGCATCCCCAGGGCCTCGGCCATCTGAGGAAACCACTCCTGGAGCTGCCCCCTCCTCAAAATGACCTCTGTCATGCCGGGAGCTGGTAACCGGAGACCAGAGAAGCACCTCCCTTGCCACCCTCCCCCCACCCCCAGCACCCCTGAGAGGGGCTTTCAGGGTCGCCTGGCTCACCCCTCCCCCCAAGATGCTTCTCTGGCCTGACAACCATGGGTCTGCTTGAATGCTGCTCAGCGGCACGGCGCTCAGCCCCTCCCGGCGCAGCGCTGGTGATGACAATGGGCTCCACTGAGACAATGAGGCAGATCGGTATCATCCTTCTTGTTCTGGAGACAACAACAATGGGCTCTAAGGTGACCTAGCCCAGTTTCCGCCCGAGGACTGGCTCACCTCAAAGCTGGGGGTATCAGTCCTGCTGTGTGGTGTCAACAAGCCCCTTCGCCCACCAGTTTCTCCCGCCAGCCATGGCTGTCCCGACGACACCTGGCAGCTTCCCACTGAACCCAAGTCTGTTCTCCTGGGTGCCGACAGCAATCCAGGCCCCAGGACGGAGAGGAGGAAGGGAGAAGGGGGGCGGAGATCAGTCCTGGGGTCGGCAGCAGAGAACTAGAGCTCCAGCCTGATTCTACAGCCATTTGCTGAGTGACCGGGGTCATGGAAACGCCTGTCTGGGCCTCAGTTTCCCTGTCTGTAAAACGGAAGTACCAATTCCTAGGAGAGGTAAGAGTCTTTTATTATGGATAAACTATTTCCAGTGGGGAGGACCCAGTGATAAAGACAGAGGGACCCAAGGCCAAGAATCACATTTCACCCATGTTGAAGGCAATAGGATGACCCTTAGGAAGGTAAGAGAGGAGTCAAGCCCAGAGAGGGGATACAACCCGCCTGAGGCCACACAGCCACAATGGGTAGACCTTGAGCCAGAGCCTACATTTCCCTAGTGTTGGGCCAGAACCCTACTCTGATCCACAGGCCTTCCTGCAGGTCCCTGTGAGCAGTCAAGACCCCAGAACATCTACCCTCCTCCCCATAAGTTCTTGCATCTCCCCTGAGGGGCTCAGTTTGTCAGGGGCTTGTGGGACAGATGAGCTGGGCCCACAGCTGGTAGGAACAGGGTCACAAAGAGTTAAGGCTCTGCCGGGCCTGCCTTGATCCTCCTAAGCAGGCAGGAGGAATGGGGGCTTGGGTTTCATGCCACCCCCCGCCCCTGGCCTGGCTATAAAATACGATCGTGTCTCACTGCTGATTGATGGTCTGGGGAGAACCTTGGGGAGGTGGGCTGGAGCGAGATCAGATTTTCAAGGGCTCAGGCACTGATATTCTATCCGAGGCCTTCTGGAACCCACCACGGGCCCATCTCCACGGACCCTGTGAGCCCCAGAGGAGGCTGGGTAGTGGAAAGGCCAGACAGATTGCCACAAACCAGAGGGTTCCTGGGCCTGGCACCTGCCCTGAGAATTGCCCTCGGGGGCCCCTCCAGTACTCCTGGGAGCCTTGGCCTGGGCAGCTGCTTGTCCATTCGTTCATTCATTTCCCAACTACCTACTAGGTGCCGCAGAAGTGAACAGAACAAAACACAGTCCCTGGCCCCATGGAGCTTTCAATCCAGCAGGCCCATGAAAGAATGAGTCTAGAATTTCGCTCCCACCCATGGTGTCCAGGACTGAGGACCAGGTCAAGGGTTAAGTGCCGCCTGGGGCTTGGGCTCTCGCTCCAGACTGGCCTGGGCTTGAACCCCAGCTCTGCCACGTAGGACCGACCTTTCCGTGCCCCATCTGCACAGCAGGCCTGAGAACGGTGTCTACCGTGTGGAGGTCCGGTGTGGAACAAAAGAGGTCATGAACATAGAGCTCTCAACACGGGGCCTGGCATTGAGGAAGCAGGTAATTAACATTGTCTGTTATGATCTCAGATCCTGGAAGAGGGCCTGGCATTCTGTGTGAATGAATGAAGCGGGTGTGCTAGCCTCCCTTAGGTGTTTTCCACGTGACAGTTCATCTGACTCCCATCCGTGGTGGTGTGATGTGGGGAAACTGAGGCTCCGGCAGCAACATTCCTGTCCTCCTGCGAGCCTCCACTGGAGACTTACCACCTTCATCATCACCCCTCCCGGCCTCATAAAGAGGGTCGGCGAGGGTCGGTAGCCCCAGGGCCTTTGCTAGAGGTGCAGCTCAAGGAGAAACAGTCTTCAAAGACCAGTGAGGTCCCTCTTTTTGCCCCCAGTCAGCCATCGATGTGCAGAATCCAGCCTGGGGACACCCTGGGAGCTGGCCCAGCTCAGCAGAGAGCCCTGGTCAGGTCAGCCTCCGAAGAACCAAGCTGGGAGGGAGCTCTTTAGACACAAATCCAGACCCCACCGAAGACCCCTCAGGGCCCACCACTGCTCTCCGAAGCTCCCCAGGGCCCTGGTGGGTGCCAGCTCCCATGGGGAGACCGGCCCAGACCCCCACTGACCAGAGCCCAGGCTATGCCCCTTCGGCATCCATCACTCTCGGGTTCTGCCCCCAGCGTTGGTCATGTGACTGCATGGGCCTTAAATGGGCCAGCTTGAGCGCCTGGCTACCCAGATTCAAGTCCCACCATCATCTAACAGCCACGTGTCCCTTCTCCAAGACTCAGTTTCCCCCTCCGTTAACTGGGGATAACAGTGGTGAGGGAGTGCGGACTGTTGATTTCCTGTCTATCCTTGGCACATAGTAGGTGCTCAGTTAGCATCTGAGCGATGGTGATTTCCAGGGCCCAGTCTGATCCCACAAATGGACTCTGAAGGGAGAAGAGCCCCCAGCTGGCAGCTGGCCCTCAGCCCTGCCCCAATCTCCCTGCTTCTCAGCACCCCCAATCCCCTGGCCTCAGGGACCCTAACCCACCCCAGAGTGACATGCGGCAAGTGCCCCAACCCAGCGCCTGCCTGGAGAAACCCAAGTCCCGAGGCCCAGGGGAATGTCAACAGCAGATTAGACCTCATGCTCTTTCCAGGATCTGGGTTCTCCCCGACCTTCTGCTCCAGACCCCACCCCCAAAGCCAGGAATGATTTTTTTTTTTTTAAGATTTTATTTATTTATTTGACAAAGAGAGACACAGCGAGAGAGGGAACACAAGCAGGGGGAGTGGGAGAGGGAGAAGCAGGCTTCCTGCGGAGCAGGGAGCCCGATGTGGGGCTCGATCCCAGGACCCTGGGATTATGACCTGAGCCGAAGGCAGACGCTTAACGACTGAGCCACCCAGGCGCTCAGAAAGCCAGGACTGTTGAGAGAACCCATCCCCTCCCATCACAGCGGCTCAGAGAGGGCGAGGGGCTGGCCCAGGGTCACACAGCAGCCTTGTCCTGAGCCAAGGCTGGATCCCTGGCTGTCCACTCCCTGGCCTCTCTGTTTCTGGAGACTCGTGCTGCCTGTGGGCTTGACCAGGTCATCGAAGTTTTTCTCCTTCATTCACCCGTTGGTTAACACTCACTGCCTCAAACACCCTGGACGGACCCATCCCCCCGCCCCCTCCCCACTCCCACCCCAACCCCAGAGGTCCTCCCAAATCTCTTCAGCCTGGGGCTCTACAGAGAGTTTGCAAACTGGCAGGCTTGGGGCCCGCGGGCGTTTTATTTGGAGAGGAGGGGGATTCTCACAACATAGCTGTGGAAGATTTCACGTTAAAATCCATATTTCTAGCCTGTCTTGCAAACAATGTTAAGGCTGCATCCTTTCCCACAGTCCCCTTACAGGATCAGCCTGGCCTCCTTGGGCAATGCAGTTTGCAAACCCTTAAGGTGGGGTTTCTCCTGGGGTGGGGAAGGGTTTGGGGGACCATGGACACAAATCTTTGCCGAGCGTTCTTGCTGTGCTGGCCCCGTTCTCGGTGCATCACAGACATTAAGACTTCAGTCCTCTTCATGATGGGAATTCCTGTGACCCGACTGATGAAGAACCCACACTCGGCCGGACATCTGGCTTACGAAGGTCACAGTCCAGAATACAGAACTGGAGCTCAAACCCAGGTCCGGCAACCCCCAAAACCCAGAGCCCCTGCCACGTTGCATTCAAAGCAGATGGGCCACTCCTTCCCGGCCCTGTAAACTCAAATCTCAAAATGCAAAGCCCTCCAACTCACACCATTTTCTTGTGGGACTCTCCTTTCCTCCCCACTGCCCCTAGTCCCCTCAGAGAGGCTCCCTCCCCACTCGGGCACATAGTCCCCCGGATCCACAGGCTAGAAAGTTTCTGGAGCTCGACTTCAACCCCACACTTCCCTTTGTCGCCCCACACTGCCATCGTGATGCTAAAACAAATAACGAGGGGCTGGCCCAGGCCACCCTCCTTCCTCATCTCCCTCTCTCCTGCACACTGCCCTGCGTGCCCCGGGAAAACCAAGCCACTTTCTGATCCCATAACCAGCCCTCCTCCAGGCCTCTCTGTTTCCCCGCCTCACTGGACCCACGCCAGGAAGTCACCCTCCCTGGGGCCAAACCTTAACCTGCTTCTAGACTCAGTTCGGTTATGTCCTCCCCCAGATGAGGCACACTTGACCTCCCACTCATAGGCATAGGGTTCAGAGTCAGGCAGACCTGGGTTTGAATCCAGCTCTGCCGCTTACCGGCCGGGCATGTCTGGGCGGGTCACTCTCTGCACACTCTACCTTCCCATCTGTAGCACGGAGGCCAAGATCCCCGCCGTGCTGGGACTGGGTGAGGGTTTATCCCATCCTCCACCAAACAGCTCCTGACCCCCTGAGGATTCAATGTACGAATGTCTGCAAGGCACCCACCACACCGTAGGTGCTCAGTCATGCTACCTTGCCTGCATTTTTCTACCTCTCTTATCAGATTCTACATTTCTAGCCCCTGGGAGGCAGGATCTTACTTTTGTTCACCTTTTTTTTTTAACTTCTGGGCCCAGAGGGTCACCTGGCACATCACAAGGAGTCCGCGATTTGAACATTAAATGAAGAAGCTTGAGTCCCCGTGCGCTAGGGTTTGGGCCCTGAGTGTCCTTTGCCCTCTGGCAGGAGCAGTGACACAGCGAGGGGGGTCCCAATCTGGGACTCAGTGTCAGACAGCAGGTGGGCAGATCAGGAGGAAACCTACTCCATTTGAGCTCACAACAACCTTGATCATGGAGTCATTCAGTTAACACTTACATGGTGAGCACCTACTCTGTGCTGGCTTTGTCCTAGGAAGTGGGGTCACAGCAGTGAACAGAACAGATGAAGTCCTCGCTCTCAGAACATCTACATCTTAGTGGGGAGAGACAGATCACAAACTCAGGAACAAAAGAAATAAGCAAGATGATTTTGGACGCTGTAAAGTGCTAGGGAGAAAGTCAAGCCCAGCGCTGCAGCCGCCGACCAGCATTAGCCAAAGTGGTGAGCGAAAAGTCAGCAGAACTGACAAGAAGACAGCCATGCGTGGATGTGGGGCAAAGCACACCAGGAAGAGCATGTGCAAAGGCCCTGGGGTGGGGAACAAGGCTAGTGGGTGCAAGCAAGAGGAAGTATGAGCCTTGTGTCTGGAGCAACAAGACAGCGCCGAGAGTCAGGGGAGAACCATGGGAGGTAAGATCCGGGCCGGGCCGTGGCGGGGCCTTCGGGCTGTCTGGGAAACCTGGAGCCTCTTCCAGGAAGGAGAGCTTCAGCAGTGTCACTGCTCTCGGCATGACTAAGTAAGTCGCTTCAGCTCTCCGAGCCTCAGTGTCCACGTCCGTGGAATGGGAGCCCGCACATCTACTCTCACGCAGTGTGGTGAGGCCCAGATGACGTAAAGGATACAGACGGCTCGGGAAGCTGTAAAATACTGTAAATGATAAAATCAAAAGCTGCAATATACTAGCGGTGCCATTGCGACTGTACTTGGGGGGAAGCTCCCAGCTGTGGGTGGGCACAGGGCCCTGTGCGGGGGCACCACTGCCCAGGGGAACTCCTGCCATGAGACAGGACAGAGGGACGGACGGGGCGCAGCTCGGGCCGCCCGCTCCCACTGGGCCGCTAACTCCCGTGTGAGCGCGAGCTGGTGGCTGCCCCCTCCAGGCCTCAGTTTCCCCTTCTGTAAAGCAAGGGGACTAGGCTAGCTGACCCCCGATGGCCCTTCCAGCTGTGACCCTGTTAAAGACCTCAGGAGTCGAGTCTCCCAGCGCCTCCCTGGGCAGGCCAGCTGGCCACACCTGGGGAAGGGCTCCCGGGGCGCCCCCCCGCCCACAGGCCTGTTTCACCCCCCAGCCTCCCTCTCCCACCTCCTGGTTCTGACCCTGCCAGGGTTAATCAGCCAGCAGCCTCCCCCTCCCCCCCGCCTTTCAGGAGAAACAGAGAAGGGGGGTCCAGGTTCCCGGGGCCTCCTTCCACCCTACCCCCCAGCACACCCTGCACAGCTGTCTCCCGCATGCCCGCCCCAGGATTCCCAGGCCCCCCGGGGGCCCAGGAGGAAGTGGATCGCATTCTTGAGGGCCTGTGTCAGGCTCTTGGCTTCCCACTCACCTCCCAGACCCCCCACCCCGACCGGTTCCCCAGACCCCCTCCTGCGCATCCCCCTGCCACGGCAGCTTAGTGGGCATGGGACCAGCCCGGGCTGGGCACAGCCCCTGAGCCTCAGTTTCCTCCCCTGCAAAATGGGGACAACCCCTCCCTCAAGGGGGACATTCAAGAGGCAAGTCCGTAGATAGGACGTGCAGGGTCCATAGTAATAGCCACTGATACCACGGGCAGCCCTGTCCTCGAGGCAAGGTGCAAACCTTCTTAATCCTCCCAAGAACGCTGAGGTAGCATTTTCTCCATTGTAGAGACAAGGAAACCAAAGCACAGAGAGGTTGAGTGGATTATCTGAGGTCACACAGCTAGCACAGGGGATTCAAAGCTGAGATGCAAACCCAGGCCTTCTGGCCCAGAAGTCCACAGGCTTAATTACCCCTAAAGTGTCTGCTAGGTGAGGGTTAGTTCTGTTTGTCCTTAACTCTCTAGCCCTCACCTGCTCTCCACCCATTTAGTCTATTCATCGTGAGGAGCCCTGGGTAAGGTGGGACTCACACCCCGGCTCACCCTTGTGCTCCTGGAGCTGCTGTTCTGCCTCGCCTCTCTGTGTGGCACTGGGCAAGCAAGGCACTGCCCTCTCTGGTCGCAACTCACATCTTGGACCCTAACATCAGAAGGGGAGGTGCTGGGGTGGAGGGCCAGGCAGATGTGTTTTTCTGGGCTCCTGTGCATGCAGACAGCTCGGCTCCCAGAGACATGGACAAAGCAGGGAAGGAGGCTGGCAATCCAAGACACATCTGAAGACACATTTTAAACATGCAGTTAGAACGAAGGGGAGGGTGCTCAGACAGTCAGGAGCAATTATTCCTCACAAACTGACCCAACCCTGCCGTGACACGTGCCAGGCCGACACCCGCAAGGGTGCCTTCTGAAAGCTCACCCTCTGCTTTGTCACGTGAGGGTCCGAATGTACTGGCTGAGAGCCTTGGAGGCACAGGGAGCCCAGGGCCTATTTCAAAGGAAAGGGCGTGCCCAGGGTCACCCAAGGGGCCGGGCCATGTGGCCGTGCAGGACCAGAGCCAGGGCTCCAGATTGGAGGCCAGGGTTCCTCGTGTGGCACCAGGTACCTCATGGGGACACAGGGCACTGTCACCCTTCACACCTGGCCACAGCTCCGGTCTCTCTGATGCTCTCTCTCTTCTTCCCTCTCCAGCACCTCTGCTCCCTGCCTCTCACCCTCCCTGGAACTTCGAGCACCAAATCTGTGCTCACACCCGTCCTGGAATGCCCAGCCCCGAACCACCTCCCCCTGGAGGACCGCCCTGATCCTCCAACCGCTGCATCCCTTCTGACACAACACATCCACCTGACATCCGGTCACCTGACACCTTGTTTTCTACCGCGTGCGTGTGTGTGCGTGTGTGAAATTGCTATTTTATCGATGATTCCTGAAGATGAAAAGTTATACCCATTTTTGCACAAACATTTGCTGGCACAAAACATATGATGGTTGTTTAACTGACAGATTGAATCAGTAGATTATACTTCCCACCCCCGCCATCCCCACCCATGCTTCGCCACCGCCACCCACCTACAGCGGGAAAGGCACCAACACTGCCCCCTTCATCACCTTTGTCACAAATGCTACCATCGCCATCCTGAGCCGTCGCAACAGCCCTGAGTCCCTCACCACAGCTTCCTTCCAGACGTGTCTACTCAACACCTCAACCGGGCCAAGCACTGTGCCGGCAGCTTCCCACACACCCTCTCGTTTACTCCTCCCAGCGACCCGGCCCTACCCTGCGGAGCGAGTACTCGTATCTGCTGTACCCGTTTAACAGATAAGGAAACTGAGACACTGAAGGGTTTCTTTCTTTTTCTTTTTCTTTTTTTGCTTTTTGTTTGTTTATTCATTTGTTTTGTTTTGTTTTTAAAGATTTTATTTATTTGACAGAGAGAGACACAGCGAGAGAGGGAACACAAGCAGGGGGAGTGGGAGAGGGAGAAGCAGGCTTTCCGCCGAGCAGGGAGCCCGATGCGGGGCTCGATCCCAGGACCCTGGGACCATGACCCGAGCCAAAGGCAGACGCTTAACGACAGAGCCACCCAGGCGGCCCTCATTTGTTTTGTTTTGTAGAGTCCACGTAGGAGTGAAGTCATACTAGTCTTTCTCAGTCTGACTTACCTCACTTAGCACACTGCCCGCTAGGTCCGTCCATATTGTCACAAGTGGCACAATCTCATCCTCTTTGATGGCTACGTCATATTCCATCGTATATGTATATAGAGCACATCTTCCTTACCCACTTGTCTGCTGAGGGACACTGAGCTTGCTTCCCTGAGCGGTTTCCTGAATCCTTAAAATGATGTAGTCAGGAGAGCAGCCCAGGCTTGTCTGACTCGAGTCCATTTTCTGAAATGCTTTACACCATCACCCCCAAACCACAGCAAAACTATCATCACTTTGCATCATTATTCTTCAGAGCCCACTCAGAGATGCTAGCCCAAGACAGAGGAGTGAGCCTGGGTGCTGGCCTCGGCTGACCTCAGGAGCCCAGCCCTGCCTGACACCACAGCCACTCCTTCCTGTCCCCAGGTAGCCACCTTGTACAAAGAGTGCCCGGGAAGTAAATTTTCCTGGCCAAAGGATCAGGCCTTTGTTTGAATGACTGCATTCAATAAGCATTCATTCAATTCAGTCTGCATTTATTGAGCACCACTGGGTGAGCCAAAGGGACACAGAAGTAAACCAAAGAGGAACAGGGCCTACCCAAATGGAATGCGGGGGGCTGACTTCAAATCAATCATTCCAGGAGGGACAGAGCAACAAAGAGAGGAGCTGGTTGTAAAATGGGAGTGGAATGGAACAATCTAACTTAGTCTGGGAAATCCAAGGGAACTTCCTGGAGGAAGTAACAGTTAAGCTGAGACCTGAATGGCAAGTGGGAGTGAGCTTAGGCGAAAAAGAGAGTATGTTGGGGCTACCAGGCAGGAGTTCTGGTGGAGGACACAGGATGTACAAAGGCCCTGAGGTGGGAAAGCACCTCCTCTTCGAAGAACCAAAGGGAGTGTAAGGTGGACACAGGAGAAGGTGGGAGCTACCGGAAATTGCGGAAGTCCTACCAGCCTCGTGGAGAGTGGAGGACAGACAGTCGGGGGGACAGGGGGCGGTTCTCTCTGGCACAGGGAAAGAGAGTGCCCAGTCCAAGAAGAGAGGGGCCAGGCAAGCCAGGGTGAGGCCCAGAGGAAGCAGCCGAAGGGCCGATGGGGCGGAGGAAACGTTATGGATGGTGCTTGGCGGATTATGCAGGGCGAATCAATTGCGAAGGCTGGTGCCTGCCTGGCACAGGGACACAAACACCGAAACGTCGGGCCTGTGATCTGAGAGCATCCCCCAGCAGCCGGCGAGGGAGTGCACGGCCCCACGGGTGCAGGCAAAGATGGGGAAATGAAAAGCAACCCCAACAACCCCCTCATAGAAACAGGGCATCCCAGATGGCACTGGCGTGGAAGGGCCAGGAGGATGTGCTTTCCTGAGCTCTTGTGCACGCAGATAGCTCAGCTCCCGGAGACTAGGGCAGGGAGAGAGGGAGGCTGGGCCAGAGATGCAGCATGCGTCTGCAGATACATTTTTAACACGCAAATCAGGAGCAGGGAAAAAAGAGGAGAAACTGCCGGTCGCCAACTCCCTGGGGCGCACTGGAGGGTGAGCGAGGCAGATGGAGGGAGAGCCCCAGGGGCCTGGCCGCACCCCTGCCCCCCGGAGGCCACCTCTCTGCTGAGCTGGCATGGTGCCTGCCTCCCAGAGACAGAAGTCCGAAAGCACATTTTCCGAGCACCTACTCTGCGCCGTGAACTTGCCCAGGTCCCGTTTGAATTTCTGGCTATCCCTTCCAAAGCGGGTGTGATCTGTAGGGGGAGATGCTGCAGCTGGGAGAGAAGAGCGGCCCACGCAGGCCATCCGGGTGACGAAGGAATCACCACCACAGCAACAGCAAGTGCTTCCGAGCCCCGACGCCGGGCCTGGCACCGTCAGGAGCTCTCTCCAGGAGCCAGCACATCTAATCCTCACACCGTCTGATGCTCCGGGAGGCATCACCGTCCCCACTGCACAAACAGGGAAACTGAGGCTGGTAGGGAAGTAACTTGGCCAAAGCCGCCATGCCAACAAGAGACGAGCCGAGGGTAGAGGGTCTACACCTACAGCCCTCAGCCTCCGGAGCCACAGCAGCCGAGGAAACATGCCAGGCCTAGGAAAACTGGCTCCGGGAAAGAGGTGGAAGTCCCAGGACACACAGCCCCGCACGGAAGGAGGAGACCAGGGGGAAGGCCCGCCCAGGATCCAGAGCTCCCAGCACAGCTGCTGCGTCTCCTGCGTGCGAGGCCCGGCAGCTTTCACGTGCCCCCGCGCCCCCCCCCCCCCCGGGAGCTCTCCTCCTAGGTTTGGGTGTCAAGAGTTCTGCCTGCTTAGACCTTCCCGTGGCTTCCCCTAGACCTGCGGATAAAATCCCCAGAGCTTGGGGCACCCGGGAGGCCCTGCCCCATCCGCGGCCGCCGCCTCCCCCTCAGCCCTCCCGGGGCACTTGCTGCTTCCTCTGCCCCGGCCTCAGCCCCTGGCCGCCCCCTGAGCCCCCCGCCCCGCCCCTGCCACTGCCACAGGCCCAGCATTTGGTCTGACGTGTCTCGTACATGCTCCCTCTTTTCTCTTCATCATCTCTCTTGCGTACTGCCACGTGGGCTCACGCGTGCAGGGAGCGTGTGTGTCCGGCTCCCAGCGGTGGCTCCAGCATCTAGAACCGTGCCTGGCATGTAGTAAGTGCTCAATAAACGTCTGTTGGAGAATGGGGCTGGGCAGTGCCCAACCAAGTTTCCTGCATGAGGTCAGGGCTCAGAACACAGGGAAACTGAGGCTCCCAGAGGCTACCCCACGGTGGAGTGCAGAGGCTCGGAGGCAGTCTTGCCACAGAGCTGGGATCCTTCCGCTGCCCCGCATGCCTCCTTTCCACGCCAAGTGGCACGGGCTCCTCTCCCTCATTCCCCTGTGCCCTGACACCTGCCCTCCTCACCCACCCCTGCCTCAGGCCAGATGCTCCGCAGCACCACAGCCTGCCGGCTGGGCCAGCTTGGGGTGGAGGTGATTTTGTGACAAAGTTCAGTGCCAGACCTTTGTTCAAGACCCAGCTCCATCACTTCCTCACCATCTGCTTCCTGGGAAGGACCTCTGCCCCCCTGACCCTCAGTCTCCTCATCTGGAAGAGGCGGAATTTAGGAGGCCGCCAGGTGAGACCAGGAGCCCAGGGCCTGGCACGTACGGAGCGCACATCCCCTTAACTCATAAGCACGATGCCACCTCTGCCACCACTTTCATCCTTCCCAGGTCTGGGCCAGGGTCTTGGGGCACCGGGTCCGCCTGCCTCAGCCCCACTCTCCTAACAAGAGGCTCATTTGTCTTCCCAGCCTGTCTGTCCACACCCTCTCCATTGCTCAGACGCCGTGTTATTCCTTCTGGGCTGCCCGTCCCGCACCCCAGCCTGGGGCTTGTGATCCGCACACTAGCACATGTGCACACAGGTGCGTGCATGGGCAGTCGTGGACACACACGTCCACACACACAGCTGCAGAGCTCGGCCCAGGGGGAGGCAGCACTGGAGTGCTCACACACACACAACACCTGCTCACACGTGTGCACACACAGACACACCTGTGCGCCCACACCCGCCCGCCACACCTCTCACAGGTGCACGCACACACGGACGACAGACGGGAGCATCTGCACACGTGTGCTTATCCACAGGAACGCACACGACCACGGCCCTCCTTGGAGGCCTCCTCTCCCTCACACACCCCCAGCCTGGCAGACCCGCATGCACGTCGGTTTCGGGGAAGCGCACGCGTGATCCGTGAACACAGTCCACGGGGCATTCAGCTCCACGCAGATAGAGGTGAACAGCCGTGTGCGCTCCATGTGTCCCCGCGGGCGCATGTCTACATGTCTGCACAGCCATGCTCCCCGCTCAGCAGCGTGTCCCACCAGGGCCTTTCCCCAGCACAGGTGATGGGCCACAGAGGGTGTGCCCAGAGTCTGGGCTCTGTCTCTGAGGAGAGGGGACCCCAAGCCCTGCCAAGCCGGAAGACCAATCTGCCTGGAGCCAGGATTCCCAGAGACCAGCCGCTGCAAGCCCTCCCCTTGCCCAGGACTGGGGTCAACAGCACCATCTGCTGTCGGCTTCTGGAACTGTCCTTCAAAGGGCCTCTGCCTGGCCCTCAGCTGCCCTGGGCCAGGGTCACAATCCTGAGAACAAGCTGGGGTTGAGGGAACACCCTGGTACCAAGGTCTAGAATAAGGCTCATCATCAGAACCTTCCGGGAAGGTTCGTACCCAAGCTGGGCACCACTCCCCTTTTATGAATGGGGAAACTGAGGCCCCAAGTCAGGGAGTGATGAGATTACTGGTTGTCCCGGGAAGAAGGGCATGGCAATTTCACAAACGGAATGCTTTCTCAAATTCTCGGACTCCTTTGGGGGATCCACGTGGTGGCACCGGCAGGCGTGGGTGAGGCAGCGGGGAACACGCTGGGCTCTGCCCTCGCTGGGAAGGCCCACGGTGGCCCCACCCAAATGGGTGCACACACAGTTAACCCCCGTGAAAGGAACAGCAGAGGCGGGGGGGGGGGGGGGGCGGCAGGAAGCCGCACAAGGATGAGGGATGCGAGGAGGGCCAGGCCACAGTCCCACAGCGCGGGACCCTGGCCCAGTGCAGGAGGCAACGTGGCCCTGCATTCTGCTGATGGGGAGCCTGAGGCCCAGAGGGTGGAGTGGTTCCTGAGGTCATAGGAGCCGAAGGCTGGCTGGGAATTGGCCCAGGTCCTCTGGCTCCCAGCGCAGAGCTCTTGCCTTCTACATGGCTGGCCCCTTCCTTCCCTGGGGCTCAGAATCACCCATTCCAGGGGCAGGGGGCTCTTTCCGCATCCCTGGTGGCCATGGCTGAGTGAGGCCCTGGAAGGGTCTGGCTGGCCTCCCTCCTAGACCAGAGGGCTCTGGTGAGCCTCACAGTACAGGGGGCCTGGACACACGGCGGCCTCGAGCTGGTTCCTAAGCCCAGCCTTAGGCCAACCCACATCCCTGTCCCTGGCGGCCTCCTATGAAGGGGTCGATGTCACAGGCTCTCGGGGGCTGAGGGATTCCGAGCATCAGTGGTCAGATCACGGTAGCTACTGTTTATTAGGGGGTGTGGGGTCGTGTCCCTGCACGTGTACCCTTCTATCCCACTTACGGACCAGGAAAGCAAGCCGCGGGGAGCTGCAGGAGTCTCCCACCCGCACAGCACCCCTAGTGGCTGCACCAGGACTCAGAGCTGGGACTCTCGCCCAGAGTCCAAGACCCCGCTCCCTGGCCCCCTGTGCCAGACACAGGCCAGGACAGCGCTTGCGTCTTTGAATCCATTTAGCAGGATCGGCGCTCCACTGCGACACGGGTACGCAAACACACAGAAGTTCATTAACAAGTATTTATTAAGCACCCACCTGCTGTATCTGAGGATACAGCAGAGAATTAAACCAACGAAACTCCCTTCTACTGGGAGACAGACACACAAGATGAATCAGCGAAAGACACACCCCACCAGATGGTGATACGGGTCGTGGAGCCAAGCACAGCTTGGAGGCAGGATAGGGAGCATGTGTATGGGGTGCGGGTGTGACCCTACATAGGAGGAGGGTCAGGGAGGTGTAACTGAGGAGGGATTGTTGGAGCAGGGACCCGAAGGAGGTGAAGGAATCAGCCAGGTGGACGCGCCTTCCAGGCTGAGGAACTAGCATGTGCAAAGACCCTGAGGTGGGGAAGCATGTGAGGTTAGCGTGCTGGAGAAACAGCAAGGGGGCCCGTGTGGCCGGAGCAGAGCGAGCAGAGGGGAGAGCAGGAGGGAGTGAGTGCAGAGGGTAACAGGGGGATCAGGTAGAGTCTTGTGGGCCCCCATCAGGACTCTGGCTTCCACTCTGATGGAATGGGGAGCCATTCTGAGCAGGGCAAGTGGCAAGCCCTAACTTAAGTCTCAAAGGGCATTTTGCTGTTTTGTGCTTAAAAGACTATAGAGGGAGCACAGGCAGAAGCTGGGAGACCAGTGAGGGGCTGCCCAGAAATCCGGGGGAGAGATGAGGGTGGGTCAGGCTGAAAGAGGTCATATTTGTGATCTGTTCTGAAGGTAGGCATGCACACGCACGCACACACACTCATAGAGGAAGCCACGAGTGGACCCACCCACAGCTGTAAAGGGACCAGCTACACCAAACCACTCGCTCTCTCTCACGTGGTCCTCAGGTGATCAAACTGCACCAAGGCAGAGGCCCAGCCAGGCAAGCTGACAGCAAGCCCAGGCAGGGTTACCAAGGGAGCCCAGTGCGGACTCCCTGTGTCACTGTTGCCCCAGAGGCAGTCCTGTGCCACTTAAACCTTCAGCTCTTGTCCCATCCCCTCATTACCTAAGTGGGGAAACTGAGGCACAGAATAGCAAAGGGATTTGCTAGTCATTCAGGGAGTCAAATCCAAGACACAGTCTCCTGGCTCCCCACCCAGTGCTCTCTCTCTCTTGTGCTGCAAGCCCAAGGCCTGCCCTGAGGACTGTGGTGACAGAGGTCAGGGGCTTGGTCAGGCCTGCCCACCCTCTTCTACAGAAGGGGGTTGAAGTGGTGGCTGGGAAGGAACAACTTTGTCCACCAGACTTCATCCCCACTCTACTCCATCCACTGTCTGCTCGGCCCCAGCCAGAATCTGGATGGATCGTCTAATGACCCAGATCTGACAAAGAGCAAAGTCTACACCCTGCTGGTATAAGCAAAAACAAAAGAAGTGACCTTGGCCTTTGGCCCCTAAATCAGAGGCTTAATGAAGGCATTCAGCCAGAAAGAAAAGGATCAGCATTAACATGTTCTTCACTGTCACCACCACCACCACTACCACTGCCACCATCACCAACATCACCAGGACAATCACTGACATCGCCAATACAGCTAACCCATCACCACCACCACCACCATCACCAACACAACCAGCCCATCACCATCACCACCACCAACACCAATACAAACACCACCAAGAACACCACCAGAACAACCAGCCCATCACCATCACCACCACCAAAGCCAATACAATCACCAACAACATCACCAGCACAACCAGCCCATAACCATCACCAACACCAATACAACCACCACCAACATCACCAACACAACCAACCCATCACCAACACCACCACCAACACCAATACAATCACCAACAACAACATCACCAGCACAACCAGCCCATCACCATCACCAACACTGATACAACCATCACCACCATCACCAACATCACCAGCACAATCACTGACATCGCCAATACAGCTAACCCATCACCACCACTACCACCATCACCAACACAACAAGCCCATCACCATCACCACCACCAACACCAATACAAACACCACCAGCACAACCAGCCTATCACCATTACCACCACCAATGCCAATACAATCACCACCAACAACATCACCAGCACAACCAGCCCATCACCATCACCAACACCAATACAACCATCACCACCATCACCAATATCACCAGGACAATCACTGACATCACCAATACAGCTAACCCATCACCATCACCAACACCAATACAATCACCACCATCACCAGCACAACCAGCCCATCACCATCACCACCAACAACACCAATACAATCACCACCACCCACATCATCAACACAACCAACCCATCAACATCACCACCAACAACACCAATACAATCACCAACAACAACATCACCACCACAACCAGCCCATCACCATCACCAACATCACCAATAACACCAGGACAATCATCACCACCACCAACACCAATACAACCATCACCACCATCACCAATATCACCAGGACAATCACTGACATCACCAATACAGCTAACCCATCACCATCACCACCACTGTTACTACCAATAGCATGACCACAACATAAACACTGCCACCACTGTCATTACTGCCACCATCACCTTCACCCCCAGCATAAACACCATCATGATAGTCATCTTCATCATCATCACCATCCACACCTTGTCACCCTTTCCACCATGCTGAGTGGACCTGAGTTGGGTTGCACCATGGAGCCGAGGGAGTGCCCCGCAGCTGACACCAAACCCAGAAATCTAGCTGGAGAGAATGAGGGGGCTGAGTCCCAGGCCCTCTCCCCCATGGAAAGCCAGATGACCTGGTTCGTGGAGAGGGAAGTGGAGCTGGGAGGATTGGATGAGCCTAGTGTGGGAACTGGAGAGTAGAAGCAGCAGACAGGACCTCTCCAGTGCAGGGGTCAGGCTGACCACAAGGAGGAGGGACTAAGAGTCTGAGCAACTAGAACACAGGTGACAGTGGTTCAAATGGAGAGAGGAGAGCAGCCCCCCAGGAGCCCGCTCATGAGGCAAGGGCTCAGAGTGAGGGGCTCCTCAGTTGGGGTTCAGCAGGCAGGTAAGCCTACCCCAGGGGAGCGAATACCAAACCTGAACCATCATGGCTTCCCACTCCTGTCACGGGGATGGCCCGCACCATCACAACAAACAGCCTCGTGACAGCACGACATATCCCATTACCCCGCCACAAAGCCAGCCTCCCAAAGCTGGTTGTCGCTGCCCATCTGTGGCCCCTCTCCCTCCTTCCCTTAATGGCACGCTCCCTCGTGCACTTGATGGATGCCTTTGCAGGTTCTTCTCCCAGGAAGCAGAGCCCGAGATGGACATTAGTGGGCAGGTTTATTGGGGAAAGGAGTGGGGTTGAGTCCAGAGAGAGACCCGGCTGCAGACCCCTCAACGAAGGTCTCGGCAGACCCCACGAGGACCTCTTCACAGCTGTCTTGCATTGTACCTAAGAGACTTGGCCTTGACGTTCCTGGTATTCCAGCAGCCCCCAGTCCCTTTCACTTAGACCTGGATCCATCACCAAACAGGGACCCAGGACGCCCCTGAGTCTCAGTCCTCTCGTCCGTGAGGTGGGGATAAGAACCCCCCCAGTGGGTGACTATGAGATTAAACGGGATGATGTGTGTGAGATGCTAGACACAGCCCGGGCTCACAGGAAACACTCATAAATGGCACCCACCGTCACTGTCGTGGTTGCTCTTTCTCTTCCTAAAACACCTGTGTTGACCAACACGGGAAAGCCATGCCTCAGCGCCTCCCTGGGTCTTGGAAATGTGCCTGCTGAGGTGGGGGGCCCGAAGTCCCACAGCTAGAGCCTGTGCCTTCATGTCGAGTGACCCCCAGCAGGTTCCACAGGGAGCAAGGACCAAGGTCCCCCCCCCACACACACACCCAGTATCTCTTTGACTCCTGGATGTCCCAGGCACGGCCACCACCATCAGGAAGCCACCCACCCGAGAGCTCCTCCCTCCTCCTCAATGTAGGAGCTCATGTGGGGAGTGCCGGCCCCCCCTCGTTGGTGCGGGGGGCAGAGGCAAAGCGGCATCTGCCCGGCGCTTCAAAGCTCTTTGACACTTGTTAATGTCTTCCCGCTTCCGTGCAAGAGGGTCTGGTTCGCATTAGCACCCCAGGCCCCGAGGTGGTCAGACACAGGGCTTGGGCTCCGTCCAGAAAGTGTCAGACTCCGCTGGGGCTCCTCGGACTACTTATCTAACATGGAACATCGAATGGTTTGATCTGCCAATTAGGCTCCCTCGGAGCTGCTAACTGGAAGCAGATGAACCTATACGTTATTGTATGGAAACCCTGCACGGCCCTCTCCCCTCCAGAAGCCCACCTCCGCCCGCCCACCCTGCACACGCCCCCGGATGGCAGCAGGTCTGGGGGCCTCCTCGGGGGCCCTGGGGTGGGACACCTGACCAGGGAGGGTCGGCCCCACCTCCGATTCCCAGAGCTGGAGGACACTGCTGTTGCCGGACCGGGAGTGAGCTGGGATGAGAATCCACCCACGCGGCCCCCAATTCCCAGAATGTCTACAAGCTGCTGCCGCTGGTTCCCTCCATCGCAGGGCTTTGTGTAGCAGATCAGCACTGGCCCCAGGGAGGTGTGAACGAAGGGGTCCCTCGGCTGGCCCAAGCCCACCCACAGGCTTCTCCTGCCGCTGGCTTCTCCAGCCGCTCCCACCCACCCCAGGATCCCTCCCGGGCCCACCTGTCACCAAGGGTGGTGCCCCAACTCCGTGGCACCACGGGTCCAGGCCACCATCCTCGCTCAGCGGGACCTGGTGGCTGACACCCAGGGGGCCTCTCGCCTCCTCTCTCAGACCCACGTAGCCTGTCTCCTCTCTTCAAAAGCTCTTCAAGTGTCTCTCTTAGGACAAAGTCCACGTTCCTGACAATGATCGCCGCTCACACCTGACCCTTGCTCTGTAGCAGGCATCCTGTAAGCGTTCTCGTGGGGCAGCTCATGTGGGCCCCTGGGCGGCGGGCGCTGTGACCATCACCCCGGCTTATAGAGGAGGAAACTACAACCAGGAGGCGGGGAGGGGGGTCCGTGAACCCCAGAGTCACGAAGCCGGAAGCCACTCCCTCCGTCCTCTGTCTCTTCTCTCTCTGCTCCATCTGTCTTCCTCCCTCCCTCCTTCCGTCTCTCTTTCCCTCTATATCCCTCTGCCCCTTCCCCTGTCTCCCTTCATCTCCCTCCTTGTGGTGTCCTGAGTCCTCCACTAGGACACAAGCTGCCTGGGCACAGAGACCGTGCTCTGTATCCTCCGTGTGCTGCGAGGGCCTGACCCTAGCCGTGCCCACGAACCACCGGTTGAGTAAATGAATTAATGAGTGAGAGAGAATGAATGCACCGGTGAATGCCCCTTCCAACACCCTTCCCTTGCTCGCGGACCTGAACCACTCACCCTGACCATTACCTCCCTCCCCTTCCGACCTGCGCCTGGTTCTCCTGGCTTCCGTCCCCGCGATCTGTCATGGTCCTGGCCCATTCGTTGACTCATTCACCCAACCAGTATTTGCGGAGAGCCTTCTCTGTGCCAGGCACTTTTCTAGGTGCTCGGGATGCATCGGTGAACAAAACAGACGAAACTCCCTGCCCTCAAGGAGCTTACAGTCTAACTGGGGGAGAAAAACAACACACAAGCCAAAGAGGTAAAACATATAGTGTGTTAGTGGTAAGCGTTAAAGGGAAAAGGCTAAGCAGGAGGAGAAAATAAGTGAAGGAACCAGCCGTGTGACAATCTGAGAAGGAGCATTTCATGAAGAGGGAGCAGCCAGTGCAAAGGCCCTGAGGCATACACATGGCACGTCTGGGGATGGTGAGGAGGCCAGCGTGGCTGCAGAGGCGTAGAGGGAGGGGTGTCCACAGCAAGGTGGGAGAGGTGGTGGGGAGCCCTGTGGGCCTAATGCCAGCACAAAGACCATGGCTCTTCATCTGAGAGAGATGGGGAGCCCCGGGCACTGGGCAGAGGAGGGATAGGAAGTGACCTAAGTTGTACAAGGAACAGCCTGCATATGGTGGGGACCAGGGCAGAAGCAAGGAGAGCAGCTAGGAGGCTGTTGCTGGAACCGAGGCTTACCCCGGGGCTGGGGTCTCTTCTGAAGGTAGAGCCAACCATGTTGCTGACAGATAGGATGCAGGATGAGCGAGAGTGGTCAGCGAGACTGAAATTTCTGGTCTGAGTGGTGGAGGGGCTATCAAGTCCGCTACAAACCTGTCCTTGCCTGGGAGGCCCAGCTCCAGCTTTCTGCCTTCCCTCGGTCACCCTCTCCCTTCCCCCTGCAGCCCAGCCACCAGGGAAGAGCACACTTGGCCTGGCCCGGCCCCTGGGCCCCAGACCGCAGCCAGCTCCCACCAGCTCCCACCAGCTCGGTGCCAGCCCTGCAAAAGGCCCCGGCATTTCTTCACCCAGCCAACAGGGGCCCAACGCCTCGAGCAGCAAATGCATCAGAGGGGACATGAGAGCTGAGACGAAGGCCACACAGAGAACAGCCTGCCCCTTGACTCAGGTGGTCCCAGACCAGAAAGGCACGTCAGCAGCACCAGCGGGAGTTGAACTCAAGCAGCTCAGGGAGTACCAAGGATTTCCTCTGCCCCAAGGCAGGGAAGTCTTCCTCAGGGAGGGAGCATTTAAACTGGGCCTTAAGGGATCAAGGTTAAGGCCAGCAGGGGGAAGAGAGAAGGGAGAGCTTGAGCATACGTGTGAAGCCAGGCAAGTGTTTGGGGAAGAGCCAGGAGCCCACCGGAGCCACCGGGAGGTGAGGCTGGAGAGGCGAGCGGGACCCCGATTTCAAAGCACCTGATCGGCACAGAAGGAGGCTGGGCGGTGTCATGTAGGCACCCGGGAACCATGGAAGGGGTCCAAGCTGGGAAAGCTTGTGACCAGGACGGGGCTAAGGGGACATCACTCAGCTGCACTGGTGTGGGAAGGATGTCAGGGGCCCGGGAGAGGGAGACTCGAGAGATGCTCTAAGAGAGGCGTTTACAGGTCAGCGTGTGCCCAACAGAGAGAACTACGATGGTGCTCAAAATCGGGTCCGAAGGGCAACTGATGACCTTTAGACCAAGAAGAGATGATCTGAAAACGCAGTACCATACGCCCCAATTCTCCAAATCCCAGCTCCCTGACTTAGAAGCTGGGTGACCCTGAGCAAGTTAATCAGCCTCTCTGAGCTTCAGTTTCCTCTTCAGCAGGATAAAGATGTGTTGGGTTGCCAGGGGCGGAACACACAACTCCAACTACCGTAAGCAATAAAGCACATGAATGGACTCAGCAAGATTTCAGAGGGGGCACTGCCTTCAAGCCGGATCCGTCAGCTCAAAAGTTTCCAAGGACCCCGTTGGGGTCCAAGGACTCCCACTTTATCTTCTGCGAAGTCCAGCTTCCCTCTAAGGCTGACTTGCCCTGTGGTCCCACAGGAGTTGCTGAGTCTCAGGCTTACTAGTTCCTACAGAAAGAATCCCTGTCCCAGGAAACGTCCTGAGAGTCCCTCTGATCAGACCAACCCTCGGCCTGGGTCACCTGCTCCCCCCCACCGCCCGGAGCCAGGACAGGGTCAGCTTCCCCAGAACAACATAGATCTCTCCTGGGAGAACAGGGGCTGCCAGGTAGGGTGGGACAGAAGAGGATGCCGGTAGGCATCGGCACATGGCCACGGATGGCCACGGGTACCCACCGGGCAGGGGCGTCGCGGGGACTACAGTTCGCAGGTGTGAGGCACCTGTCACAGGGTCAGCACCCCCCGAGAGGCAATTATACTTGTTGCCACTACGTACAAAAGACCATCATGAGAAAGAGGAATGAGATTGAATTTGTGGTCCCCGAAAGATGGAACTAAGGTCCGTAAATAGAAATCCCGAAGAGCCGGGTTTGATTCAATCTAAGGAAAATTTCACTGGCGTTGTCCTCCGTGAGCCTCCCGTCCCTGGAGGTGAACAAGGAGGACGAGGCTCTCAGCTCGGGGCAGCTGTAGAGGGAGGTGTGGAGCAGGTGCCTCTGAGGTCGGTGGGATCCCGGGGTTCTCTCTCTGATGGCCGTCCGCGAGGCAGAACCAGGAAAAGGAGGTCATTATCTCTGAAAAAAAAATTTTAAGCCAAGGCGTCAGAAGCATGCAAGAAAAGAGAATTAAGAGCTTAAAACTCCCTGAGCCTGGCAATCTGGTCCCGAGGGCGAGGGGGACGGGGCACAGACACATCCAGGCACAGACAGCAGAGCTGCTCGCTGGAAGCTCAGGGCTGGGGTGAGGTCTCCCCCTGGGCCCCAAGAGCAGGGGATGGAGGAGGGATGCGCACACACAGCAGTCCATCCTTGGGGTCTTCCCCCGCGGTCTCCAGCCGTCGGGCCAGGCCAGGGCTCAGGACTGTGTGTGGGAAGAGGACAGAGGCGAGGGACAGCCAGGGACAGCCCCTCGGGGGACCCAGGACGGGACAAGCCAGCATGCGCACGGACGCTGGCGGTGGGCGCCAGGAGGACAAGCTCAGACCCCCGGTCAGAGTGCCCCCACGTCCAGCCCCAGCTGGCCTTCCAAGCCCGGTTCTCACACGGGCCACCTTCAGCCCTGCGCTCCTGGTCAGGCTGCCCGGGCCACCTGGCACCCCACCTTGGCTCCTGCTATCTCCCCACTCAGACTCCCTGCCTTCCAGGCACTGCTCTGCCTTTCATTGTTCTTTCCAGATGCCAGCTTCCCCCCGGGGTCTTCCCTGGGCACCACATCGTCCAGCCGTCTCCCTAAAATCTGAGGCCCCCCCGGCACACCACAGCACCTGCTGGAGAGACTGCAACCCCCCTCCACTGTGATCATGGCTCTCCCCACACCAGGTCCCCAGGCAGGACGTCTGGGTCCTTCTCCACAGAGGGTCGTGGCTCCAGGGACGCGCTGGGAGGGGCCAGGGAAGGTTCATGACCTCTGGGAGGGCCCTTCTTTCCCCACCTGTAAAACAAGGACCCTAACAGTACGGGACTGCTGGAGTTTGGTGAGGAAATAGTGAATGATGCAGCAAAGCCCGCAGGGAGAGTAATTCATGTTTGCTGTTGTCCTCATCGAAGGTGAGCACAAGAGTTTGTTTTCTGTTTCTCGATGCCGCTCAGGATCCGGCACCAAAGGCCACGAGACAAGCATGGAATTAATGATGCTGTGGCTCAAGGGAGCGGGGTCGGGGGTGGGGGCAGCAGAGTGACTTAGCTTCTCCGTCAGTATTCGTGGAGCACCTGCTCTGGGCCAAATCTGGCAAGAGAAACAGGGTCTGTCCCCTGATTCTCTTGGGGTGGCTGATGAAGAAGCAGCCCCCAAACGTCAGGGCAGTTCTCCCAAACTCCAGGTGATTCAAACCAAGATCCCACCACCCACCTCCTTGAAGCATGAGAAGGGTAAATCCAGGACAAGAAGGAGATAGTCCTGCCCTCCCTGCTGCAAATGAGCTTCGGGAAGTTGCTCCTGCCAGGGATGGTGTGGGGCCAATCTAGAAACCGTTCCCGGGGGGCTCTGAGATAGTCACAAGGTCACCCCGGTAACTGGGTCTTCAGGGAGCCTGAGCCTCTGACACTCCTGCTCCCACCTTCCACCTGGCCGCCCTGGAGCCGGTCACTCAGCCTCTCTGGGCAGCAGTTCAGAGGCCTCAGCACTGAAATTCTGGCTCGCCGCGGAGCTCTGAGAGGCCAGGTGTGACCCCCGGACAGAAGGGTCAGGGCTCCTCCTGCCATCGAGGGTGATGGGCATAGGCACAGCCGCACCCAGAACAGCCCCTTCTCGGAGCTTCAGCTGTGCCGAGATGGCAGCACACGTGAGGCCCAAGCACCCCCCCCAGACAACACCCAGAATTTTCTGGGGGCCAAGTTAGTTTCCAACAGAGGCAATACCCCATCGACTAGAATGTGTACCATGGACATTGGGGTGTAAAAAGGAAACACAGCCTTCTTTTGACCCTGACGGTTCAAGGGACATGTGGATTTGCAATAGTTGGCATTTATTGAGTACCCACTGTATGCACCCCACACCCATTCTCTCTGATCCTTCAGTGTCCCAGCGAAGCAGTTACTGTTCCTATTGTAGAGACGAGGAAGTGGAGGCTCTGAAAGGGTAAATAATTGGCCCCAAGTACACAGCTCAGAAGCGGCAGTGCTGGGAGAGAAACTGAGGTCACTGACTGAAATTTTCTTTCTCTGAGGACCTCTGCAAACAAGGAAATTCATTCACTTCGCCCAAGTGAGATTTATTTCCATGCATTTATGAAGCAGCCCCAATGCCCAGCCGTTACTCAGAGGCGCTGGGTCACAAGCTCTGCAGGAGTCTGGGAGGTGAGGTACGGACCCGTGGGCAGCTAGTGACTGACCCCCGGCAGACATCCCCGCACACCAGCGCGGCCTCCCTTCACCCTGTGAACAGGACTGAAGGGAAGGAGCCCGAACCTGCAGACAAACCAACTGTGGCCACCAGATGGCGACTGTCGGCTGCTTAAATCCATCTCTGCCTTGGAGACCAACAGGTCACCCTGGATAGGTTTTCCTAAAATAGGTGGCAGTGCCTGGCAAGCCAAACAGCTATAGGGAAAGTGTGAATATTTTTAGGCATCCACCACCAGGGGGGTAAACATGGCCAGGATGAAAAGAAACCTGGGGGGGGGGGGGGGGGGGGATACCAAATCAGAGCAGGGTGAGACAGTCAGGGATAGCATCCCTGTGCCCAGCTGGGGCTGAATAAGCAAGCCCCCCGCCCCCTGTCTCCATCTCCCAGGGCAGAGCCTTCCAGCCCCCTGGGCAGCCAGTGGACGGTGCTAGTCCTTCCCCATGGTGTAGCCCTGAATCATGCTGCTGAAGTAGACCTGCGTGTTACGCTCCGGATAGAAGAGGACCATGTAGCGTTTGGGACCAAAGTAGCCCGGGCTGATGCCCAGGGGTTGAGCATGGTGACCAAGAGGTCCATGTTGGTGACCAGGACCCCCTCGTAGACAGACATGAAGATGCAGAAGGAGATGGAGGAGGTGAAGTAGAAGGTCATGCAGAAGGTGATGAACTTGGCCTCGTTGTAGTTGGTGGGCAGCTCCTTGCCCATGTAGGCGAAGCTGAAGCCCACCACAGACAGGAGCAGGTCCAGGCTGGTGTTGACCAGCAGTGCCTTGTGGTAGTTGCAGGACAGAACCATGATCTTGGGGTCGTCAGGGTCAGTGCGGGCGGTAAGGTTGGCGCTCACGGCCAGCACATTGCCCATCACAATGACCACCTTGAGCACGGTGAAGGACGCCACGAAGACATAGGGCCCATGGTAGCGCACCCAGTAGCCGTAGGCACGTGGGAGGCGCCTGGCCATCTTGAAGATGCAGACGATCTGGAAAGAGCACACGGTGATGCAGGAGATGCAGATGGTGAAGCAGAGGGTGAAGAAGGTCTGGTGGCAGAAGCACGTGAAGAACGTGGGCTGCCCTACATACATGGGGACCATGGTGTATGCCAGCAGCAACGGCATCAGCCTCAGGAAGCACATGGGGCCCCCGGCCGAGCGAACCACGGGCGTGTGCAGGTGCCTCCAGGAGATCACCATGATGGCCAGGGTGCTGAGGAAGCCCAGGATGGACAACATGGCCGCAGTGAGGGTGGATGCCTCGTGCCATTCAAGGAAGGCCAGCCGCCACTTGAAGCAGGAGGTGTCATTCCTATGAGACCACTCGTAACTTGGGCAGGACTGACAGTTGAATTCGTCTGCAAGAGCCCACGGGAGCTCCCGTCAGCCACACCCGCCTTGCTGGCACCCGCATCCTCTGCACCTGTCCCGTGCCAGGCTTCGGGGTGGGGGTGCGTGGAGCTGAAGGCAACGCCTACAGTCCTAGCCGCCCCTCGCTGCGTCCCTTATATCCATCGGCCCATCAACTCCTCACTGCAACCCCATGCTCAGGGTGGCTGCTCGCAGCCCCAGAGTCACATCCTATCTGCCCGGTAACCTCAGGAAGTCAACAGTTGGGTGCTGTTACCTGAAGAAGTTGGATTAGGTGTCAAGCAAGCCAAACTGGGTCCCTACAAAGGTCTGAGGCTCAGCCAGGCAGTCACAAAACCAGTAAGAGGCAAGATTTGAACCGAGGTTCCCTTGACCCAGATCCTAACAACGGTAATCCCTTCCTTCCAAGACCTTACCCTCTGGTGGAATAGACATTCAAGCATTTAGTCAAAGAATTCATTCAACAAATGCTTTTTCGAGCACCCTCCGTGGTGGTGGGCATCTGAGGTGGGGAGCCACAGACATGGATAAAACCTAGCCCCCTGACTTCAGGCTACTGACTAACCAGGAGAGGAAAAGCCTGTGAAGTCATCCAACAAACTTTTGTTGAGCACCTACTCTGTGCGCTGGGCTCTGCTGGGCACATAGTAAGTACTATGGAAGCACCGATCTACTGACTGGTAGATGTCTATGTCCACTTATTTACTAATCAGGGAAGTCATAAAAAAATAATTTGAGCCCCAACAGTGAACCGTGCTCAACACTAATATGGACATTGTCCCCACCTTCCTGGAGTTTATGATCTATAGGGGAAGATATTAATTTGTCTAATCAAGGATGTCATTCAATAAATATTCACTGAGAAACCATTATTTGCTCCGAACTACACTAGGCACCGGGAGGTCAGAGAGATAAATCAGATCCTGTCCCGACCTGCCAGAGACATCTCTTCTATGGACAGAGACATTCATTCATTCATCCATCCATCCATCCAGTGGACCTTCTCTGATCTGACACCCCTGGGCCCTCGGCTACATGTGTATGGAGTGAGGATCAGTGACAGCCTTGCCTGGTTGAGAGCTGTTCCTTCTCCCACTCTCCCTAATAGTGTGCACTGAAGATTTTTCTCTACACCAGCTCCTAGGGAGATACACTGGAATCAGACACAATCCCTGGGGGAGACTCCAGAAACCCTGCTAAAGATGAAGGGCCCTGGGCAAGGCAGGGTGGGGCGGGGCAGGGGAGTGGGTCTGCAAGTCCTACCTGCAGTTCAGTTGAGGAAGGTGTCCGGAAGGCAGTCAAGACACTCGAAGCAGCAGGGATGGATGCCCACGGGCTTCTTCCTTTGCCCAGGCTGGTCGTCCTTGGAACACATGGACACAGGGATCTGGAGGGAGGAGGACAAGACCCTGAGCCCAACTAGCAGGATGCTCAGGAGAGAGAAGCCTGGCCCCTGTCTGGGATAGGGAAGGAGCAGGAACTGCCATTAGAACTGGACCTTTGTAGGGGCCCTCTTAGTTTGGCCTGCCTGACACCTAATCCAACATCTTCAGGTGACAGCACCCAACTGCTGAGACAGAGACTTCCTGAGGTTGCCGGGCAGATAGGATGTGACTCTGGGGGCTGTGAGCAGCCACCTTGTCTCCATGGAGGGGGAACACTCCCAAGGAAGGAACTGAGATCTGGAGAGAGACCCTGGATCCATCCATGCCTGAAGTCCACATGGTCTACCCCTGGAGTTTTCAATGATAGGAAGCAACAACTTCACTCTGTGCTTACATCACCTTCTGCCATGTGCATATAAGAGTCTAATTAACACAACCTTTGTGGAGGGGCAGGGGTTTTCAGAAGAACAAGAGCAGGTAGGCAGTGGCCATGTCTGTTGTTCTTACTGCTCTATTTCTAGAGAACAGAGGAGCCCCCCTGATGGTTTATTGAGCACAGGAATGAATTACAAGCAGAGGGAACAGTAAGGGCAGGGGAATAGAAGGGAGTCAGCATGCCCCAGGAGAAGGGTGGAGAGTGGGAGAGCCACATCCTGAAGGCTTGTGTGAGGCACACGAAGAATGAAGGGGCAGTGGGAACCAATGAGGGCCCCTGGGTGGGGGGCAGCCTGATTAGATCCAGGTGGTACAAAAATTGCTCTGATGCACAAATAGGAGGGTGTTGTTCCAAGAGCACACATATGGAGGGCCAGGGCCCAGACAAGGGGAGCCACAGTAGGACCACTTGACCCCAGAGCCCCTCCCTTCTTGCCTCTGACCGGTCACCTGCCTTCCTGCTCCGCCCCGTCGTCCCTCCTGCTCGTGGCCGTCAGGAGACACCTCCAGACGTCTTGTCTCCTGCCTGAAGCTCCTTCCTGGAAGAACTTCAGAGGCTCTCCATCAGCCAAAGTGAAACATCTGATCCCCCACCAACCTCTCCAGGCTGCTGGCAGTCTTCTCTGCCTCCCGTGGGACCACACACATGTGCCCACCTACACACATGCGCGCCTTATCCAGACCTACACCTTACTACCCCTTGCCTTGTGTGGTCCCCACCACCACCTTCCAAACTCATCTCTTCACTATTCCCTAAATAGCTAACTTAATTCTACTCTTACTCATGGACTCTCAACCTGCTATTCACTCATTCATCCATTCATTCAAAAAGGTATTGAGCTCATACCGATGCCAGACACTGAGAATTCAGCAGTGAACGCAAGGAGGCCAAATCTCTGTTCTTAAGGAATGAATACTTTCATGGGGAAAAGGCACAATACGCATATAAATATGTAACTTGACTGGTGGTAATAAATACCATGAGGGAAAGTAGGGCCATGCAGTGGGGATGGAAAGTGATAGAGGGGCTGATTGCGAATTTTGAATGGGGTGGGCAAGTGTGGCCTCATTGAGCAGCTGACACTGGAGCAGAAACCTAGAGGCTGTGAGGGACCAAGCCACTAAAAGATCTGTACAGGCCAAGGGAACAGCATGTACAAAGGCCCCATGGCAGAGGGCACACGGCATGGTCGCTGAGCAGCAAGCCTCACGTAGCTTGAGCACAATGAGCACAAGGGACAGCAGCAGATCCGTTCGAAGAGGTGGCATCAAAATACTTGGGCTTTTACTCTGAGTGAAACGAGAAACTACGAGAGGCTTCCACACAGAGGAGTGACAGGATCTGACTTCCTTTTAACAGGTTTGTCCTGGGTTCCATGTTGAGTTTAAACTGTGAGGGACAAGAGCAGAAGTGAGTAGGGTACTGTCACAATAGCCCAGGTGAGAAATGGTGGTGGTTCTAGCTAACGAGGCAGCAGCAGAACAGAGGAGAAGGGGTCAAAACACTTCTGAAAGAAGCTGAGACCTAAGTAAATGGAAAGACATTCCACGTTTATGCCTTGGAAGACTTAACATGGTGAAAATGTCAATACTGCCCAAAGTAATCTGCAGATTTAATGCAATCCTTATCAAAATCCCAATGACTTTTTTTTTTTTTTGCAAAAATAGAAAAACCCATCTTAAAGTTCAGATGGAATCTCAAGGGACGCTGAATACCCAGGGTACTCTTGAAAAAGAACAAAGCTGGAAGACTCACATTTCCTGATTTCAACACTTATTACAAAGCTACAACAATCAAAGCAATGTAGCACAGGCATAAAGACAGACATACAGACCGATAAAATAGAATAGAGTCCTGACACAAACCCTCACACATAGGGTGAAATGATTTTTGGCAGGAGTTCCAAGACCATTCAGTGAGGGAAAGATCATTTTTCCAATGAATGGTGCTGGGAAACCTGGATATCCACATAAAAAAGAATAAAGTTGGACCTAACACCATATACAATTACCTCAAAATGGATCCATGACTTCAATAGGAGACTTAAAACCATAAAAACAGCTAGGAGAAAACATAGGGCACAAGTTTCATGACGCTGGATCTGGCAGTGATGTCCTGGATAGGACTTCATGAAAATTTACAACTTCTGTCCATCAAGTGACACTCCAAGAGACAAGCCACAGAATGGGAGACAATGTTTGTAAATCATATATCTGACAAGGGGTTAATATCCAGAATATAGAGAGAACTCCTAGAACATAATAACTCAATTCAAAAACGGACAAAGGACTTGAATAGTGATTTCTCCAAAGAAGAGATAAAAATGACAAATAAGCACTTGAAAAGATGCTCAATCATTAATCAGTAGAGAAATGCAAATCAAAACCACAGCGAGAGACCACTTCACACCCATTAGGTTGGCTACTATGTAAAACAAAAACAAACAAACAAAACAGAACATAAGGGGTGTTGGCGAAGACGTGGAGTGTACTGGAACCACTTGTTCACGGCTGGGAATGTGAAATGGTGCGGCCGCTGTGGAGGAACGCGGTTCCTCAAAAAATCAAAAAGAGTATTAACACATGATCCAGTTTCCACTTCTGGGTGGATACTCAAAGGAGTTGAAAGCAGGGTCTCAACAAGATATTTGCACACCCATGTTGATAGCGGCATTATTCACAATAGCTTAAAGGTAGAAGCAACCCAAGTGTGCCCATCGATGGATGAACGGATAAGCAAAAGTGATATTTTTTTACTAGATTATGATTATTCATAATCACAATCCATTGATTGAATGGATTAGTCACTCTTGAAAAGGAAGGCAATTCTGACACACACTACAAAATGGTTGAACCTTGAGGACATGATGCTGAGTAAAATACGCCGGTCACAAAAAGACAAATACTGTGTGATTCCATTTTTAGGAGGTTCTTAGTCAAATTCACAGAAACAGAAAGTAGAACGGTGCTTTCCAGGGCTGGGGAGAGGCTGGAATGGGGAGTTAGTGTTTAACAGGCATAAAGTTTCCGTTCTGAAGATGAAGAGTCCTGGAGGGAGAGGCTGGTGGTGCTAGCACAGGAATGTGAATGCACCTAATACCACTGAACCGTGCACTTTAAGATGGTTAAGATGGTAAACTAGTTATGTATATCTTGCCACAATAGGAAAATTTGGGGAAAAAAATGGTTGAAGCGGTAAATATTGTTATAGGGTTTTTTTTTACCATAATTTAATTTTTTTTAAATTAATATATACCAAAGCTTATAGAATGCAGTGAACACAGTACTTAGAGGGATATATACAGCTCTAAATGCCTACTGAAAGAAGAAGAGAGCTCTCAAATCGCTAGCATTTACTCTCACGGCAGAGCTAAGTTTACGCTTCGCTCCATCAGGGTTTGGTCTACACGGAACTAGATCACTCTGGAATTCTGTAGAACGTCATGCTGGTCCACTGTATCTATGGCATCGTACTCATTGGATCTGATGAGTAGGAAGTAGCAAGTACTCTTTATGCCCCACTAGGACGTGAATCCTTAGGGATAAGTGTATATGATAAACCTTTCAAAGATTCAAAGGGGGCCTGCCACACCGGTGATGCTTTTAGCGGTCCCGTGGTCTGGGAAATGCCAGGACATCCTCTCTATGCTAAAGGACGAGTCATTACATCTTACATCTCCTACCATTAAAGAAGTATGGCACTTGATGAACCTTCAGAGGTGGGGGACAGCGTAAATTGCTCTTGGAAATACTGCTCCAACCCACATTTGGCAGGCGACTCCGATGGCTTCCGGTTTCAAGGTACAGAATGACAAGCCTAGAAAAAGACTCTGAAGAAGGACCTGGCTGCAGGGCACGCTCTCCTCATATGGCCAGGCAGATGTGCTGATGCCAAGGTCACCTGCAGAGGACAAGATGGGCAAGCCCCAGTAAGAGAGTTACACGATACAGCCACAACACGCCTTCCACAACAAGGTACGACGCAGTTTGCAAATCAGCTCCCGTGCCCTGCTGGGCCTTCGTGGAAAAACAGCACGTGGCCTCAGGACCTCAAGTGACCTCAGACGCACGGAGTCGTGGGGTCGGGCAGGAAGAGTGGCAAGTCTCCATGCAACGGAAATGATGTGCTCAGGATCAGGCCAAAACAGGCCAAGGGGGAGCAAGTATATTCCTCAAATCAGTGATGATGACTTTTGTGTCTCATGTGAATGCCAATCCAAGAACGCACGGAGTGAGAAAAAAAAAAACAGACGGAAAGGATGAAGCCCCCAGCACAGGTCAGCTGGCCTCTGCCCTCGCCGCCACCGCCTCCCCGGGGCTCACACAATGGGCCACGAGCAGAGTGCCCACGGTGTCAGGGATGGAGGCTGTGGGCGTGAGCGCAGCAGCGTGGGCCCCTGTCTCCTTGGTCGACAGAGCTATGGCCACGGCTGAGCACCCAGCCTTCCAGCCCAGAGACCATGATGAACCCTGGATTTGCTTCCACTCTACGTAGACGCTGGCACATCTACCACGTCGGGTGTCTTCTTCCCTGGAGGGAGCACTGATGCATCCGTGTAAAAACTCGCCTCTCCCATCCACAGTGCAATGCCACCTTCCAAGGCTGCACGGACTGACTGAGTCACCCTCATGGGTCCCCCCAGAACATCCCCTCAGACAAGAGACCCTTTGTATGGCAAAGGGGGTGTGATTGGGCACGTGACCCCCGGATCTACCGATCCCAACATAGACCATGTCGCCTGGAAGTACCCAGCCTAACGGGATGATGGTATGGCATACTAAGGGTTCAGGTAAGCTACCAGCTTGCGGAAAACACCTTGAGGGTAGGGCCACAGCCCTTTAGGATGAAGTATAAGCACTGAATGGGAGGCTGGTATATAGCACTGTGGCCCCAACAGCTAGAATACAGGGGTCCAGCAACCATGGGGCGGAAGGATTGGCCACGCTCACCATGGTTCTCGGGGGCTCACGGTGGAGCTGGGGTGTCTCATCCCCACAAGCCTGGACTCTGCTAGAACACAGGTTCTGGTCTCCAAAGAGGGACTACTTCCACCAGCAGACAAAAGAGGCTGTCTGGTTCCCGCCTTGGTCATTTCAGGGGCCTGATGCCAGTGAACAAGACAGCCAAGGAAGGAGGAGGTAACGGATTTGGATAAGCGTGAGCGGCTAGGAGGCTGGTAGTCAAGAGGGTAAGAAGCACTGGGTCTGGAATCCGGGAGGTTGGCCACGGCGGCCCAGTCCTCACTGCTTGCTGGACACCTGCCACAGCCACAGGCCAGCAAGGACAAGGCGACCACAGGCTCAGACACCTGGGGACGAGTGTCTGGATCACCCCAGCAGCCAAGTGGCTGAGGGTTAAGGACACTCCGGGATGGGTGGCAGAGGGAGACATGAGGAGTAGGGGCTCCACCTGGGACCCCGCTGAAGCAGCAGGGGCTGTGGGGGTTCCACTCAGCTCCCGGTAGAGGAACTGGGCTGGCTTCTGCCCTCGAAGCTCCACCCCACTGGCCGGGGGAAGGACAGCATCCCATCTCTGTGGCCTCCCTCACATCTTCTCCAACCTCCTTTTATTCCTGCCATGGCCACAGCAACTGCATCTTGTGGGCGCTACCTGTCAGCACCTCACCTAAGTGGTACTCTGTCTCTTTCGCTCTCTGCCCTGGGTCCTGGGTGTGAGATGCTGGTGGGAAATTGCTGGGCACCCACACATGAGTGAGCCGGAAGCACAAGAAGAGTCAATGCCCCATGGGGCGACCCCTGACCACAGGCAGGTGGGGGGGGGGGGTTGGTACAGATCCCATGGACCCATCCCATCTTTTTCTCTCCCTTGGGGACAGCTCTAAAGTGGCCCCTCAGAAGGTCCCGGTCAGACTGAGCTCAACCGCAGCTTGAGAACGTTCCCTTCTACTGACGTTCCCTGTGTCCCTGACGAGCTCTCCCCCATCACCTACTCCTATACCCAGGGAGCAGATCCTGGAATAAGCTATCTGCGGATAAACCTTAGCCTCAGGCTCTGCTTTAGGAGAAACCCAGGCAAAGACACTCTTATTTGTTGAATTGCCTGCCCTCAAAATTCACAGATTAAAGTCTGGACCCCCAGGACCTACAAATGTGACCTTATTTGGAAATAGGATCATTGCAGTTGTAGTCAAGATGAGGTCCTATCGGAGAGGGGTGGGCCCTACTCCAATAGGACTGAAGTCTTTACAAAAGGGGAGATTTGGAGACAGACACACCCACAAGGAGAAGGCCATATGGAGGCGATGGCAGAGGCCAGGGGAGACCACCCCAGCCAAGGAAAGCCAGAAATGGCCAGCAAACTACCAGAAGCTGGGAGAGAGGCCAGGAACATTCTCCCTCACAGACCTCAGAAGGAACCAACTCTGCTGACACCTTGAGTTGAACTGCCAGCCCCCAGAACCAGGAGACAGTGCATCTGTGTTGTTCCAACCCCCAGACTGTGGTCCCCTGGGAGAGAGGCCCTCCTCACAAATTAATCAAGACACCCACCCAACCGACTCCATGAAAATCCCCACAAAGCGCAGAAACTAGCAGCACCAAACCCCCCAGAGACGAGAATGAAGTGTGGGGGGCGTGGGGAGGATGCCGATGAAGCCTCCTGGAGCTTTTCTATCCGCTCCCCCTCCACACAAGGCTGGGTCTCTGCCCCTCCCCACACCACCGCCATCGCGACAGCTTATTATCAAAGAGGGTAAAACAAAGGAGCTTTCGAATGACAGATGGCAGACTCGGTGGAGGGGACAGCGACTGTAGCAAAATCATGAGCATTGGTTGACATGAGAACTGAAATCCTGAACACCCACGTGGCACAGCCCCTGAGCCCCTGGGTCCTGAGCAGCCAGAAAGCCCTAGACGTCCCCAGGGCTTAGTCACTGGGAGGGACAGGGCCCCGACACTCCCCCAACAAATAGAGCCCCCACCGGCTGTCGATAACAGATCTCGGGCCCAAAGCGCCCGGGGCCACCCCAGCCCGAGCCGGCCGCCCAGCTACAGGCCCCGGCCCCCCAGCAGCCGTGCGGGAGCCGACCGTGTTGTTGGCGTTGTGCCAGGAGACATTGTGGGTGGTCTTCAGCTGCCACCGCTGGGGGTAGTAGGAGGCGATGCTCCGGAATGGGTTCTGGCTCAGGTCCCATTGCCACTGGATGACCTCCAGGCTCATGAGCAGGTCCCCTTGCTTGTCAAAAAAGATTTCGTGGCCCCGGAGGGTGAAGCTGACCTTCCAGATTTCCTGAAGTAGCTGGAGGGGCCAAAGGGAAAGGAAGGGAGGCTGGCACAAGTCCGGGCCAGACCTGGGGGAAATTCTCCCCACCTACTAGCCTCGATTTCCACAGCCGCCCAAGGGGGCCGTGGGACTGTGCAGGGGGCCATCCGGGAGGCAGTGGCTGAGAGCGCAGCTCTGGAGTCAGATACCTCTGGGTTTAGACACCAGCTATGGGGCCTTGGACCTGTCGCTTGACCTCTGCGAGCCCCAGTTTCCTCTTCAGCGAAGTAGGACAACAAAAACCTTGCTTCCTGGGCTCTGAAGCCATCAGTGAGTTTACCTATGTTGGGAACTTAGCACAGTACCTGAAAACGAGTAAATACTCACCTCCCGCAGCGGTGTTGGTGGTATTCCTTCTCCCTGGAAGTCACCTCCGCCATCCCTTGGGGATCCAATACCTGGGCTCCAGAGCCCACTGGCCTCTCTCACCCGCAAGGGTCAGCTGCACCTGCCCCTGCCCTCTGGGTGCTTCTTGCCTCCCCAACCAGTGGAGGCCACTCTCCAGTCTCTCCCGATGCCATCCCCCATCACTCTGAGTGCGCAGAAGCTGGTACAAACTGGAACATGCTTTGGACTGGGCATCCTGTGGCCTGAATTCCAATCTGAGCTCTTTCCCTAATTTGCTGTGTGACTTTGGGCAAGCCATTGAACCTCTCTGGGCTGACCCCCCAAAAGAACTTCCAGTGTAGATACTCCATCAATCTGGCTCCTAGATTTTTCCCTCCATAAATGGGAGAGTCTATTGGGCTATATCTCGGGAGCCCAGAGCTCACCTCCACTCTGGGACCGACAGACAGCTAGCCAAGGAATTCGGGGCCCTGGCCTTCTTCCCACTCTGCCCAGGGAGTGAGGTCCTGGCTCTGGAAGCTTCTCTGGAATTTGCACATGTTGCTAACACTAAGGGCAATGGTCTTGGGAGCTGAGAGGAGGGAGGTTCCTCCCAGGTGGTAGGCCTATGGGCGGGGGTCAGAATGGTGGAGTCCCGCGGGGAGCCGGGTCCTGGTGTCCAGGTCATATCCCCACACTGACCTGGCCAGGCCAGACTGAGCAACCTGGGATTCCAGGGCTCCAAGTTAGGGGGTCAGAAAGGATCCTCCCTGGGATGCCAGGGTGGCTCAGTTGGTTAAACATCTGCCTTCAGCTCAGGTCATGATCCCACGGTCCTGGGATGGAGCCCCACACCATGCTCCCTGCTCAACGGGAAGCCTGCTTCTCCCTCTGCCTGCCACCTGCCCTGCTTGTGCTCTCTCTCCCTCTCTCTCTCTCTTTCTCTCTCTCTGACAAATAAATAAATAAAAATTTTTTAAGAAGGAAGGAAGGAAGGAAGGAAGTATCGTCCCTGCAACTCTCCTGAGTGGGAGGAGGCTTGGACTATCATTGTCCAGACACTGGTGTCAGAAATGGATGCGGACAAAGAGGAAGACATTCAGCTCCTCTCTGCACCAGGTCCCGGGCACACGGCATGGTCAGTCCTCCCCAGAACTCAGCACAGTGCCTGTTATTCCTTCTATTTCACACATGAGAAATCCAAGGCTCAGAGATATTCAATAACTTGCCCAGAGACAAGGTCTCACAGCTAGTGGTGGCAAAGCTGGGATTCAAACCCAGGTCAGCCTGAGTACAAAGCTCTGCCTGCCAACAGATGGACAGAGGGGCTGTAGCTGAGAATTGGGGGTGGACAGAGGCGGAGAGAAGGACGCAGTGGAGAGCAAGTGAGGATGGTGAGCAAATGACCCAGCGTGCGGTCCTGGCTGGCTGGTCACTCTGAGAGCTCAGAGATGCTGGATAACAAGGTCTGAAGTGTACATCTCTGATGTAAATCCCTCCGCTTCTCCAGATCCTCAGGAAAATCTTCTAGCCCTGTGAAGATTTCATGGTTTGGGGTGTGTGTGTGTGTGTGTGTGTGTGTGTGTGTGTGTGTGTGTGTGTGCGCGCGCGCGCGCGCGCGCACGCGCAAATCAGAAAAACATAGATTTAAACTCCAAGTCTGAATCCAGATGACACAACCCTGGGACAAGAGAAGATGCATAAACCCCAAGCAGGGCCTCAGAGAGCAGACAGAATACATAAGCCCGCCCCCAAGGCCTCCAGCCCAGAGAGAGACGGCAGGGGACCTGGGGCGCCCACTGCCTGCCAGGCTTCCTTCCAGGGAATTTCACCCAAATCTCCTCCTAGGACAAGCCATCTTGGATGGCAATGATTACATTAAGACAAAAAGGAGTTTTGTCACCATGAAGGACTTCTGTCTGGTTCTGTGTGTCTGGAGGCAGGGCATGGTCCCATGGCCTCTCCCCCCAGTTTGCCCAGAAGACAGCAAGGAGGGGAAGGCTAGTGCAGAGGAGGTGCACCCAGCGGTCTCCATGGCGACCGCTCCATGCCTGCCCTGTGGGACCCTGACTTTCCATGGGCGGGGCCTCACCGGCCAGGGGTTGACCACCCTCTTGGAGCAGGTGGTCTGGGTGCAGCACAGAAGGCTGTGTAATGCCTGGGCCACAGCGTAGACAGCCGAGTACATGCTAGACCACGCGCTCACCAGAGAGCGCGAGGATGGTGTTGAAGGACGCGGTGGTGTCCTGGCAGGTGTCGCACTCCTGGTTGCAGGTGGCCCCCAGCTGGTCCTGTTGGGCGCAGGTGGCCCAGCCTGGGCGGGGTGCATGCGGAACTCGCTGAAGCCCGGGATGGGCACGCTCTGGGTGGTGATGCCCAGGAAGGTGCCCGTGTTGCGCAGCTCGGTGAAGTTGTGCGGGACCGGGTCGATGGCCCGGGACTCAGAGGCAATCCACACGGCGCCCGTGAAGTTCTGGCGGAGCACCTCACGGAAGAAGTTGTGCGGGACCAGGTCGGGCGAGAACAGGACCACGATGCGCGCCGAGCTCTGCTGTAGCTTGTCCACGATGGCCTCCAGGCGCTGGCGCTCCCACTGGGTCACCTCCTGGTTGGGCTGTGGCGTGGGCAGCGTCTCCTGGAAGGCGATGCAGATGTCATGGGTGGTCAGGCGCTCGTTGAGCAGTTGGCTGTTGTAGCGTCCACAGTCATCGCCGCTCACCAGCACGATGATCCAGTTCGAGCGGAAGTGGAGCATGACCTGCACCATGGCCTCAATCTGATGATCCGCACCCGGCACCATGAGCAGCAGGGCAGGGAAGCACTGCTTGTCCCGCAGCTCATCACTGATGGCGCTGTAGGTGATCTGCCGGAGGGGACCGCCACCAGCGTGAGCAAGGGCCTCCCCAGGCCACTGTTGCCCCGCCTGGGTCCCCACAGCAACCCCTCCATCCTTCCCCCTGCGGTCTCTGCTGAACGTGGCAGCCAGGGGACCCGGCACGCACGTGTCAGTCACCTTACTTAACTCCTCTGCTCAAAACCCTTAACAGCTCCAAAAGTCACTCAGGGGCAGCCAGAGTCCTTAGTGGCCCCCAAGAGGCTCCATCACTGACCCCAGCCCTCACCTCTCTGACCTTATCTCCTTCTACTCTCCCCGGGGTCCCAGTTCTGCTCACAGGTTCTGTGAACACACCAGGCACCTGCCGGCCTCTGCATTCGCTGCCCTCTCATCCTGGAGGCGGGGGGTGCTCTTCTACACACCCACATGACTCCCTCACCCCTTCACCTCCCTTGGGTCTTCATCCAATTGTCAGCGAGACCCGCCTGACCACCCTGCTGGAAACTGCAGTCCCTCTCTACCCACCTGTCCACCGACCTGTCCAGCCTCCCTCACCCTGCTTGCCTTTTACTTCTTGCTTACTTTACTTGCTTTACTTGCACTGCACTTCTCACTTTCCAGCAGCCTTATCCCGTGGTTCCTGACATGGCCTGTCTCTCCCGCTAGGAGATGGGCTCTTATGTTTTGTCCCCTCCTGTATCCCGAGCCCTACAACAGCACCTAGCACCGGAGGAGCTCAATAAACGTTGGTTAAGTGAATGAAAGCATGAGTTCAGTCCCAGACTAGATGCCTCACATAAGTATACTAACATTTACTAAGCACCTACTATGTGTCAGACCCTTGGTGCTTTGCATAATAAAAACGACGGCAGAAACTATAGTATTTGTAACTACTGACTGTGGGCTGTCTTCTTGTGCTAGCTGATCATTAATGCATGAAAATTTCAGGCCAATTCTGGTCAAGGCATTTTCAGTCGTGATGACGATGACACTTACAATAATAGTACTAATACTAATGGCCCTTTTTGAGGACCTACTGTGTGGTAGACCCTGTGCTAGGCAACCGTACGGGATAATAGTAAGCACTTTCTGAGTCTTCATTTTTGTGTAAAGTGCTTTACGTAATGGCCATTGCATCACTGAAGACATACCGTACCCCACAAACTCCTACAGAGGTTAAATCCTTTAACTTTCAGACAGTCCTAGGATGGAACTCTTATCATTCTGTTTTACAGGTGGGGAAGCTGAGGCTCAGAAGGGTTAAGAGATTTGCTCAAGGCCTCACAATGGCCAAGACTCAGAGCCAAGAGGCACGCCCAGGTCTGTCTGCCTCCAAAGCCTGAGCTCTTAACACATCGGCCAGGCTGCCTTCCCAGGGCTGGGGTTGGCATCCCTACCCTGCTTCCCGCCTCCTCCTACCCCCATGACTAATGGGGGGAAGTGAGCCCTCTGGACAACCACTCCTCTGCGCCCTCCCCAGCTACTTCTCCCAGGAGCCGGGGGCCTTACCTGTGGAAGGAGGAAGAGGGAGAGGAAGTGGGCCACAGTTGCGGTGGACTCGGAGTTGTCAGGGCCAATGACGGCCACTACCCGGGGCACATAGTGGCTGTAGTCCTCCTGGATGGGCAGGGAATAGTCCTCCTGAGCCAAGAAGTAGAGCGCGGGCTGGACATTGCTGGAGATGTAGCAGACATCCACCATCTCGTAGCCCAGCAGCACGCCGGGCAGCAAGCTGCTATGGTTGTTGATCTCCTCCACCACAAAGCGCATGGCCTGCAGGAGGTTGTAGCCCAGCACCTTCGTTTCATACCTGGGGGAGCCGCGTGGGGTGGGGTGGGAAGCAGGTCCAGAGTGAGAAGGGGAAGGGATGGGAGAGCCAGCTTGTCCCCTCTGCCTCCCATAGGAAAACCCAGGAGTTGTCCAAGGAGCTGCTCCAGAAGACTCGCATTTTTATCACACCACGGGCCCCATACCATACCATATCTCTAGAATCACCATCATCCCTAAGACCACCTCTGATGTTATGATCTCTGTGGCTACCCTCGATCACTACCATTGTCACCACTACCACCTTCCCTATGATCTCTACCACCACTCTACCAATGTCCACCAATGTGATCACCATTACCCACTACAATCTTTGTCATCACTGTCACACTGCCACACCCTCTATTCCTATGACAGTATCATCACCTCTGCCATCACTAAGACTGCATGTCTGTGACCACCACAACCAATGCCACCATCACCTCCACTGCCACCGCCATCATCACCATCATCGTCTTCACCACCATCATCATCTTCACCACCATCATTACCATCATCTTCATCACCGCCCTCACCACCACTGCCACCACCATCACCATCATCATCTTCGTCACCACCGTCACCTCCACTGCCACCACCATCATCACCATCATCATCTTCACCACCATCATCACCATCATCTTCATCACCATCGCCACCATCACCACCATCATCTTCATCACCATCGCCACCATCACCACCATCATCTTCATCACCATCATTACCACCATCTTCATCACCACCCTCACCACCATCATCACCACCATCACCACCACCACCATCATCACCACCATCACCACCATCACCACCACCACCCTCACCACCATCATCACCACCCTCACCACCACCACCATCCTCACCATCACATACTCCTCACCATTTGCATTATCACCAGTATTACTGCTATTAACATTATCAATATCACCCCCCTCACCACCATCACTTCACTGGACTCCCCACCATCATCACAGGCATCAGAACATTCAACAATGAGCCCAGTACCATCATGGGCGCCATCACCCTCACCATTCTCAAACCAGCCTATAACTTTCCCTAACATCACATAAAGGGTGCATTTCTTAGAGTCAGCCCTTTATCATCTTTTGCGCACTCCTTCCTTTATCCCGCTCGCTCAGAATGCCTTCACCCTCTCTGTACCAGGTCACTAATTCATAACCCCATGCTTGCATGAAGATGGCCCACCTAATCTCGAGTGATGCCGCCACCCCATGGGGCTCACAGGGGAAGGGTGAGCAAAGGAAATCCCTTCCAGTCCTGGAAGCACCCCACCACCACCACCTAACCACAGCCCTAGGGAAATGCAAACTTTCCCCTCTAGTCTGAGAACCTGCCACAGAAAAACCACATTTATGCCTTCCAAAGGCATAAGCCTTGGTTTCTAGACTGGGCCTTGACCATGGACTCCCTTGCCAAAGTGGGTGGGGGTGGTTTTGATAGTCTCTACAACCCCTCCAGGCTCAAATATCCTGTAACTCTTTATTAAGAGATGTGACATTGGGACAACCAGGTCTCCATGTTTCAGGACACAATTGCCAAAGATCTTGGTAACATGAACTATGTGGGTTCTCCCTCCGAGCCAGTGGGGATAATCCAGGATGAGGGTTTGGCAATGAATGAGGAGGAGCATTTTGAGCCCTGGGTCCTGGCCCGGTCCCCCTGAGGACCGCAGGACCAGTGCAGGCTTCCCACCCTACCCCCATTGCCGCTTCCAGCCTCACACTGGAGACTCACTCCTTGCACTGGGGCACCTGAAGGAAGTTGAGGTGGACGATGACTTTCACGTTGGCATGGAGGGTGAAGAGGCCACCCAGGAGGTAATCCCCAGCCAGGTAGAAGGCTGAGTTCTCAGCTGGCACAGCCAGGACCTGCAGCAGGATGAACACGGAGCAGACTGCCTTGGCCTGGGGTCCTATGGCTGGGAAGTGGGGGTCCCTGGAGGTGGCCCTGACTCATCAGAGAGCTGGCAGCTTGACACCAGGGGATTTGCACAGACATTTACATGTGCATGGCCCATGGGGCGGGGAAAGCACCTGGGACAGATGGAGAGGTTTGAGAACTCTGGAGGGGAAGGAGGATGCTGCAGTCCCGGGATCGAGTCCCGCATCGGGCTCCCTGCCCAGCAGGGAGCCTGCTTCTCCCTCTGACCTTTCTCTCTCTCATTCTCTCTCTCAAATAAATAAATAAAATCTTTAAAAAAAATATTTAAGATGATCTTTTCCTCGGGCACGTGGGACCTGGGGGGCCTGGGAGAACCCCATGTGGAAGTAGAGAAAGCATGTCCTGCTAACTTGGACACTCCCTAGCCTTCTGCCACTTGATTGAGAACAAGTTTCATGCCCCTAATGTTTCCAACATTTGGGAGTCCAGGACACAGATACTCACCCAGGAGACAGAGTAGGCTGGCAAATGGATCCCAAGCTTTAGAGCCTGATCAAGTGGAGCCTGGCATATAGTAATTCATATACGGCATCTGACCCATAGCAGGAGTTCCAGAAGTAGCAGCCGTTGTCAATAAGAACCAGGCATCATGCTACGTGCTTGCCATTCACCATCTCGTTTAATGCTCACGATGACCAGGACTATTACCCAGCCCCATTTCACAGATGAAGAAACTGAGGCACAGAGAAGTTAAGAAACCCGCCCCTGGTTGCACAGCCAGCAAAGCTGGGATTCAAATCCCACAGTCAGATTTTAAGGCCTGGCTCTTAATCTCCATGATATATTACATCATGAAGTGATTTCCTTTGAGAAAAAAAAAAAAAAAAAACCAGGAAAGCAGCCACAAAGAGAATGGAGGTGGGAGTATGGGGAGGCAGCGGCCATCTGTTAGCGCAACAATCCATCAATCAGCTCTGCTGAGTGAGCCCCCTCGGGGCACCCCCTTGCACCCAGCACCAAGGGGCGGGGGTACTATCAAAAAGGAAAGCTGAAAATTTCCAAAGTCAAAGGCGACTACCCCCAAGGAGTGGGATGGAGGGGGAATGGTTCCAGCAAACCAGGCACCCATTTGAATCAGAGACCCAGACCACGTAATGTCGTGTTGGTCCTTGCCAGCCCTAATGATGCATGGCCTAGTGGGAGCCTCAGGGCACCTGCTGTGGAACGCCCAAAACAGACAGGTCCCATCAGGGCCCCTGGGGTCCAGGGCTATGGGGAGAAGAGGCTTCAAGGCACAAAAAGCTGACCCAAGTCCCCACGGTCTCACCCTGTCCCACTCCAGCCAGGCCTGGCTCCTCCTTCAAGGGCTCGTCGGAGCCTTGCCTCCTCCAGGAGACCGTCCCTGGCCCCAGGGCACAGGAACCACCCTGGCTCCGATCTGCAACGACCCTCCGGTCCGAGTGGTCACGGGGCACGGCTCAGCCTTACATGGTTGACTGGTTCCCGCCCATGACTCTGTCCACACTCGAGGCAGCTTGAGGCAACATGACTCTGGCCAACCTGGAGTGAACAGCGCGGTTTGCTGTGTGATCACAGGCAGGTACTAACCTCTCTGAGCCTCCATTGTCTCCCCTCCTGAAATGGGGACAATAACTCCAGGCTCGCCGGATGGGGGTGGGGATTACATAAAATGGCACGTGGGAACTGGGGGGTGCAGAGCAGACCCTGGAGAAAGGTAAAATGGCTGAAGTGCAATATTGTCCCTTCCCGTAAGGAAATGAACTGCCACGGGGGGCACCACGGACGCTGGACCTTGCAGAAAGAGCCCAAAGCTTCGTGAAGCTCCCCTGAAAGGTGCTGGATATCTTTAGCAGCTCCTGAGGGAGCACCTCTCCCTCACCTGGACCCCTCCTGTGGTGAAGTCATCCTGCAGACATTCAGAACGACAGGAAAAGCCTCCTGGTGACGTGGAAACACGCAGGCTTTGCTGTGTGATCTTGGGCCTGTCGCTGCCCCTCTCTGCAAAGCAGCCATTTTTACTCCCATTTTTAAAAACAAGGAAACTGAGGGGCATCTGGGTGGCTCTGTGGGTTGAGTCTGCCTTCGGCTCAGGTCATGATCCCAGGGTTCTGGGATCGAGCCCCACATCGGGCTCCCTGCTCAGCAGGGAGTCTGCTTCTCCCTCTGCCCCTCCCCCTGCTCATGCTCTCTTTCTCTCTCAAATAAATAAAGTCTTAAAAAAAAAAAAACAAGGAAACTGAGGCTGAAAGATTAAGCAACTTGCCAAGAGTCACACAACTAATAGGATTTAGACCCAGGCCGCCCCAGCTCTTAACCCCCGAGCTGTCTGACTTTGGGGTGGTCTTTCCACAGCAGCTGTTGCCATGATGCCCACCATGGGGGGGCGCGGGGGGGCTGCGCGCTGCCCTCCCCTCTGCAGGTGCCGCCCGGAGGCCAAGGTGCTAGAGAAGGACCAATCATTCCAGGGCATGATGACCACACACTGCCGTTCTGAAGAAGGAGAACCAAGATGCCGGTTGTGGACAGGCTCTGGGACGTCCTGGAGACTCCCAGCAAAATCAGCCAGGCTGGGGGTTAAGCAGATGGTAGAGAAAGAAAGCATCGAAATTAACCGGAGCCCCTGGGCGCGGGCCCAACCCCCGGGGTGCGGGGCTGGGGGTGGAAGACAGGGTTGGCCAAGAAAGCCATTCACCCAGTGGGCACTGGTGAGCCCCCCATGTGGCAGGGCCAGGTGGGGCCCAAGGGCCACAGCCGGGACACACAGGGATATGGCCTCCGTGGAGGAGGCGGCGTCTGGGCCACGCGGCCTGGGAGGACAATGGCGGCGAGGCACATGGTCACTTCCGTTGCTAACGTGTTCTACGGGCTCATGACATGCCAGGCACGGAGTAGAGTCCTCTCCATCCCCGTCATCCTTCCGATGTGCTACTGTTCTGTCTCCATTTGGCAGATAAGGAGGATAAGGTTCAGAGAGGGACAGTAACTTATCCAAAGCCACACAGCGAATATGTGGATTAGAGAAATCCGGGGCCCTAATAGGGGCTGCAGGAAATGGTGGCGCCTGAGGGGCTCCAGTGAGAAAGGAATAAGGGCCCCCTTGACAGGGATGATCTCTCTGAAGACCAAAATCTCTTGAAGAAGGAGCACTGGACAGAGAGTCAGGAGTCCTGGCTTCCGGGCCCGCTTTGCCCCAACTACCCTTGGGCAAATCACTGCCGTTCTCTGGGCTACAGTCTCCCTACCTGTAAAACTGCCTCAGTGCTTCTTAACATTTCAGGGCCAAGGATCCCTTTGAGAGTCTGACGAAAGCCCTGGACACGGATGCACGCAGAGGGGCAAGTGGGTGAGGCTGGGGCGCTGGCGGCGCTGAGGACAGGCACCCGGGAACCCGCGGCGCTGTGACTCGTTCAGGGCCGCACGCACAGCACGTGCTCCAAGGTGGCCGGGACCCGGCACAACTGTCACCCTCACGGCCCAGTCCAGGCCCGAGTCCCCATGTTCGCACCTGTGTGGCCATCGGCGGCCAAGGTGGCAGAGAGCCATGACAGGCTTATGCAGAGTACACGGGGGAGAGGAGACAAGGACACGGGGGTCAGGAAAAGCTGCCCATTTGCCTTGCGTCTGCTTCCCCCGCCCCCCGCGCTCACAGAAAGAAACTGGCCACATTTGCTTTGGTCTGGAAGGAGCTGCCCTGAGCCTCCCTCCTCCCCCTGCCGTGATGGTTGGAGGGGGGATAGAGCCCAGGGGGCGCCCCAAAGAGAGGCCTGACCCAGGGACTGGGGGCTGCGTCAGCTCCTCTCCTCTACCCGACCCTCCAGTCTCTCTACCGACTTGCACGTCGTTCCCTCTCCTGCTCTGCACCCCCCAAGCCCCCCCTCCAACCCACCCCAGCATTTTCCTCCCCTTTCTTCCCTGCCTGTGCCGCCTCCTCCAGAACGAAATTGGGCAGCTGGAAACCTAGCTCCAATCTGGCCCCGGGGCGGGGGTTGGGGGGGCCCAGGGGCAGCAGGACCTCCGCCCCCGGAAAAGTTCTGGCAGACAGACAGCCGCCTGGTTCAGAGACACCCCGGAGGAGAGGGTCCCTCAGGAGGCCTCAGAGCCAGTTCTCAGGAACCCCACCTCATCAGTCGCTCCTCTGAGAGAAGTTTCAAAGTCAAAAGTGGAGCAGATGGTGTGGCCCCTGAAGGAGGCCACGGGGTGGAGAAAGAAGCAGAAAGCATGTCCCGCAGGGAGCGGATGAAGGAATGAGGACATTCAGCCCGGGGAGGAAGGCTCAGCGAGCTCTTGCCAGGAGCGGAAGGGGCCCGGACGGGGAAGGGGGTGGTCCTGTTCCGTGCAGCTCTAAGGGTCCAGCCCAGCCCGGGGGTCAGGGGCCAGGGAGCAGGCCCTGACTCCTCTCCACTTCCTCGCCTCTAAAATGGCCACAGGCACCCTTGATGAGGGCGAGTCAATGAGATGAATGCGTCAGGAATCTGCTCAGTGAATGATCGCAAACATCATACACCACAGTGTCAAGGGCTTTGTTCCTGGCCTGGCGCTCTCGATTTTAACCCCGATAAAGCGCTGGGCTCTAGGACTCTGCACAGCCCTTCTGAGGCTCCCATCTGCCCAGCCTGGTTTCCGATCCTGGCTCTGCCACTTACTGGCTGTGTGAGCTCCCCCAGGCCTGTCCCTCTCTGAGCCCCGCTCTGCTCCCGAGGCCTGCTGGATGCACGTCACGGAGCAGGTGCCCGATGGCACCTCGGCTCCCTTGCTCTGCCCCGCCCAACCCCGCCCCCCGTGCCAAGCGCTCCAGGGGCTGAGGGCGACTGCCTGGCCACAGGGGGTCTGGAGGGAGGACATGGCAGAGCCCTTGGGCAGAATTCCAATGTCCATCGGGCACCTGGGGGTGTATCGCCCTTGTCCCACCATCCAGGGAGGCTGCCAACAACCCGAGTGAGAGTGGAGATGGGCTGCTTGTGTTTGGAGCCACAGTGACAGCCGTGCCTCATGCCGCCCACTCGCCGGGTGGCTCCCACCCAGAAGCTGCTGGGTTCCTGCAAGGGACCAGGGCGAAGGGACCAGGGGCTGCTGGTATGGTCCCCAGGGAAAGTTCTGTCCCTGCCCCTTACTGAGCGGGTCTTCCTTCCCTGGGCCTGTTTCCTCATCTCGGAAACAGGGCAAAAAGCATACCGCCTCCCGTATGGCCCCAGATAACTGGTGGGAGCCACTGGCCCGGTGACAGGTGCTCAGGGACGCCTGGGCACAGGTATCCAGGACGAAGGTGTGGGGGAGGGTGGAACATAACAGGTTCTTATTCACCGAGCACCTTGGTCTGCAGGGTACGTATCATGTGATCCTCAGCTCCCCAAGAAACGCCAAGTCTGAGGGGGGGAGTGAGGGCCAAGCCTCAGGGAGGGGGGGGTGGCTAAGACGGGACGGGATCCCAGGCCTGCCTGACACCAGGCCTGGCAGGCAGAGATGGGGACCATCTGCTGGTGTACGAGTTACTTCAGCCACACATGCCTCAGTCTCCCCTGTAAGAGGGGCCTCCAGGGGCTGTGGTGAGGCTCTGAAGATGTGGCGCAAAGCCTGGCCCACGGCTGCAGCCACGGAATGTGGCTCCTGACAGACCACACGCAGGGACCGCGCCCACCGTGGCTTCAGGAAAACGAAGTCACAAGCTTGTGAAGAGGGTGGGTCTCCACCCTGCCTCTTCCTCGAGTGCCCCCCCCAAGCCACCCCCCACGGGGAAGCTCTGGGTTAGCCTGGAGGCCAGGAGCCGGCACAGGTGGCCCCTCATTTCCCTAGAGCGCATGCCCGACTGGCAGCCCGTGGGACACTGGTGGCAGGGACATCCGGCCCCAGTCAAATGGTTCACACTCCGAGCCCGGACTGGTGGCCGGGCCCCCGAGCACTGCAGGGAAATGAGGAGGCTCCTTGGGCCCCTGCGGACACGGGCACTGATGGGGGCGGCCATGCAAAGGGGGCGGGCACCGGGCCCTCAGGAGCCACCAGCCGCAAGTCAGGGCGCCAGAGCAAAGGAAGGGAAGGAAGGGCTTGGGGCCCCCTCCCTGCCTCCCCCTCCCCCAGCCCTATAATTAAAAGGAGGCAAAGGCACCAGGTGGGGGTGTTGCAATGGAAAAGAAACAGCTAGAAATCGTGGACCTGACAGAGCGGCTGGCAAGGAGCACGGGCTGTGGACACACAGCCCCGGGTTCAAACCCGGGCCCTGCTATGAACCTGCCGCGTGACCTCTACTAGTCCTTCCACAGAAGGCAGGTAACAGCCAGTAAGGTCAATGTCGGCTAGATGAGACCAGTTAGATAAAGCCAACTCTGCTGTGTCAATGTGACCCTGAGCAAGCCACTTCATTTGCTCAAAGACTCTAACCAGCCCTACACATCCACTATAAATGCAGCCACCACCTTTCCCGCCTGGGAGCTCCAGCCAGGGCCCTCTGGGGGCAGCCCTTTGTCCCCGAGTGAAGAAGCCCCCTCTGGCACAAATCCCTGGTAGCCCCTGGGGAAGCCAGTTGGGGGTGCTGCAAAGGGCAGAGTCTCCATCCCCTCCCCACAGCTCTTGAGATCCTGCCCACCAACAGCCCTGACCAATGAACCCTGGGACAGGGAGGTGTCACTCGTCTAGGAGCTCTTTTTACGTCCTTTGGAGGCAGACCAGGCCAGTTTCCCCTCCACGTTGGCCAGCCAACATGGACTTCAACCCACAGATTGTGGGCTCAGGCTAACTGGCCGGGGTTGCTTGCCAGCCCCCACCCCCCCAACCCCCATCATTTGGTCTTTCCAAGGTAGGTCAGTGCTGTGTATGGACATCTGGGGAGAGGACAGCAAACGGGTTTGGGAACCACAGGCGTGGCCTTATGTCCCAGTGATAGACCGTACCCTTGGCGAGCCCCTTCATCCCCTGTACCCGTCTCCTCTTCTGTGAAATGGGAGCATGGCAGCGTGTGACTGTGTGAGAAAACAGTCCTCCAGAGAAGCAGAACCAACAGCATACACAGATTTATTGTAAGGAAACTGCTTGCACAATCTTCTAGGCTTGGTTAAGTGCAGAATCGGCAGAGTAGGCCAGCGGGCTGAAGACCCAGGGAAGAGTCACAGCTGAGTCCAAAGGCTGTCCATCGGCAGAATCCCTTTTTGCTTGAAGGAGGTCAGTCTTTGTTCTATTGAGGCCTTCAACTGATTGGATGAGGCCCACCCACAGTATGGAGGACAATGGGTTTTGCTCTGAGTCCAGTGATTTAAATGTCAATCTCATCCAAAAACCACCTTCATAGAAATATCCAGAATGTTTAGCTAAATACCTGGGCCCCAGCTAAGTTAGCCCAGCTAAGTTTTCACATAATCCTAACCATCACAACACAGTAACAATGGCTGTTGCAATGTATTCGTGGTTAACAAGGTTGAATCATTAATTCTGTACCTGGCATTGTTCTAAACAGTTACATGATCTCATTCAGTCATCTCATTCAGTCGTCACGACAATCAGCGTGCATGTGCATGTGCATGTGTTTGTGTATTAGTCCCCATCTCACAGATAAAGAGAGAGAAGATCAGGGAGGCTGCACAACTTTCTGAAGGCAGAGAGCCGGGATCTGAACCCATCTGACTCCCGAATTCCCATACCTCCAGCCCATATTCCCCAAAATCAGCGTCCACCGTTCCTTCCATCACACCGAGGGCCCTCACTCCTGGACGTGAAGGACGTATGAGCAACATATGTCCCACACATCAGCCTTTGTATGAAGAAGCTAGCCAGCCCCCAACACCCCCACCAGAAAGATCGCGATTTGATTAAGTAACAAGTATTTATTAGGATGGCAGCAGAGCGAATCACACCGCCACCTCACTGTGTCGCACCAGTAGAACCAGGCCCACCTCCAGTGCCTCTCCCCAGCCGACTGCCCTGGCCTCTCCAGGCAGAACCTGCGCTCTGCTCCGGAGGCTTGACCCCGGGCCGTGGGCCACAGTGGCAACCATGGTGCTCGGTGGCCAGCCTCATGGGGACCCCTGCCGGTGGTCTTTCACGAAGGGCCAGGACTCTTGGGGACCCTTAAAAACTGTCCTCCGAAGTCACCCCTTATTGATCCCCAGCCCCCTGCAGTCCAATTTGCAGGTGTTTCTGAGTGTCCACCAGCTGGCTGCATCAAAGAACGGGGCCGCCTAGGGGCCAGTCCACACAGAGCCACCTCTGTGCAAAGGAGGGAAGGTTCTACGGGCCATCCTCAGCTCAGGCCAGAGGGGAACCCAAGGCCAAGTCTCGGGGCTGGGAGAAGGTGGGAGCAGTCTCCCCAGGCCTGTTCTACCACAGGTGGTGAGGGCCGAGCCCCTGCAGGAAAGCCTGGACCAACACAGGCGGAGAGGTGTGAGCCGATCGCAAGCTGAGATAAATGGCACCAAGGCCCACCCAGGGTTTTCCAAAACCATAGCCCAAACGGGAAGGCCCACCAAATCCTGTACCTCGGCAGATAGTTTCTGCCGGCCCCCCAAGCCCACCACACGAAGACTGCCAGGAATCACGCGGGCCTCGGGAGAACACAGGTGCCCTGGGGAAAGGCGCACGGGTGATTAAGGCATATGGTCAGGCCCAGGTACCTGCTGGCCCAGGTGGGCGTGGGCCAACCGCTGGTGAGGAAGGTGGGCAGCCCAGACCAAAGAGGGCCAGGCCAGCTGGTGCCCCCGTGCCCTGCAGCCACCCCAGGTCACACCTCATCCTGGAGCCCTGGAGGAGCCAAGGCCAAGGCCAGGAGACTCTGTGGATGCTCAGGTTCGCCAAGGAGCCCAGAGCTGCTTCCCTGTCCTGTAAGGGATCCTGGGAGGCACTCTATTGCCATTCCCCCGGTCCCTAAGCCACTGGGCCGCAGCATAGAAGAAGACAGGCGGGGAACCTGCCAGATAAAATCTCTACAACAACCGTGATAAAGGCGTGGCAGCCCTGTTCCTCCCCAGCAGGGTCTCAAATCAGAGCCCGCACCTGCCCCCGAGGGGTGGGACAGGCCAGCATGTAGCCCAGTCAGGGCAAGGGGGCAGTCTCGGCCCTGGAAAGGCGGCCGTGCCACGGGGAGCAGGTCAAAGGGGCTGGAGTGGGACCAGGGCACTGAGGTCAGCCGTCCGGACAAACAGCAGAGGCGCCAAGCGGGGCTCACTGCATGTAGGCGTAGCACCAATCCCCCAGAGGCTCGTGGGTCTCCTTGATGACCTGGGGCGACGTCCACCGCAGGATGTAGTGGGGTCCCCCTGGCTTGTCATTGGTTCCTGTGGAAAACACAGCTCTGTTTTTCTCTGAAAAGATAGGGCAGCTCCAGGCAGAAGGGAAAGGGGTGGGAAGAGCTGACAGACTAACCGGGGCACCAGCACAGGCAATAAGCAGCTCAACAAAAACTGAATGTGTCCACGAGGCCAGGGTTCCCTGAGCACGCCCAGGTGGAGGTCAGGTGAGGCAGGACCCACGTTCCCCGGGTCCATGTGCCCCACCTGCCCAAGGGGTGTCTGGGAGCACTGTGGAGAGAGCACTGCACTGGGAGCCAGGAGCCCTGGGTTCTGGCCCTGGCTTTGCACTAAGGCAGCTGGGATCTAGGGTGAGTCACCGCCCCACTCTGAGCCTCAGTTTCTCCATTTGTAAATAGGAGGAGTTGCACTGAGGTGACCCAGAGCACGGTGGTAAAAGGCGTGGGTGGTGGAACCAAAATGCCAGCTCTACTACTTCCTAGCCATGTGCCCTTGAGCAAGCCACTCCAGCTCCCTGTGCCTCAGTTTACTCCTCTGTAAAATGGGAAGAACTCTACCTTCCTTAACTCCAGCCCACAGAGTTTGCTATTACTCTTAACACCCTTGACGTGAGGGGTGTTAAGGCAGGTTCTGACCTCCTGAGAGAACCTGCCTCCCCTCTGGAAAGGAGGACCCACTCACCAGAGGCTCGGGCCCCCCCAAAGGGCTGCTGGCCCACCACAGAGCCAGTGGACTTGTCGTTGATGTAGAAGTTGCCGGCCGTGTTCCTCAGCATCCTTGTGGCCTCCTGGACAACATCCCTACACGGCAAGGCAGCGTTAGGGCAGCCGGCTCACCTGCCCCCAGCCCAGCCCACACCGGCTGCCTGGCTGACGGGGGCTGGGCCACAGGGGCTCTAGACCCCTCGGGCGGGGTCTGAGAGCCTCTGAGCCCCCTCCTCCTCTGGGAAGTGGCTAGCACGTCTCCCTCGCAGGGCTGCTACAAGAGTGGAACGGGAGGGCGAGGGTCAGGCTGCGTGCACTCAGGGAGCGGCCCATTCTGGTCCAGTTTTCCTGGTCCCCCAGGAGCTGGGGGAACCCCCAGACCCCCACCCTGCCCCAGGTTCCAATCTCATCTCCACCTTAGAGGCCGACGGGGCAGCAGCTAGTGCCACTGAGAAAGGAAAAGAAAAGGGTTTAGCATCATGGCATCCTGGCTCAAATGTGGCCTCTGCAAGATGAGCAGTGAGCCCCTGGCCCCTGAGCCCAGTTTTTCTGCTCTGCAGCATGAGGCAATGACCTTGCTGAGCGGGGCTCCATCGGACCCAGGGGAGCTGGTCAAAGGCTTGTATGCTGTGGCCCTGCCCCTAGAGATTTAGTTCCGCTGCCTCTGTGTCCCTGTGCTTGGGATGCCTGCCTGCCAGTCAGGGCTGAAGAGGGGCAGGGGCGGCATTAGCACTAGGATCCTCATCCAGGGGGTGGGTGCAGGACAGGGTGCGGCAGGACACAAGGCCAACAGCGCAAGGCCGGTGGCCACTCACTTATCCTGGGCGAACACTGCCCCCGTGAGGCCGTAGCTGGTGGTGCTGTCGACCAGCCGCAGCGTCTCCTTGTACTTGTCGTCCGGGTAGACATAGACGGTCAGCACCGGCCCGAAGATCTCCTGAGACAGAAGCCCCAGGGTCAGACTGCACCCGGACCGGAGCCCCAAGGCCTCCCAGTCCCCCTGCTCTAAACTCTGCCTCTCGCCTGTCCCCCCGCCTCGGTCCACAGCTCAGCACCTGCAAGAAGGCCAGGCACCTCCCGCGGGGCTCCCTCAGGAAAGAGCCACGCCTGGTTCCTGCCCCGCCGACCCCATCCCAACCTGGCAGAAGATCCCAGGAACCTTTCTGGCCCTTGGTGCCAGCCAAACCCACACCTGAGAGCAAGACTCCTGGCAGCAACTGGCACAGGAACTGCCCAGCAATATCACGGTCCCCCTGGCCACCCATGCACTGCCATCCTGGGCAAGTGCTTTGACCCCTCGGAACCTCAGTTCCTCATCTGTAAGATGGGAACAATAACACCGATAACACCCTCTCCTCTCAGTCAAGGGCCCAGCTGTCACCACAGGCCATAGAAGTGCTAGGACACCGCCAGGCTCAGCAGTGTCCAGGACACAGCCCTGGATTTGGGGTCAGGAGGCCTGAGTTCAAGGCCTGGCTCTGCTCTCGCTGGGAATGAGACACTCCCTTTCTAGGACCTCACACTCCCATCTGTGAAATGGGGTAGCACCACAAGAAGGAAGCAACACACAAGCGTCCTGTGTGCGCTGCGCTCAGGGGAGACTGACGTCTATGTCCCAGGCTGCCCACCCCACTCACCTCCTTCATGATAGGCTCCTGAGGGTCCTTGCTCTCGATGATGCAGGGCTCCACGAAGTAGCCCACAGAGTCGTCACACTTGCCCCCGGCCAAGATGGTGAGGCTGGGTGAGGAGCGCGCGTGCTCCAGCCACTTCTTGATGCGACCGAATGACTGGGATGGGTAGGAAGGAAGGGGTGTCACAGATGGGCTAGGGAGGCCATTCCCCAGCAGCAGCGCCCCCAACACACTTGCTCCTGAAGGGCCCAAATTCCGGAATGGGGGAATGGGGAGAGGGCAAAGCCAGGGTCTGGCCAAGCCATGGCAGAAACAAGGACACGCACGCCCATTTGAGAGAGAGAGAGAGAGAGAGAAAGAGAGTGTGTGTGTGTGTGGCAGAACCACAATTATACTTACAGAAACACAACACACATGAATGTACACACAGGCATGTGCACGGCCACGAGGCTTCATGCATAACTACATGTTTACATGCATGTCTGTGTTACACATACATGTATGAACGCACACGGCCATCTATATACAAACAAACGTACACATGAACACGTGTGTGCACACACGAGGTGTATCTGTTCATGTCGGAGAACATGCAGAGGCGTGTATGTGGGCGTGTCTGCTTCCACGGGTGACCCACACACCTGCCTACACACCCAATCAGTGTGTTCGTGGGCACACGCACGCACGTGTGTGTTTGAGCGCATGCTGCAGCCCTGCAGGCCGTCTGCGCGCGCGTGTGTGGACCTGCACTTAGTGGGGGCTTGTCCAGCCTCAGTGCGGGATGCGCGGGAAGCAAGTTGTCTGGTTACAGATGTTTCTGCCGGTTTCAAAGCGCAGGGGGGGGCGTCCGTGTGGCCACCGGGCTGCCTTGCCGGAAGCAGTGGGCCCGGGTCAGCCCCAGTCAAGGCCCCCACATCTCCTCCTCCCTCTCCCACCCGGAGCAGGGCCCGGCCCCCCAGGAACGCCTGCTTCTCGCCCGTACCTTGGCATCAATCACGGCAGAGAAAAAGGTCCCAAAATCCTCTGCTGGCTGGAGGCGAGGGAGGCACCAGAAGAACTGAAGTCACCACAGGCCGGAGACAAAGGGAGCCCCTGCCCCGCACAGCGCCCCCCCCAACCCCGGCCCGCACACCGCCCAGGAGCCTCCAATCCCATCAGCCACCCGCTGGGCCGCGGCGGGGAGGCCGCGCCACTCACGTCGCCCACTTTGATCCTGCCATGCTCCTGCAGCAGCCGCCCTTTGATCTGCGGCCACAGCGACTGCGGCACATAGAGGCGGGAGCAGGCTGAGCACTTCTGGCCGCCATACTCGAAGGCTGAGCGCAAGGTCCCGCTCACCACGCTGTCCACGTCGGCTGAGCGGTGCACGAAGTGGAAGTTCTTCCCCCCACACTCTGCAGGGGAGAGGGGGCATGAGGGGAGCCGGCTTCCCAGCCCTCCCACCGCCCCACCTGCACCTATGCACAGGTGTGCGCAGCCCCAACCCCGGAAGCCGGTGAGCCAGGCCCATCTCCCACCCTACGGCTGGGGAAACTGAGGCTGGGGCAGGGGTGCTCCCATCATCAAGACAGAAGGACCAGAACCCAAGGCTCCCAGGAGCCAATCCATTCCCAGAAGCGGGCGTAGCTTTCTTGGCGCCTTCCTGAACCCCCAACCCGGTGAGAGGAGAGGGAGGGGCTCCACTCCATGTTGGCTACCAGGGCTGCTCCCTCTTCCCTACTCATGGCAGTGAACCACCCCCCTCATTTTCTCAGCCCCTGGGCCCTGGTTTCCTCCCTCCGTGAAACACGAGTGACCAGCAGCTCCCGGTCACAAAGCACTAACCACCTGCCAAGCTCTACTCAAAGCACTTCCTGTTTTGTCTCATGAAAGCCCCAAAGCAATGCTGCTACCAACCCCATTTTTAAAGACAAGAAAACAGCGCATGGCTGGCTCAGTCAGAAGAACATGCAACTCCTGATCTCTGGGTTCTGAGTTCGAGCCCCATGTTGGGCGTAGAAATTACTTAAATAAATAAAAACTTAAAAAAAGAAAAGAAAACACAGAGAGATTAATTCTGGAGGCTGGGAGGTGATAGAGAAGCAGTGGTCTCCCTCCCTTGGAGCACAGCAGGAAGAGGGCAGAGAACAGAAACCCAGAGACAGCTTGCTGCTCCCACCTTCTAAAAGGTGGACTGGGGTAAAGATGCCACAGCTGGCTGAGGGCGCACCTTCCCTGACCCCAAATCAGAGTGCCCACCAGCTCAGGAGTGGGTCCGGTCTCCCTGCAGACCCCACATCATCCACAGGAGCAAGAACGCTGAACCATCAGCCCCCACTCTGCGGTTGCTGTGTGACCCTGGACGGCCCTCTCTTATGCGCTCAGCCCTCTCCCCAAAAAAATCTTGGTCCATGGGGGCCTCCACAAAAATGGGGTTCTATGAGCCAAAGAGTTTGGGAAACACTCATCAGTCCTTGCTCCTGAAGATACATCATGCCTTTAAAAGCATTAAAGGCTCCGGGAAGTCCTGCAGACACGGAATCTGTTTTGCTTCAACACAGCAAATCTCCTTGACCTTGCAGGTGTTTCTTTGTGGGAAACTTAGTAATATTTCAGTAAGCTCCAGCCTTGCTGAGCTCTCGGGCCCCCGTCCTGCCGGCCCGCGCCCCCTACGCCACCTACACTGGCCTCATTCCCACCGCGTGGCCTCCGCACCCGTAGGTCCCTCTGCCTCGATCTCGGTAAATAGCCGCCACCAGACACAAGTGGCTATTTACATTCACACTGATTTAAATGAAGCAAAACAAGCCATTCACTTCCTCGTTCACACCAGCTGCCTATCAAGTGCTCAACAGGCACCCATGGCTACCGACCACTGGCCACCAGCCACCGGCCCGGACAGCACAGACACGGAGCATTTCCATCACCGCACAAAGCTCTACCACACAGCACCAGGGCCCGCTCTGTTCTGCCTCCCAGGTCTTTGCGAGGCTGACTGGCTTCCTCCCTGCATCCAGGTCTCAGCTCAAAGGCTCCTTCCTTGAGGAGAGAGCCACCCGACCGGTCACCCTAGATCACCCACCACGCCCGGTCCTGGGGACTCTGCACGCCTCCTTTCTCTCGTGGATTCTGCACATCATCTGTGTGCCCATATCTGCCTCCTCCTACAGAACTCAAGTTCCTGAGGGCTGGGTCTGCGTCTCTCGCCATCCAGGCATCCCTGGTGCCCAGAAAGTGCCTACGTAGCTGCTTAATATTTTATTTGCTGAATGAAGAATGAATGAATAAATGAATGAATGAATGAATGAACAACTGCACAATCTAGGGCACAAGCCTCAGGATCTAGCAGAGCTGAGGCTCCGCCCCTAAGGCCTCTCACGGCTCAGCTCCTGCAGGGCTACCCCCCTCTACGGGGGTATCACCTCTGCCTCTTCCTCTTCCATGACAGTCAGGAAGGGGTCCCCAGGGGCCACAGGGAGGGCGCCGGGAGAGGGATCCTTACCTCCAGCCAGGCGTGGGAAGGTGCGGAACCGGTCCAGGTTCTGGGCCACCTGCTTCCACAGGTGTTTGAAGGTGCTGAAAGCAGAGGACAGGGCAAGGATTAGGAAGTGAGGCTCAGGCCCCTGGGACAGTGAGGGTCCTGGGGAGTGGGGAGCAGGCCCTACTAGAGGAAGGGGCCCCAAAGCCCAGCAGGTGGGGGCAGGGGTCAGAGCGAGGGCTGGAGGGCAGGAATGGAGTAGGTGGGGGCAGCTGGAGACAGGCTACATTCGGGACCCGTGGGGAGGGAGCAAAGGTAGGCTTGGTGGCAAGATGATGCAGACAAGGCCAGGGGTCTCGACTCCGACACTCACGGCCATGTGACCTTGCACTCATCACTCAACCTCAAATTGTGCACCTCATCTGGGAACTGCAGAGAACATTCCCACCTGGCAGAGCTGTTCTGTGGTGGCTCTAATGGGAGTCAAGTGCTTAGGTCGGTGCCAGACACACTGCAGGTGCCTGGTAGGGGACAGACATGGCCATGGTCTGGGAGGGGCGCCCCCAGCCCAGCGCCCCGGTTCCAGAGGCCAAACCAAGGAGGGTCCTGGGAGAGGGAGTGCAGGCCCCCACCTCCTCCCCAAGCTCCGAGTGTGACCAACCTCAGCACCACAAAACAATAAAAATGCTAATCACCAGGGAGCCTGCGACACAGTAGCTAATACTAATTTATGACTCTCCTACCTTTAAGCCTGCTGCTCATCAGAGCATGGCAAATGGGGGCCAGGCCTGCTCCGCCTGCTAATAGGCAGGGACCCGTGGGGCCTGCGCTGGCAGAGTGGGCCTTTTTGGAAAATGGTCCTCCTCAGCAATTCTAATGCCTCCATCACACCCGGCAAACCCTGGGAAGGGGGGGTAGGAGAGCCTGAGGCCGGGTGAGGGAGAATGGAAGCTCCAGGAAGGACGCCCTAAGGCAGACCCCGACATCTCCACTCAGATATCTAACCGTGAGGCACCTCACAAAGTGACTAGCATGTGACTTGTCATGTCCACCCACGCCTTCCAAGTGCCCCTCTGCCCAGAGCCTAGACTTTCCCATGGACCCCCCCATCCACTGATCCAATCCCACGGACACGTGATCGCGCCTCCCTGCCACCTGCTCACTTGAATCCACTCCCACCGTCAACCCTGGTTCAGGCCTCTGCTGTCCCCTCCTGGACGTGGACAGCCTCCTCACCACTCTCCTGCTTCTGGCCACTGGTGACTTGTCCACAAAGCAGCCAGAGTGGCCATCCGGGACAGAGGCTGCGAATGCAGGGCGCCCGCGGTGCCAGACCAGGAAAGAAGGACCACGTAACAGAGAGGCCTGGTGCCTGGTGACGCTGCCAAGGATCAGAGAGCACTCCATCCCACCTCTAGCCAGGGGTGCCCCATGGGCACACAGGCCAGAGGGGCAGGTTCTCAAAAGCAGCCTGAGATCTCAAAAAGATTTTTGCATGAAACCATCCCAACTGTACAAGGAGCCAAAGTAGAGCCACTTGCCAGGTTCAACTAGAGAGCGACCATCGGCAGCCTGTTTGAAATAAAGCTGCTTCATGCACATCCTGCGTATAAAACCTTCCACGGCTCCCAGTCACCTTCCAGATAAAGTCTAGACACCTCTGTGGGCTCATAGGGTCTTACAGTCACGGGACTAAACTCCCCAAGAACCAGGACTCGTCCACACATTCTTTGGACACACACACCTGCTCCTTACTGAATAAATGAGCAGTCACGATCGAACCATTTCCTGCTCACATGCTTACCTCGGTCCCGGCACCCCACACTCCAGCCCCACGGAACCACCCCCAGCTCCCCGAGCACAGAGCTTTAGCCCTGGGGCCCTGCACGTGTTGCTCCCTCTCCCAAAGCACTCTCCCTACCCCTGCTTTGCTTGGCTATCTCCTCTGCCTAGATACCACCACCTCCAAGAAGCCTTCCTGACTCCCGTCCAATTCATTCCAGGCTCCCTTGTGCCCTTCCCAATGACAGAGGTGGCATCAACATCGACATCACCAAATGTCTGTAGGCTGCTTCCAGTCTGTGAAGTTCTTCCTCTTTGTTAACTCACTGGAGCCTCACAATTACTCTGCAAGGCAGGAACCATATTCCTGTTGAGCAGGTCAAGAAATGAAGGCTCAGAGAGGTGAAGTGGGCCACCCATGGCCACACAGTGAGTCAGTGGGTATGGTCAGTGCCTGACCTCCGGCTCCTGCAGAGGTCATGAGGCGGTCGCCTGGGGAACGTACGTCCCCATGCCGCCTGACCCACCCCACCCCACCCCACCCCAGGGGCTTACGGCACGCTGCCTGTGAAGTTGATACCGCAGAGGTGTTCCGAGCTGGTGACAGTGTCCCCAAATGTGGGCCCATCGGCTGGCACAAACTGGATGATGTTGGGGGGCAGGCCCGCCTCCCGGAGGATGCGGTAGACGGCATAGCTGGCCAGCATGGCCGTGTCGCTGGGCTTCCACAGGACCACGTTGCCCTGCCCAGGAGGCACAGTGATGACTCACAAGGCCAGGGATCACCACCCGACTGCCCCCCTCCCTCATCCTGAAGCACAGCCATCCCTCACGTGGAGCCGCCAGGTCCCCCAGGAGGCTGGGATGTCCCCACTGCCCCAGGTGTCGGGCATTGTGCCCTAAAAACCCTCACCGGTGGGACCACACCCTGCCCCCACTGCTCCTTCACTCTGGCCACGGCCCCCTTCTTCTGGAAGCCTATACGACTGGTCCTGCCAACGCCCCTCAGGCAGGTCTGCTCTGCGTGTTTCCACGTCGCTGAGCACTCACTGAGTGTGGCCGGCAAGGGCTCACGAGGCTGAGGACACGTGGGCACCTGGGTACGTGCATGTCTGTCTGCACACAGATGCACAAGGACAGCCCTGGGCAGGAGCATCCTCGAGATCAGCCGGCCGCCCCACTTGGGGCCCAGGCCCCCGCCACCTGCCAGCCCTCCTCCTGCCACCCCATGAGCCACCCAGGCCCTCTAAGGGCAGGGCTGCGTCACCCCCTTTGGCGGGAGCTCATGAGGGCAGCGGCCACCTTCTCCCTGACAAGGGCAGAGGAGCCAGGGACTTGGAAGCTAAGCCCGAATCCTTACTGTGTGGTCGTCTCCTAGACCTCACAGATCTCTGGCAGGGCTCACAGTAGGCACTGGAAAGTGATCTGCCATCACCATCAACATTCCCCGCACACGAAGCCCGCACCAGGCCAGACGTGTCCCACGCGCGTGTCCCACACACAGCTTCACTTGCTCCCCACAACCCTGTACCCTGGGCTTTCCTAGATTTCCACTTCGAGGAGGAGGAAGAAACCACCTCAGAAGTTTGGGGGCTTGCCTGGGGGATCCCCCAGCACGGGGCAGAGCTGGGATCCAAACCAGTCTCGGATCCCAAAGCCTTTCCGGGGGGCGGGGCCCGCACTGCTTCTGCCTTCAGGGCGGCTGTCGTCTGTGGAGGCAGGAATGAGAGCCCCCCGCCCGCCTCCCCAGTCTCATCACCAAGGTCATCCTCTTACCATCAAGGTCATCATCTTACCATCAAGGCCGGCGCCCCCGCCAGGTTGCCACCGATCGCCGTGAAGTTAAAGGGGGAGATGGCTGCCACGAAGCCCTGGGGAAGGGGAAGAGGGAGGTGGTGCCAAGCCCGAGGCTTCCTCTTGCAGGCTCCTGCCCACCCCGCCGCCAGTGGGTACCTCCAGTCCCCGGTACACAACGCTGTTGGTGCTGGGCGGCACGCTGAGGGGCTGCTGCCCCTCTAGCTCCATGGCAAACTTGGCATTGAACCGGAAGAAGTCGATGAGCTCGGCCGCCGCGTCGATCTCCGCCTGGATCACCGTCTTACCCTGTGCGGACAGCCAGAGGGTCAGGGGCAAGAGAATGCCTCCCGCTGGCCCTTTTCCAACACCGACCGTGTGCCCACGGTGACATGGTGCCCACGGTGCTGGTGGCTCCGTCCCCCCGGGTGAGCAGGTGCCCCCACTAGGGGCGTTTGGAGCAAGAAGCAGGAGGCCTAACAGCAAACCCGTTCCTCCCGACAGACTTAAGGGTCGGGGAGGGCCTCTGGGCTGCAAGAATGGCGCTTCTCCATATCAGGGCAGCCCCTTCTTGGCACACAGGGTCACTGGTGGTGGTCACCCTGCTTGGGACCTGGAGCCACAGCAGCTAAGATGCTCTGGCCCCGGCTCTGTGAGGCCACCACACCTCCTACAAGCTCCTGACTCTTTAGTCCAATAAGGCACCTTAATCTGGCTGTCGAGTGTGTGTGTAGCTCCCCCGGGACACTGCGGAGCCCACAACCACCCCAGGGACCACTGAGAATCAGGAGACCCTTAGCTAGTAAGGAGCTGTCATGCCACCTCCGTGCAGCAGAGGGGGCCCTCACTACAGGACGGGGAGCTGGCCCGGCCAGGGCGACCTGAGGGCCTAAGGCTCCCTCCCAGGGAGGGCGAAATTAACCCTTTCTCCCTGGGCTCCCTTCCCCACTTGGGGCTGCTGGTGCCACTCCCTGGCTCCTCATGCACTCAGTTGAAAAAGCTTCGCTGACTCCAGGGAGATGTGCTGCAAGGCCCAGGAAGATGAAGAACAGCTAACTCGATGACTTTCTCCAAAAAGCTTGTAGAGAGGTGACAAACACAGGAACTCATTATACCCAATACGATCTGAGCTGTAACTGGCAAACGAACAGCATGCTACAGGAGCACAGGGGTGGGACGAATCCTTTTGGACAGAGAAGATTCTGGAAGCCTCACAGAGGAGGTGCTATCTGGGCTGGGGCTCGAAGGGAAGAGTTCACAGGACAGAGAAGAGAGAGTGAGCATTCTAGGCAGAGCCACCGGGCAGAAGCCGGGCAGGGAGACGGGATGCGTGCAGTTTCCAGGAATCCTGCTAAATCCACACTGGTGACCTCATGGGCAGAGCAGCCGGCGAGCTGGACACGGGCCGGAAACAGAGGGCCCTGAGCGCTGGGCACAGGACTTGGGACATGACTGTCGGTGAGAGAGAGGCCCTGGTGGTTTGTAAGGCCGCAGTGACCCGCTGGAGGTGTCGGAGAGCCCACTCTGAGGGCTGCGGAGGTCCGACTGCGCCCGGAGGACGGCACGGGGCCTCAGTCTCCGGCACGCAGAGCACGTCCTGGCACCCAGAAGCAGCCCAGCTGATGGCTGCCATATTGGATGGAGTGGGATGGCCTCCCTCCCCCCACTCCCACCCCACTGTGCCCACGGGTACCTCACCTGTCCCACCATGGTCTTGGCAAGGACCTCTGCCCTGCGCGGCCCGCTCAGCATGTCCGCCGCCTTCAGGAAGATCTGGGCCCGGTCTGCAACAGGCTTCAGGTCCCACTCTTTCCTGGCGGCCAACGCGGCCTCGATGGCTTTGTTGAGTAGGGCCTAATGAAGAGGAAAAGGTTCAGGGCTGTCTCCCACAGCGGGAAGGGCCCCAGGGGAATGGGCGAGGGAGACTGGAGGCCACCCTCCACTGGAGACCCGTGGCTCCCCTAGCTCCAGTGCTCTCTCCCACACACAGCGGCAAACACAGTGTCCCATCACCTGCCGGCCCACCCCAGGCTCCGAGCTTGTCTGAGGGACTTGCCAGGTAGGTCTGCATGCCAGGGACTTGGCACTGAGTCCCTCAGCTGTTAAACGAGCTCTGCTTTCTCTTGCGGTCTCATCAGGGCCTCACCTTCCTCCTGGGGCCCCCAAACCCACCCACTAGCACCGCCGGCCCTCAAGGTCAGGTGGCTGCCCAGAACCACAGCCTGAGTCATTCACCTGACACCAGCATGCCCTCGCTGCCCCATGAGCCAGCTCCTAGACCTCCTGCCACAAGGCACCGCAACCCCTCTCGCTGTCCCTCCATGAAGCCGATCCTCTGTTTGCCTTCCTATCCATGGTGTTTCCAATGTCCCTGACTCAGCCTTGCAGAATCTACTCCCCTTTGAAACCCCGCTGCCTCGCAGCCATAGGCATGTCGGGGGATGTCAGCCCTGGCCCACGCAGCTCTCATCAGGCTCAAATGAAGCCCCGGCGGGCCCGGCCTCGTGAAAGACTCCACCCCCCACGGCCAGGGAGGGAAGCAGCAACTGACATCCGCCTCCATGCCGGCAGCCAGTGGGGAACAGAGGGCCAGCGCCCCTACCCGAAGTCGCCAGGGCCTTACCTTGTCTGCATAGCAGAACTTGGCCACCTTGTGTCCATGGTTGAAGGGCTGCAAGATGAGAGAAGAGCAAGGTCACTGCCCAGCAGGGAGGTGCCAGGACAGGTGGGGACGTGGCCAGGCTCAGAGCTCGCCTTCCGGGCAAGAGTCCTCAGCACACTCGCCCTCTCCCCTCTAATCCCCACATCCATCTCTCTGACCAAGGGTTACAGAGCACCTGCTTTTCGGTGAGTAAAGATCACTCCTGCTCTGGAAGGTTCACGGTCCCGGAGAAAAGCATGGACTGCAGTCTTTGAGGAAAAGTGTGGACTTTGTGGTCAGACAGACACAGCTTCGCATCCCAGCCCCGCCACCTACTAGCTGGGGGCCAGAGGGAAGTAAGCTCCCCTTTCCAAGTCTCCTCCTGTGGGAAATGGGGACCCCCTGCCTCACAGCATGTGGAGAAGACCCAAGTGGGCTCAGAGGAACATGCTGCCAGAGCGCGTGTGGCACGCGGCTGTGACTCAGGCATAGGCGCTGTCCCCCCGCGAGGCCCCCAACGATGCACTGCAATTGAGACCCACTCAGGATTTCTGCGGTCCCGAGTGCCTGGGGGACAGACCAACCGCTTCTCCAGCCCCCGGCACGGGACCCACACAGACTCATGGAAAAGGGAAGACCCTCCACAAACATTTACAAACAGAACCTGGCAGCGCCAGATGCTAGCGTAAGCAATAAAGCAGGGAGAAACTTCCCTTCTTTCCAGCACACTTGTCAGTATTTTTGCCACCTAGCAGTCTGCCAGTGGGCTGTTTGGGGCTTTCCTGTCAAACGTGGCAGCCACTAGCCACATGTGCCCGCTGACATTTCAACCCCGTTCCTCGGCTGCACCTGCACATTCCATGTGCTGGACAACCACGCGTGGCCCTTGGTGGCCATAGTGGGAGAGCATGAGGATCCTGATCAGCCTAACTGCAGAAAGTTCTACTGGGCAGTGCTGGTCTAGGGTTCAGGAGAAAGTGGCCCTCTGCCCCTTCATTTCAACCCCCAGCAGTCACCTGTATCCTGTCCACACCTGAGACTGGCCTGTGATGCTCAGGGGCTGAGGAGGCACCCCGGGGCCAGGCCCTTCGACTCAGCATGCCCCCGTGGACCGCATGTCCCCCACGCCAGCAGCCACGTGCCGACCACTGCCTCCCACGCCTGGGCTCCCCCAGTTACCACGTGGCCAGGTCAGAGAGGCACCGCGAGCCATGAGAATGGGAAGTGCCTGCCCAGAGGGTGACCAGAACCCTAGCTGGCAGCTGGGACAGTGCTGAGGGGCCGGGTGAACTGAGTGATTGTAGGCTTTGCTCCCAGGACTGCGGGTGTCAGGCCCTCTGGTCGCCGATCAGTAGTGGGGGCTCCAGGCCACCCCCTGTGGGCAACTCCTTCCCGGGGCATCCTCAGAACCCTCGGAGCTGGGGGCCGATGGTCCTCACCCTTACCCGGCACGCACCTGCTCAGGGTTCCATCTGGACAGAGCCTGAATGTGCCTCCCCCATCCGCAAAAGGGCCAACCCTTTACTCTCCCCCAAATTACAGATCTAGGAGTTTGCTGGTCCAGCCAAAGTGTAGGTCAGTTCCTGGCTCAATGACCCTGAGCACGTGGCTTCTTAGGCTAATGTCATCAAGGGGCTTAGCCCACTGTTGGCCCCTAAACCGCCTTCTGGAGAAATCCATCAGGAATCATGGAAGATGCTGTGTGAACTCCTCAGGACCTTCCTTGCCTGTGGGCAGGACTCAGTTATGGGCTGGGCAGTGTGGCCGTCTGGCAAGTGAGGGACACCACAGAAAACCCACCCTACACCTGCCCGAGAAAGCCTCCTGCCATCACGGTCAATGGCTTCCAGAGGTTTGAAACACAGACGGGTCTGTCCCTCATGCTTTTTTGGATGAACCAGCTGCAGGCTCTGAGGGAAACAGGGACTGTTTCTGTCACAGCTGACGTCTGCTCAGAGGCCTGCACGCGGGCACCAAGCACTCGGCACGGATCAATCCGTTCACCCTGACAACAACCCTATGCACCACAACTGCTACCCCCATTTTACAGATGAGAAGACTGAGGCACAGGAAGGTCAGCCAGCGGGCAGGAAGGGGAACCTTTTACACACAGGGGCCTCCTTAATGGAGACTCGGGTGACCTGCAGCTCGGCCTCAGGAAGACTCAAGGAGCCCGGCCTGAAAACTGAGGCTTCTCTCGTCCTCTCTCCTCCTCTGTGAGGCAGTGCCCCGCACCTTTCAAGAGACCCACTGTGTCGCGTGTCTCAGAGGTGGAAGGTGTCCTCCCCGTAGCTTCCAGCCCCTCAAAGCGAGATGTCTGTTGCCAGTTTTAAGTTCTAGGGCCATAAATCCAACCGGCCCAGCTGGGGTCGAGTGCCCACTTCTGGGCCACAGAGTGGAGGCCCACGGTTTCGAAGGCAGCCAGCGGCCACCACCCACCACCGTGGGGGCAGGCGGGGAGCTCACAGATGTGGGCAGACCCTCCAGAGAGGTGCGCTGTGCTTCCCCACCTGGGGCTGCCATTCCCCAGGCTTTGTTCCGGCTCTTTCACGGCCCCCTGCATCCCAGCTCCTCGCCTGGCTCTCTCCCCACCTTCCCGCCCAACTCCCCAGCCACCCAGCAGTCCCGGACCCCCAGAGGTCTAAGTCTGGACTCACAGGTGCTGCCAAGCCCTCACCTCTTCACTCTGCTGTCCTGAAATTAGAAAGCATTCTCTTGTAACGAACAACAGGGCTCTTCTGGAAAGTCTGGCCCTCCTTAACCCCCTCCAGTGACTCCCCAGAGCTCATGGAATAGGTTCCCTAAGCACAGGTGGTAAGAACCTCAGGAAGTCACGTCCGCCCACCCCTCTGCCCTGAATCCTCCATCCCGCTAGCTTCCTCTCTGTTGTGCAGCTCACTGAGCCTCTTCCCAGCTCGAGACTCGACCCGAGGACTGAGCAGCCCTCTGCCTGGCAGCGAACCCCCACCCACCCTCATCCTCAGGCTTTGACTCAGAGGTCACCCCTCCATGGAGCCCTCCGACCGCGCTGCCTGATGTGGCCCCCGCAAACCCAGCACCGCCCCTGTGCCTTCCCCTGTCCCTCACCCGCTGGAACTCCCGTTTCTTTCTTTGTTGACCCAGGACCACCTGCTCTCCAGCAGGGCAGCTCCAAGAAGGCAGAACCTGCCATCTGCCCCGAGCCTGGGCGCGAGAGGCGCGGCTGGCTGGCTGGGTTTTATTATCCTGACTTACACATGCCCGGCGAGAAAGAAGAGCTGGGGTCTCTTCCAGCTTCACACAGGTTTCTGGGTGACACTGCCACAGAGGAAGCCACCTGGCTGACATACCATGGCTTTCATTTTGCAACTGGTTGCTGGACACAAAGCTAGAAGCTGCATGTATACCCATCTGCACAGGGTCTCAAAACATGTATGTGTGTGTGCGCACACATGTGCACACACTTTTCTTTTTCCATAGCTGAGGTGGGTATTTGCTTTAAGCCTACAGGGCTACAGGTGTTGTGGCCACGCCGGGGACAAGAAGGGATGGGGTGAGTCCTCTGCCTAGGGCTCAGGCTCCCTGACAGGCCAGCTGCAAATGCCCACTCAGCCACGAGTCCTGGTCAAGATCCCCAACTCTCACAAAAGCAGGTCCCTCCCACCCTCAAACTGACAGGGGTGGGGGTACGGAGCAGGTGACAACCTCTTAACCATCAAAGACCACTGGCCTCTGGCACCTGCTAGGAACGGCCGGCTGTCGTGTCACTGTCCCGGGTCTAGCAAAAGCCCAGCCGAGGGAAACATGCCGGCAAGGTGCCTGAGGGACGCGCAGGCCAGCCACTGCCCAGCTGGGGCCAGAGAGGCAAGAGCTGTGAGTGCAGAGAGCTGGCATCATGCACTAGGGGTGGTGGGGACCACCGGCCCCCGCCAGAGCCGCCCACGGACTTGTTCCAGCCACATGGTACCTTGTGGCCTTGCCAGCCTGGTGCGGCCACATCACCCCACCTTCCAGACGAGCCAGACATTTGAATGTGTAGGGGAAATCTCCCCCTTGTTAGGTGTGGAAACAAAGTTGCCGGTGTCCATTCATACCCTGAACTCCAGATGGCAAAGCTCCCCCAGCAGCAGACACGGACCTGCAGGGTGACCCCCCCCGGCATCCCCAGGCGCTGGGCTTTGGGGATGTCCTCTGCCTGTGCACAGTGACAGTGTGCAAAAGGCGCCTTCTGTGCATGAGCCGAGACTCCTGTATGGACACTGCTCATCACATCGCCGCGTCCTTCTGACACCCTCGGGAGACATTTCTCTCCAGGGCCCGCTATGGGGAAGGGCTGTGCTTCTCCCATCATGCAGCTAGAATTTATTTCAAGAACACTCTGACTAGTGTAGTGATGTGTTCGCTTCCCTACAGTCACTGGGAGGAGTAAAGGCAAGTCTGGGCTGTCTCCAGCATGCAGGGCTCCACAGTTCTCATCTCGGGACCAGGAGGCCACAGCAAGATGATCCTACTGCACTCTTATGAGTTAATATGCTGCTTCCAAATCCTCCCTAGAAAATGCACTGAATCAAAATCAATGGGACGTGGCTCTGGAGAGCTAGGATTCATCATCCCTAGTCCAGATCTAACTCTGCCACCCTAGGCGGGCCATTTAATATCTCTGAGCCTGTCTCTTGATCTGTAAAATGGGCAGCGAACGCCCCGCTCTTCCTCCCTCGAAGAGAAGTGGCAAGGACCGAAAGAGGAGCCCGTGCAGATGGGACAGGGCCTCTCAGATGTATCCGCAGACGGAGCACGGCTCCAGCGGGAGGGCTTCTAGGAGGAGGCCCGGCCACATCCTAGGTGCTCACCCCAGATGAGCTTATCTTCCACTAGAGCAGCAGTTCCAAAATAGAGTCCAAGGCTTTGGAGATTGCCCGCTCTTTGGAGGGATTATCTTTAATTCTGACATTCTGTCCTTTCTTCCTACCCTCCAGGTGTCCAACGGGTCCATTTTCTACAGAAAAGGCAAAGCTGTGGCAGTCCCTGTTTTAACTCCCTCCTGGCAGGCGTGAAGTCGGCATCTTTTATGGTGATACCCCCAAGACTACTTTTGGAAGTTTTATACCGGCACACAGAATTCAAAAGCAGGGAACGGACCATAAACCCCTTTGGAGGCAGAGACCTGTGTGACAAGCTGATCTGTTGCCTGAGGGATGGACCCCAGGGTCGGGGGGAAACCGAGCCCCACCGGCCCACTGGACTCACCGACACCTGGGAGCGCACGTCTGACGTCCACAGCTCTTCATCCCCCACCACACACGGAACGGCTTCCGTCCGGCCCTTCAGGTCCTTCAAGGCCTACGGAGGGGACAGCAGGGTGGATGGGGCCTTCCTCCCTCCTCTCCGCTCCTCCTAAAACCCCGGTGCAGGGCCTGCAAACACAGATGCCCAGGCGGGAACAGAAGTACGAAGGGGCAGGGCTCTGAGGTCAGAGAGCATCTGCTCTGCTCAGGGGGCATCGGGACGCAGCCCCTGTCCGCCGTCACTTCCTGTCCTGCCGGAAGGGGAGGCCAGGGTTGCCAGGTCCTCCCATTGTAGACAGAATAGAAAACTGTATCTGAAATGTACGTGACATCTCACAATTTTTAAAATACTGGCAATTAACAGGACAATGTTTTTAAGCAGAAAACGTCTGTGGGTTTACAACCCCCGACCTGGACGGAGCCCCAGAGTGGCCCGGCTTGCCCCCCACCCTCCGTTGCCCCCGGCCTCTCCGTCCTCCAGACGCACGGCTGTCCCAGACCCAGTTTCCTTCCAAGGCTGGGGGTGATGGCCGTAGGCATGGAGAGGCATCCTGGGGGGGTGGGGGGTGCTGAAGGCTGTCCTCTCTCCGTGCCCTAACCCCACTGGGTGCCCCCACCGGCCCATTACCTTCTGCAGCGCATCTCGCTCCGGGCTGCCCTGCGTGAATGCTAAGACCGGCTCATTGGCCACCTTCAGGGAGGCCGTGTGCTTCCACCACAGCCTGGGGCGGGGAAGAGAGGCACACAGGTCAGTGGTGGCCGCAGCCAGATCCGGCCCCTCTATCTCCACCGGGGGGGGGGGGTTCCTGTGTTGGCCCAGAACCCTGAAATCCAGAGCAAGTATAGAACTGGGGGGCAAGACCTGGCCCTGGGGTCCAAAATCCAAGTTCCAGGCCCAGACCTGTCACTGTGCATCCTCGGGCACGTAACCTGCCTCCACTGGGCCAGTTTCTACATCTACTAAGTGAGAACCACCAAACAAACCCACACAGCCATTTGAAGTTTAAATTCAATCAATGCAAAACCACTCCTAAGCGTTTTGTACGCGGAGGGGGTAACTCTCCCTTTCCTTCCCCACAATGCAGCCCTTATCCCCAAGGGCCCCGAGTTACTGCTTTCTCTGGGCTGAAAGGGCAGCCAGTCCCAGAACTCAAGTTTCATCAGAATGGGACCCAGCTGGGATTCCCTTGGCACCAAGAGCTGAGCTCTGGGTGGGCAAGAACATCCAGGATACGGGCCGGCAACTTGGAGGAGTGACCCTGAGCTCAGCTCACAGCCACGGGGAGGGCGGCTTTCAGGGTTCAGGGTCCGATTCCCGGGTCCTGAGTTTCAAGAACTCCTTGTCCCGGAGCCCTTGCTCAGTGTTGACCCTATGACCTCACTGACTGATGACCACTGGTGACCACCGTCCCTAACATGTCTGAGGATGGGGGGGCAGGTGGGTAAGAGCCAAGACGTGAGATCATTCATTCCTGAACTGGGGCCCCAGCTTGGGGGGTGGGGCCTCCAGGCCTCAGTGTCACTTGGGCTGTGAGTGTCGGGGGGGCCTTTTTATTCTTTCTCCCTGGGAATGGGTCTGGAGGCTCACGGACCAAAGGCCTGGAGGAAGGACACAAAACCAGGGGCCATGAGGACTGGTCCGTCATTCATTCTACAAGGTTCCCGGGCACCCGCTATGCCTCTGACACTGCTCTAAACACTGGAGACAGCAGTGACCATGACAGCAAGGCCTCGGGCCGCATGGGCTGCAGGATTTCCTTTTCCTTCCGGCGCCCCGCGGTTCCGAGTAAGGCCGCTTCGAAGAATCAAGAGGTAGACCAGCAAAGCAAGGTTAATTGAGTGACAGCGAAGTGATAGTACAAAGCTCCCGAAGGGAGAGGGGACCGAGAGGGTTGCCACCACTTTCTAAGTCTCGGGGTTTTTATGGGCTTGTGCGTGGGCTGTTTTAATGTGATCGATCCTCCCTGAGCCTATCGTCCCATCTGTTTTTTGCCATCTACCTATCACAGTGGGACAGGATGAAGGACTCCCTCTGCGGTGGTGCAAAATCCTTTCAAGGGTGGGGCGCCTTGGCCCTGCCTGCCTTTCTTCCAACTATACTTCATCACAAGCAGCTCACCTCCAGTGGGGACCATGGGCAAGAAGCAGGTGAGGACAGAGAGGATGGGAGAACGAGTAAGGGGAAGAGTAGGGCTGCTCCGGCCTAGGTGATCAGGGAGGACCTCTCAGGGGAGGCGTCCTCTGAGCGCCATCTGGGATCTCAGAAGGACTGGGAAGAGCATTCTGGGCACAGAGGAGAGCAAGTACAAAGGCCCAGAGCAGGAAGCGTTGACAGGAAGTGCTGCGAGGGGCCCGGGCGGTCCAGGAGGGAGGAGGGCAGGGCCCGGTTGCCCAAGATTTTGCCTAACGGCTCTAAGTGAGCTGGGCCTTCTCCCTCCTCCCCCACCCCACCCCCCAGGCAGCACCCACCCCACACTAGGAGGCAGGTCACATTCCTCAGGCCCCGCCTTTCCCCTAACCAAGGGCAGAAATGTGGGGCGAGGCCAGCCTCCCACCAGCCCTTCCCTTGGGTTACTCTGAAGAGCGGAGGAGGCAGTCACACAAAGCTACAGGTATATCCCATAAATTCAAGTCTACACTGACCCCCCCCCCCCACCTATAGTGGGGGAGGAACAGAGAGGGTGGAAAACTCCAGCCGCCACAAGCCTCCACACGTCAGGAAAGTGGGGGTGGCGTGTGCCCCCAGGGCCCTCTGGAAGGTTCCAGCAGCAGCACCCCACCACCAATCAATCAGCTATAGCCAGGAGGGTGCCGCTGAGAAGGAGTGTGGGCTGGGAGCCTGGAGGTGCGTGCCCCAACCCCAGCCTGGACCCCGGCTCGAAGGGCGTGCAGAAAGCCCAGCTCCAGAAGCAGACATCTGTGGGACCGAAACCCCCATGTGCTCCGAGAGACATCAGCCCATTATTACAAACTCGGTGGGTCTCAGATTCCCCACCTCAAAAATGGGGGCGGTACTGTGTGCCCTGCAGGGGCATTGCGGGGTTCAAAGTGCTTGCCCTTCCTCACCCCTCCTGCTCTGTACTTCTAAGAAAATTGTCTTCGTAGATGTGTCTCATATATGTGTGTATATATATATGTACACGTATGTATGCAAACACACACGCAGAATGTTACCGCACCAGGCCAGGTGTTCAATGGCAAAATGGTTCTCAGACACCCCGAAGGTCACAACAATCAGGGGCTAGCCTGGGCACTCAACAGATAGTGCTGGAATAAACTTAGTACCACATTCCACCCAGCTTAAAATGCAGTAGCTACCAGTCCTCCTGAACCTGTTCCCTCCCAGGCGGTGTCAGAAGCAGAAATGCTGCAGGCCTCTCTCTACCCTCCCCAGGGCAGAGGCCCACTGTGACCACAGGATCACATTCCCCCCTGGCTTCCCCTCTGCCTGGAAAGTCTCCAAGCCCCGGCCCAGCTGCCCATCAGTCCAAATGTGGGGAACAGAATTCAAAGATCAGCCTGAGTCAAAACTGGAGCCAAAAATTATCCAAGGACACCTGACAAAACCAATCCCCTCTCCCCCTTTTATTTTGGCTCATGGGCCATTCGGGATTAACATGAGCACCCTTCCCTTGGCTCTGGGGAGGGCAGAGAAGAATCACTCACAGAACCTGGAACCTCTGTGAGGATCTGCGAGGCCCTTCCAGGCAGGACTGCATTCTTCACCCAGCAGCAGCAGTCTCAAGGGCACAGAGACAACTCAGATACGGGCAATGAAACCTGCCTACTCAGGGGCTTCTCCTCTCTTCTACAACAAAAAATCGGAATCCTTACTGAGGCCTCCAGGCTCATTTCCCATCATCCCTCCACCCTGCCCACTTCGTCTGCCGCCATCCAGCCACCTGGGTCTTTCTGGAGCCCTCTGTGCTGGGGACGCTACCCTCCAGCGCCTGGACGGGCTGTATCGGGTCATCTCAGAGCCCACGCTCTAGTCACAGCACCACCAACAGTGCTCTGCCTTGTCCGTGGCTCCAGCCAGGCCATCAGCCAACCCCCTCGCCCCCCACCTCGCCACTCCCCATGGACACCCGCCTGGCGCACGGGAGCATTGGAGAAATACCTTTTAAAACAAAGAATACACTGATAAACCTTTGTATCAGACTCATCAAGAAAAAAAGGGGGGGGGGGCAGGAGAGAAAAACAATGAACACCCAAAGCGTTGTCGAAGCAGCACCAGGCCCCCTAGTGCCTGGGGTCAGGGGTGACCAAGGCCAAGGAGAGGAGGAGAAAGGAAACTACCCCTGCTTCATTGAGCTTCCACACTTTCCCAGCTGTTATCTGGGACCTGATAAGGCCAATCCTCCTTATCGCTGAGATAAGGGACGGTGAACTGTGAGCAGAAAGTGCAGGGGGGCGAGGGCAGGTCTCCAGAAGGGTGGGGCATCAGGCCCAGGCTGAGCTATTTCCACTTTATTGCCCTCGAAACATCAAGGAATATTTATTAAGCACTTACAACATGCCTGGCGCTGCGCGAAGTGATTATCTCCTGACTCCAGCTACGAATGCATGAGGAAGGGGCGAGGATTACCACCACCACCACCACCACTACTATTATTATTATTACAGATGAGAAAACTACTTCTGAGACCCCGGGTGCTCACGCATGGCTCCGGGGCACTGCTCCCTGCCCCACAGAGCAGCACCTGAACCCAGGGCTTCCTCACTCAGGAGCCGCCCACGACGGCAGAAGCACCTGCCACCTGTCAGAGACCCCTGAGCAACAGGGCCGCGGGGACGCGCTCATCCTCCTCCTTCCCAGCGTTTCCCAGCTCATGAGAGGTGGGCGGCGGCTTGCTGTCCACGGGCATTGACAGCTCGTGCCAGGAAAGGAAAGGGGGGGCGGGGTAAGAAACTGCCAAGATGGGCGGGTGTCTGCCCCCGCTCCCCTGGGGCGAGCAGGCTCAACCCCAACACCAAGGGTTTTGCCTCGGGGTCATTAATAAGGATAACGGGAAAGCACCGAGGGCATCCGAGCTCCACACCAGCCTCCATCCTTGCACTGTGGGGCCCTCTTGTCTGAATATTTCTGATCCAGGGCGATCACTCGGGACAGCCCACGGCTGGGGGAAGGGATCAAAATAATACTTAAAGCAACATCGTCGGGGCGCCTGGGTGGCTCAGCCAGTCAAGCGTCTGCCTCCGCCTCAGGTCATAACCTCAGAGTCCTGGGATCGAGCCCTGAGTCGGGCTCTCTGCTCAGCTCTGCTTCTCCCTCTCCCTCTGCCGCTCCCCCTGCTTGTGCTTTCCCTCTCTCTCTCTCTGTCAAGTAAATGAGTAAAATTAAAAAAAAAAAAAAAAAAAAAGCAACATTGTCCAGGTGCAGATACTCTTCAAAGTGGTTTTTGTGTATGAACTTATTTCCTCTCCAAGGCAATCCTACGAGGTGGCTACTACTGTCTTTAGCACATGGGAACACAGGCAGCACAGGGAGGTTGAATAATCTGCCCAGGGCCACAGAGCTGCTAAGAGGTGGAGCCAGAATCCACCCCAGGCTGTCCTCTGGGCCATTCCAACAGCAAGCGTGCAGCACCTACTGTGTGCCGGGCCAGGGGCTGGGTACCAGAAGCAGGCGCTCGAGGTATGCCAGTGACAACTGCAGGCCACGTGGGGGTTCTAACAATTCTAACAACCTCTGAAGCCCGTATTAGGATCACCGTCGATTCTAGTTATTCCTTCACTCAGTTACATAATGGGTACCTGTCACATCATCTCTAATCATTCTGCTATGCGGCTTATGGGATTCTCCCCATCATACAGACAGGACACTAAAGGGCCAAAGGAGGGCCACCTTGCCAAGGCCACAACGGGCTGGGTGAGTGTGGGTTCACCAAGGTGGCAGGGGAGACTATTCCAGGCAAGAGGCACTGCATGAGTAGGTCCAGGAAGCAATGGGATGTGCCAGCCCCCTGCCCAGCCCAGCCTGTGCCCATTGCAGGGGCAGGCAGGCTGGGACAAGTGTTGGGGAGTTCTGAAATGCTGAAAATTAAGCAGGCAGGTGGGCTGCGAGGAGTCCAAAGTGACCCGGGATTCTTGCAGGGAACAGGACAGTAGCCAATTCCAGCCTGCCCGCCCCGTGATGGTGGGGGGGCCCCTGGCACCCAGGAGGGTCTGGTACAAAAGCAAGTAATAGAGAAAAACTCACATTCAGTATAAGCCTACTATGTGCCTGGGCTAGTTCTTTTACTTATTAAATTTATATATAAATATAAATATGTATCTTGGCTCTTCCCAACGAGAATTTGCAGAGACATAACTGAAGACAGCCCTGATAAAGTCAATGAAATAGAGAAAAAAGCTGGAAGTCAGGGCCAAAGGAGACAGGAGGCAGTCTTCTGGGGCCTGGTGTTTATTGGCTTAAAGCCTTAGACACGTTTTCCTTAATTTCCAAGGACCTTAGTTGTTTAATCTGTGAAATGGGAATAGTAACGCCTATAAAACTCTCACAGGCTGCTGAGGAGCTCAGTAAAATAATCCACTTCATTAACTGAAGTGAGGACAGTGGTTACCTCTGTGCAGTGAGATTCCAGGCCATTTTTGGATTTTTTTGCTTTATCTATACTTTTTTACAATGGACATACATTAATTAAATAAAAAGAAAATGCGCAGGGGTGCCTGGGCCTGCGTGGCTCAGTCCCTTAAGCGTCCAACTCTTGATCTCAGCTCAGGCCATGATCTCAGGGTCGTGAGATGAGCCCTGTGTTGGGCATGGAGCCTGCTTGGGATTCTCTCTCTCCCTCTGCCCCTCCCCCTACTCATGCTCGCACGCTCTCTCTCTCTCTCTCTCTCTCTCTAAAATAAATAAATAAATCTTAAAAAAAAAAAAAGGAAAATGCACAATCAAGAGTATTTTTAGGGGCACCTGGGTGGCTCAGGCTCTTGGTTTAAGTATCCAACTCTTGATTTCAGCTCAGGTCATGATCTCAGGGTTGTAAGGTGGAGCTGCTTAAGATTCTCCCTGGGATGCCTCGGTGGCTCAGTCGGTTAAGCCCTTTGGCTCAGGTCATGATCCCAGGGTCCTGGGATGGAGTCCCGCATCAGGCTCCTTGCTCAGCAGGAAGCCTGCTTCTCCCTCTACCTGCCATTCCCCCTGCTTCCGCATTCACTCTCGCGTGCATGGACTCTCTATTTCTGGCAAATAAATAAATAAAATCTTAAAAAAGATTCTCCCTCTTCCTCTGCACCTCCCCCACCCCTTTAAATAAATAAATAAATAAAAGTAAATTTGGGGAGAAAAAAAGGTATTTTTAAAAATCGGTTGAGATTCCAGGCACTCCACGCAAAAAGGGAAACACTATGAATATTACCCACACCGGGTCCTCAAAAGAGGTTGTTTTCCTCAGCACTAGTTTTACAAACAGGACCCTGAGAGATACTATTAAACAAGTTCTAAACCTGTTTCTCCACAAATAGCCCCAGGTGCATCCGAAATATTAGTTGAATAAATGAAAAAGTGGCCAAACATCAGACCTGTTTTTCTAGAGCAGGGGCTATCAGCTAGGAGCAATTTTGGCCCCGGGGACGTTCAGCAGTGTCTGACATTTTTATTTTATCCCTACTGCGGGGTGCTTACGGCATCTCATGGGCAGAAGCCAGGAAAGCTGTGAAACATTCTCCAAGGCACAGGACAGCCCCCACAACGCAGGATTACCCAGCTCAAAATGTTCATAGTGCCAAGGTTGAGAAACCCTGTCTAGGGCGCTGGGCCAGCTACTCCATCGAAAGAGGTAACCTGAGCCTTCAGATCAGGTTGCAAAACGCTTTAGCTCCACTCCGGAGGCTCTGTAATTAAGAGCACAAAGCTGGAGTCTGACTGCTATGTTCACTCTCCATTCGCCTTAACTGGCAGATAAGTTTCCCATCTGTAAAAATGGGAATAATACAGTGCTTATCAGCACAGTGCCAGGTCCGTGGTTCTTGATCGCTTGATGTTATTGCTATCATGTTTTTTTTTTTAGAAATATGGATTGCTTTCTACTAGGTATTAGAGGTTTTTATGGCTAAGGCCTCCCCCCGCAACATTAAACTAAAAATTCTCTGAAAGGCCCCATCCACGTGGGAAGTCCCCTGGGTACCCCTCTCTTCCAGGGTTTAGCACAACATCGCACACAATAGGTGCTCAGTAAATACATGAATCTATGGACTTCCTCCCCCCATGGTGGGGGGGGTGTCCCGAGTACAGGGAGAAGTTTGCAAAAGAGACTGCACTGAAGGTGTGTGTGGCAAGTGTGGCCCCCAACCTTGGTTTGGGAGAGAAGTCCTTCTCCCCCATGTGTTCTTCCTGTCCTTCCTTGCCCTTACCTATCAAGCCCCCACCCACAAAAGGACGCTCAGCAGTGTTGAAAGTGACCCATGCCCAGGGCACCCTCTCCCCCCCCACCCCCACCATCCCTTGGGAAACTGATTAACTTAGAAAAGGCATAGCTCAGCATGTGAGACAGAGCTGGTCACCATCCTAGCGGTCAGGCAAACAAAACTCAAAACTGGGGGCGGGGGCTGCCCTGCCCTGAAAGGCCCACAGACAGACCCGTTCATCAGACTGAGCCCTCTGGGACAGGGTCTGTGTCCCACCTACACGCCACCCACCCACCCACCCACCCCCGCCATCTAGCCCAGAGGAGTTCTAATAACATGTGTCACAGACTGGGCAAGGGTCCAGGAACCCAACTCCACCACACGGGTGTTCGCAGGGCGGATCCACCCGGAAACTACACCTTGGTTTCTTCACCTGTAATTTGGAAAATCTCCTGCACAGTTTAAATGCACTGTTCAATGCACTTCGCATGCAGTGTCTCTCCCTTAGCCATCACAGTGAGGCATGCACCAAGTGCCTAGCCCAGCGTCTGGTACATTATAAGCACTCCCTAAGTATTACTCTCCCACCTACCAAAAGGAAGGGTCCCTTTTCTGCCCAGTAGTTAATTTGAAAAGGGAAAAGAGGAAAGAGGAGTCCCGGTAGAAAGGAGACAGGAGACTCAGGGAATCCCAGAGGCGAGTCCTGAACGTGAGACCCACGATGGGGAGCTGAGAAGCGCTGTGCGAAAAATCGAGATGCATTCTGTCGGTGGGTTCCCATTAGGAGGAAGACGAGCGCGAAGAAGGTGACTTTCCGAGCGTGGGATCCGGGAGGGGTCCCCCTCGCGGAAGGAAAGAGACGGGGGGGGGGGGCGGTCGCAGCGGGAGGACGGCCTGGGTGAGGGGCAGAGGGCTAGAGGAAGGGACCCCCGGCGGGGGGAACCCTCGGGATCGCGGCGGGGATCTGGCAGGGAGAGGCGCCCGGGCACCCCCCTCCCGCCCGCCGCGGGCCCGGGGCGCACTCACCCGGGTTCCCTCCAGGGGCGGGCCAGCAGGGCACGGCGGAGCGCTGGCCCGAGCAGCACCATCTCGGGCTCGCGGCGGAACTGTTCGCGGACGGCGAGCCCCCCGGGTTGTTCACAGACCTTGAGCCTGGGGCGCGACCAGAAGGCGGAGCCCCGCCGGGAGCGTACCACCTCGGCGGGCGGGGGGAACGGGTCACACGCCGTCCTCCGCGTAGGGCTCACCCGAAATGACCCCGTATTTCCTCCTGTTAATACTATAACTCTGATTTCGAGGGCACTGCAGAGGCAAGTATGCGACACAGGACAAGGCAGCCCCAAAGAGGAGCTTTGACATTTATACGTTTCCCCTTTGCCTGTTATGGTATGCCCAGCCGCCCTCCGGGGGGCGGGGAGGGGGGGGCGTGAGCCTCCTCGACCAATCAGAATGACACACCGAAGATTGTGGGCCAATCGGATGGGCGGTCTTGGGGCAGCCTTCTCCGGCCGGCGAGGGCGGAAAGAGCCAATGAGAGAGCCGGAATGGGACACGTGGGAGGAGCCGCGGAAGGACAGCGGGTCGGTGCGTCAGGTGTCGCTAGCATCCCGGCCTGATCGGTGGGTCTGCCCTTGGCCGGGTGGCCATCCCCACGGCCAGCCCCGTGCCTCCACCCGGGGGGCTGCAGCCCCTGGGATGAGCCTACCGACCCTGCCTCCAGCCTCCCTCTGGTCGGCACCCAGCCACCCCGCACCTTGGGGCCTGGCGCTTAGATAAATCGGCCGGCTTCCCGGCGGACTAGAATCAGTGAGGGATAAAACCCAGCCGGTCCACGATTAGCTTTCTCTTCAAAGCCCCTGACCTCGTGATGAAGGATAGTTGGAAGAAAGGCAGGTAGGGACGAGGGGCCCCACCCTAAGAGGAAACCACCCTTAAAAGGATTTTACACCACCCTGGAAGGAGCCCTCCATCCTTTCCCATTGTGACAAATAGATGACAGGCACATGGAGGGTTGATCAGATTAAAATAGCCCACCAACAAAGTCCATAAAACCCCTAGATCTAAATGCCAAATCGGCAATCCTCTCGGGTCCCCTCCCTCTTTGGGAGCTTTGTACTCTATCATTCAATAAACTTTACTGTGGCTCAATAAACCTTGCTTTGCTGCCCACCACTCTGTCTGGTCTACGTCTTCATTCTTCCAAGCAGCCTGACCTAGAACTACGGGCACCGAAGGAAAAGATATCCTGTAACACTCAGAACCGGTTGTCCGGTGCTCCATCTCACCCACTAACCCCACGCCCCCACCCCCGCTGTCAAAATTTTGGTTTTCTCTTGGAGAAGTTGTTTGCTTGAACACTTTATTTAAAACTCAGATTCTGGGGGTGGCCTGGGTGACTCAGTGGGTTAAGCGACCTACTCATGATCTCAGCTCAGGTCATGATCTCAGGTGAAATGGAGTCCCCAGATCAGCCTCCACACTCAGCCAGGAGCCTGCTTGAGACTCTTTCCCTCTGCCCCTCCCCACCCAACCCCACCCAACCCCACCCCACCCGCCTGCTGATGCTCGCTCTCGGTCTCACAAATAAATACATCTTTTATTTTGTTTTTTAAAGATTTTATTTGACAGAGAGAGACACAGCGAGAGAGGGAACACAAGCAGGGGGAGTAGGAGAGGGAGAAGCAGGCCTCCCACCGAGCAGGGAGCCCAATGGGGGGCTCGATCCCAGGACCCCGGGATGATGACCTGAGCCGAAGGCAGACGCTTAACGACTGAGCCACCCAGGTGCCCCATAAATAAATCTTTTAAAGTATCAGATTCTGAAGGCTTCCTGATGGCAGGCTCTTCGGGATTCATTCCATTCCTAAATTAGTTGAAGCTTTTAGAACATTTTCCAAGGGCAACGGAGAACCTGTTGAGGAGTGAGAGTGCTGATGCTGATCGTGGTTCCTCCTTAAGACATTGGCAAAATAGCTCATTTCCCTGGGCCTCGGTTTCCATTTCTGTAGAAGGGGGTACCGCCCGCATTAGTTCACGCTACTCCTCTTTCTCCAAGTCACACCCTTTAAAACACTGGGGAATTTAAAAAGTGGGAAGTTCCATCAAGTGCAGGTCTTAAATATGGTAAAAAATAGCCTGGAATTGGCAGTTGTCTCTCTGAATCCTTAGAGAAGACCCTAGTGGGGGAGCAGGGCCTGCTCACAGGAGGCAGTGTCTCCCCGAATTTGGCCATTAACGAGAAGAAACGAGAATACTGAACAGTGTCAAATCCAGAGTCCCAGAAGGTGGCCCCTCAAGGGCACCATAAAAGGAGGTTAAACAAACGGGGGCCTTTATGATTAGCAGGACCTCCACTGCAAACCAGGGGATGCCAGTTACTCAGCCTGTGATCTCTCTGGCTCGCTCTTCCCCTTCCGCAAAGTGCGTATGATAACAAATCCCACTCTGTTGCCTTCCAAAGATTTCATAGTGAGTGCCCATATAACAGGGGATGTGAAATTTCCCTCTTTTATCACAAACTGGCTAATGACTCTGTTTTGGTGTTTATGCGGCCCTCAGTCTTTCCTGACCCTCCCCCATCACCACTTCATCCTCAATTAAAAAAAAAAAAAGCAGTACCCTCAATTCTAAGACATTTCACTTTATTTAAAAGAAGCCAATATACAGGATATAAAGGGCATGATATTTACAACAGTACAGTAAACAGGTTGGTTTCCGGTAGGATCAGTAGTCTTTCAATGAGTATAAACCCCCCCTTCCCCCTTGACACTAGACCCAACTGGCAGACAAACAGCAACAGTGGGGTGGGATGGAACTTCAGGATATAAAGTCTCCCTGGATGGGGCTAAAAATCAGGTAGATGCTAAAATGTCCACGAAGGGGTCTTGCCGGGGGTGGGGATGGTGCCTTGCCTCCTTTCTTTGAGGGCCCGGCAGTGGGAATGGTGAGGGATTTGCCCAAGACCAACACACAGTCCACCCTGAACCTGGAAATCCTCCAGCCAAGAAAAATTCCCTTTCAGAGAGAATTTGTCTCTACCCATACCCACCCAGCTGCCTCCGGACTCCCGTCAGGAGAATGCCCTTCCAGAATGAGAGCTGGGTGTCTCGAGATGGTGAACCCAGGTCTGAGGAAGTCCCAGCACCCCGGTTCCTGCCCCAGGACCTGGAGGAGCACATCAACGACTGTAGCCCAGGCCGAGGCCTGGAGTAGGCACAGCTGGGGCTGGGGGGTGGGCATCTCCTGGCCCTTCCATTCCTGCTCCAGCGGCCTGACCACCTGGGACCCACCAGGGCCCAGGCCCCAAGGAAGCCAAGTGCTCCCTGAACCCACAGTCCCATGGCCACCCACAGTCCGCTGCTTCTCAACCTCTCCCAAACACAGCTGACTTGGAACTGGACCTTGGCAGACCAGAGCATGAGTCACCAATCAGAGCCCACCCTCTGAAGCCAAGCTTGTCCCCTACCTGGTGCCCCCTTTCCCCTCCTCCCCACCCACCTCAATTCTGAATTCCCCACGGCCCACCCACTTCCACAAGTGCCCCCCGCCAGAGACTTTCAAGGACCAAGGAGCTGGGGGGTCAAGGAACAGGGAAATGGGGTGAAGTGGGACCTAGGCTCTGCTGAAGCCACTCACGGGTACAGGTGAGTGGGCAGTGAGACCGGGGAGGTAGAGGGGCACTGATTATATTCAGTCCAGCAGCGACATGCATTTCTTGTTCACAGGACAACACAGGGCTACCCTAACTGCCTACCCTAAATTTAAAAACCCTTTCCTTTCATAAAAATAGATGAGAATCTCTTACTTTATAAATACATTACATTTAGCTTAAGTTACACCTTATATTACCCCCTACCCCACACCCTCTCCCCCATTCCAAGCCAAAGTGGTTTGCTTCTCCGTAGGTCAGAGCTAAGTCCGCCCTTCAAAGACCTCAAGATATATTGCTACAAGAAAACAAGGTGTGTTCACTTGCCAATGATTTTTTTTTCCCCTGTTTGGAGTCTCAGAGGAGTGTGTGTGTATATGTGCGTGCGTGCGTGCGTGCGTGCGCATGTCTTCCACAACCAGGGAGCCAAAAGGAAGCTACTCTCCCTGCCCCTCCCCAATCCTCTCTTTTTATAAAACCCCCAAAAATAGGAGAGTGAGAGAGGGCAGCACAGGAGAGCCCATCTGAGAACAACCTTAAAATACCAATGTCAATATGACACTGGGCTTAGAAATAGAAATTTTAGTATTTACAGCTTTACAAAGGATGGACCAGTTCATCCCAACTGGACCCAGTGCTGCCCCAGCGAGCGTTGGGGTCTTTCTTGGCAAGCTGTGGGCTCATGGCGAGGTCACGAGCAAGGGCCCACTGGCAACAAACTCAAAAAAGAACTTGGTGGGGAGAGAGAGAAGCAGCCGGGCCCAGACCCAGGAGGCTGGTCTGCCACACCCTGTGTGGCATCCACCCCCATCCACCTGCCCCAATCCTTGCTCCCCAGGGGAGAGCAGCTATGGAAAACCAGCAGGAAGGAGCTGCTCGGCCAGCGTCTATCTCGGGCTCCTGCCATTTCCATACTCCCTGGACAAACTTCGAGCACCCCAGTCCCAGAGGCAAACGTACAGGTACACGTACACGTACGTGAGGGGGAAAGCATACATAATCACCCAACGCTGACTGCCGAGGTCCCCTTAGTTACACTATATATACTATATAACTTATAAGTAAGTTATACTTACACTGCTGCCTTATGTCTTAACACTAAAGATAGGTCTGCCACCCACCCCACCACCTTGAGAAACAACCCGGGGCTGACCTCTGCTCTGCCTCCCAAACCACGCCATTCCCTTACCCCCCTCAGCCCTGGACAGAGGGAGGCCGGGGGCGGGGGCTGGGTGGTGTCCTCCCAGAAACGGAAAATCTTTCCAGCAGCTGAGGTCCAAGCCCGACTGGCTCTGATAACCTTTGGTTACAATAAGACTAAAACTAAGACAACAATAACACTAATGACAAAAATAATCAGGTATGTTTGAACCCTGTAACCTTTAGAACAAGGGTCAGTGAGGAGGAGGGGAAGGGGCTGTCTCTCCTCTGAACCCATGGTCCCTCCGCATACCTACCCAGGGACTGTTTGGCTGGGATTGGAAGCCTCTCGGCCAGACCGCCACAGGGAACCAGCAGGTTCCTGCGACAACCACAACAGAAAAAAAAGGGGGGGGTGGGGACTCACAATAAAGGCCACCAAGTTCTGATAAATAAAAATTACATACAGTCACTAACATACACTCTCTCTCCATATATATATATATGTATACATATATATATCATATGAGTATTATGTACAACGGTTTTAAGACTGCAAAACAGGTGGGGAAACGGAAGAGAGAGAAGGCCCTTACAGGTCGCTGGTACCCTGAGGAAGAAAGACAGGGGGCTGCAATCCTATTAAAAGCCAGAGTCCCTCCTCCGCCTCCACAGGAGAGCGGTAGGTGGGCAGTTCTGGGCCTCGGGCACATTTTGCTCCTTGGACCTCCAGGGGGAGCTCCTGGGCCAATAAAAAAACAAAAACCAGCAATCACACCCACAGGAGTGGGTACAAAAAGAAATTTTTTTTTTAAAAAAAGCAAAACCTGCTCGGCTGGCTCCAAGCTGAGATCTGACAGGTGGCCTCAACACAGTGCCTTCTGACACAGGCCCACCCAAGTCTTGGGGAGATACTGGCTCAGATTAACTCCCCACTGGTCGGTCAATCGAGTGAAGTATGGAACAGGCTTGCATATGTCCGTGAGCAGAACAAAGGATGGTTCTCACTCCAGCTCCACTCCTGCCTCCTCTGATTAGCCAGCAGCCCTCACTGCCTCCCCCTCCCCCTCCCTTTCCAGTGCCTGCCGGTGGCCAAACAGCCGGCGACTGGGGGCAGTGGAGAACCAACCAAGATGGCGGCAGGCGGTACGAGCCCAGTTCCATTGTGGAGGGGGTGGATACCAGGCCTGGCCCCCTTCAGGCTTTCTCACAGAGAAATTACAGATCTATAGTCCCTTATCATTGGCTGGGAAGGGAGAGAAAAACATCAAGTCATCAGGGCAATAAAAGACCCCTCCCACCCCACAAAGGTCCCAAGAAAGCAAGCAGTCAGGTGGGCCGATGGCCTTGCAGGCCCCCGGCCTCACTACCGACCTTGACAGAAACCCCACTCCCGAGTCAGTGCTCACCCTCAGAGGCTGCGAGAGAGATCACCCTAGCATCGGCCTCTCTCCCAGCTCCAGGGGAAAACCAGGAGTCTGGGCGAGGGCCTACCTTCCACAATGATATAAGGCAAGCTGCTTTTTTTTTGTTTTGTTTTGTTTTGTTTGCATAGTAGTTTAAACACAGTGAGACTCCACTTTCCCCCACAGTGCCTTGTCCCTCCGCTTCGCCACTCGATCCAGAAAGAAAATAAAATTTTGTCTTCCCTCCCTCCTTCCATCTTTTCTCTCTTGTCAGTTAAGTAAAAACACTTGGGGGGCCCCCCACCCAGACCTGGAAAGGTTGCAAAGGCAAACAGCTCCTTCCTGGTGGGTGGGGAGGTGGACCACCCCAAGGCCAACTGGCACTGGCCAGGCAGAGGAGGGGAGGGCAGAGCTCATGGCCAATCAGAGGAGCAGGTGGGAGGGTAGAAATCCACATTATACCACGCCAGGGGCCCCGCCCTCACCTTAGAGTTTTGTATAAAAACACCTGCTAGGAAGAATTCTTTGGAGCTCAAAGTGGCTCAGCTTAAGGGAAAAGGCACAGTTAACACTGCATCGTCCGGACAGAAGTCTGCATTTGTAATGTGGAGAACAATAGAAATTGACAGCACCATTCCTTGGGTGGGTGGATGGAGAAGGGGCACTGGTTGGTGGTGGGGTGGAAGGAAGGAAGCAGCGGTCCCTCGGGGCCTCCAGAGAAGGGAGGGCAGAGGGAGTCTGTGTGGTGAGGACTGGAGCCCCACTCCGAGGAGCCTTCCTGGCCCCACGGGGAGTGGGGGCAGAGGCCCCATCACCAAGACCAGCAGGCACTGGGGGCCTCCGTCATCAGCTGACCATGGGTTCCACATCCGCCTCCCGCTCAAACTCATCCTGGATCTCGTCTGTACTTCCTGAGTCACTGCTGGCCACGGAGCTGGGGGACGGTGAATTCCTGGAAAGCATGAGAGAACGGGGGTCATGCAGAGGGCAGCCTGGGGACTCCTGAAGGGAGGCAAGGGCCAGGAAAGACTGAGCAGCCCCTTGTATAAAATCTAATCGTCGATGATCCTGCCCTGAGACCCCGCCCTCGCTCTGCTTTCCTTAGAATCTTCTAAGCTCACGAGTTGAACGTGGCCCTCAAGACCTCTCGGGACCCCCCGCACTGCCTCTTAATTGCTCTGGGTGCCGAGAGCTCCCTGGGAGCAGGAACCATGGATCAAGCTCCAGTCCTACCCTCCAAACACCTAACGCAGGTCTGTGCACAGAGTAGGTGCTCAGTAAACCCCACTTAACTCAGAGCTCAAGAGGCCATACAGGAGAGTGGCTGGTAGTACTGGGTTCAGATTCTGGCCCTCTCTCTGATGAGCCGGGGGGCCGTGGGCAAGCTGTTTAACCTGCTCCTCCATCTGAACATGCACGTGATGACAATGGGTTCCACGGGCCACAGTGAGCTAAAGGGATGACATGCTAAGCCCAGGGCCCCCCACGCAGCTTCCCACCGGGCTGCCCCTCCCTCTTTTATAGCCTGAACCACAGTCATAAAAGAGGAACGATTACAATGAACATATTTGTGCTTTGTGCCCAGCACTTTTCACGTATCATCTCATTTTATTACTGGCATATCTGTCTCCCCACAAAAGGTGCACGTTCCTAGAAGGCAGGGGGCTCTGTCTTTGTTTTGGCGTTCCCTGGCAAATACAAGGGGCCTGAGGCTCGTCAGTCTCCTGGGGACAGACCCAGTGGCCTTTGGTCGGAGGACAGGAAAGGAAGGGAAACTGCTTCCCACGGACACTAGGAGCCCCACCAGCGGTGGAGAGGAGTGCCCTGCATACCTCCTCCGCCCAACACCTGGGCAGAAAGTGGGGCACGAGCCCCAAGAGGGCAGGGGCTTGGCTGTTCTGTGCATCACTGTCCCCACAGCCTGGCACAGAGCAGGCCTTGGACATGACAAGTAGCTGCCGAGAGATCTATATGAGATCAGACACATAAGTCATCCAGCACACAGCAGGTGGCTAATACTGGATGCACATGGAGGGAGGGGTGGATGGGTGCACAGGTGGGCTGGGCAGATGAAATGGTCCAGGCTGTAAGTTGCAGCCCCACAGATACCCCCCAAGGACACAATCGCTGAACCCGCAGGGAGGACGGGACTGGGTACCTGTCTGCAGAGCCTTTGATGAGCCGGCGGCAGGTCTCCATCTGCACGTCCAGCCCGCGCTTCATGCTGCACATCTCCATGTACTCATGCAAGTGCCGGTTCATGTCACTCTTGGCCGTGGCCAGCTCCAGCTGAAAGGCCGCAGGTGGGAGAAAGATGAGGCCAAGTCACCCTCATTCCGGAACCCTCGGCCACTTCCTCCACACGTCCTTGATGGTGACAGTGCCAAGCCCCCTCACCCCACCCCCCAAGGATGCCATGCCCTCCGCTCCCTGCATGCCAGCCCCCAGCCCCCAGAACTGCTTCCACTGAAAGGGAAATGGCTGCTTAGCAACCCTAGGGGTTGCCTTCGCCAGGTCTACCAACTCCACCCCGCTCAGCATCCCACACTGCTTTCCATGGACTTGCGTAGGAAAGTTCTCAGGTCTCCGTTATGTTTCTGACCCTTGTCCTCTACCAATGACACAGCCCCCGGGGAAGGAGCCGGCCTTCTCTTTCTCCAGCAGTCACTCTCACTGAAAGATGTGGCCAGGTGCACAGGATCTAGAATGCAGACAGCAGGCTTGAAGGCTGCTTCCCAGCTGGAGGCCTTGGGCCAGCCACTTGGGTCTCTGTCATTCTCATCCCCTCCTCTGCACGATGGAGTACATGGCACCCGCCGCGCAGGCTGGAGGCGCCTAGCTACCTCTAGGCATGTACAGAGGGCATGTGGGTACCAGGGAGGCTTACTGAGTGCCTAGCGTCACTCGATGTCACTCAAACGTCTTCTCTCATTGTTTGAGATCACTATCTCCATTGAGTAACTTAAAAAACTCTCTGGGACAGACAGGGATCACCACCCCCATGTGATCTATTTTACACCTGAGAAAACCAAGGCCCTAGGAGGGGCAGGACCTGCCCAGCGCCGGGCAGGGAACTGCAGGCCTCCAAATCACGACCTTGTGCCCGCTGCACCCGTCCAGCACCCCCATCCCCCTCAACTAACAATCGAGACCCCACATCGCAGGAGCCTCACCAGAGGGCTCCAGAGCCCGAGCCCTCACCTCGATCTGGCCAATCGTTTCCTGGTACTCCTTGTCTCTCGTCTTGAAGAAGGATTCTGTCTCGTGGATCAAGTTGCCCAAGTTTTCCTCTTGCTGGGGACACAGAGCACAGGGGACAATGAGCCGGGTGGCGCGGGTTGCCGGAATGAGCGGGGACCGGGGACGGCAACCGGGCCAGGGGCTCACCTCGCCCTGCAGGTCAATGGTCGGGTTGCAGTTGGTGAAGTCCTCCCAGAGCAGCAGTGTGTCTTCATTCTCTTCCCACGTCAGGCTGTCACAGTCATCGTCAAAATCAAAGGTCTCCCGCCTGTGGGGTGACAGCAGAGGACAGGGCTGACCTGAAGCCCGGCTCCAGAGGCTGGGCTGGGTCGGGGGAGAAAGGGGCACCGCCCCAATGGGTACGCTTCTGCCAGGCAGCTGCCCCACACAGACGGGGTGCCGGCCAAAGGAGACACGTGCCTTATCCGGGGCGGGGTTAGCTCTTTTAAAATGCAGAAAGTGGGGCGCCTGGGTGGCTCAGTCGTTAAGCATCTGCCTTCGGCTCAGGTCATGATCCCAGGGTCCTGGGATCGAGCCCCCCATCGGGCTCCCTGCTCAGCGGGAAGACTGCTTCTCCCTCTCCCACTCCCCCTGCCTGTGTTCCCTCTCTCACTGTGTCTCTCTCTGTTAAGTAAATAAATAAAATCTAAAAAAAAAAAAAAAAAACGCAGAAAGTACTGATATATTACTTATACCGTTTTAAATGTCTCTTTGTAAAGACGCCAGTCTTTAATCAGTGGAGACTAAAGGTATTTTCCTCCCCACCCCAATCTGGTGACTGTTTTCATTCATGTAACAGCTCATTTCTGGAGCCCCTACTCTGCAAGAGGCGATGTCTACAGTCTTCTCCACAACTCGGAAAGGTTGATATCATGCCCATTTTACAGATGAGGAAACTGCAGCTCAGAAAGAATAACCCACTTGTCCAAAGTCACACTGCTAGCCTGTCACAGAAACTGGGGCAGAAAACCAGATGTCTCCTACGGCATTTTCGTCCCCCAGTAGAACACATCAAGCACCCGTTACGTGCTGGGTGCAGGACTGGCCACTAGCATACATTAAAACTGCACTTCCTTCCCTCCTCCTAACATTCCTATGAGACAAGCAGGATTCTTAGTCCCATTTCACAGATGAGGAAACTGAAGGGCACAGGGATTAGGTAGACTTCTGGACCAATACATGCTTGAAATCGGGCTTGGATTCAAAGCCTGAACAAATTCAGGGCTTCCCTATTCACTGGAACTGGAAGTAGGGTAACGGACCATAGAGGCTTGCCTGGGACTGAGGGGTTTCTGGAGATGCCTTGGTTCCCCCAGCTGAAGGGGAACTTGATCAGATGGGATGGCTGACGTCTACAGGGCTTAAATCAATTGATGGATCAAATGAGCCAAAGAGGAGAATGTGGGTCCCAGGGCTCTCTGTCAACACCCCCAATCCCCCAGGGCACTGCTCCCTACCGTCCCACAACGGATCAGGCTGCGGGGCCACCCGGCAGGGCCCAAGAATTTCTGGTTCAAAGCTGCCTAGAGCACCCCCTGGAGCCAGGTCCCCCACCAAAAAGCAGTTTCTGCTAGAGCCTGTAGGTGGCTCCATGAGCCCAGGGACCAGAGCCGGCAGGGGCGGGGGGGGGGGGGGGGGGGGGGGGGGACAGAGCAGCATAAGAAGGCGCTGCTGGCCTGGACTAGCTCCAGATTAGCCCCTGGGGTCCACCGTCACCGCAACACATACTTGACCGCTGACTTCACTTCCTTTCTAGCGTCTGGGATCTGAAGGAAACCCCAGCTGAGGAATGGGGAGCCAGAAAGGACAGGAAGATGGGCAAGAGAAAGGGGTCAGGAGATCGGGAGGGCAGGGCTGAGGAACTGGCCATGGTGCAGGGAAAGTAGCAAATTCCTCCCCTTCTCCTTGGTCTGAAGCCCAAGCAACAGATTTTGATCAAAACAAAACAGCCCTGACATGGGGCACATTATTCAAAGACTTCAGGGGAACTGGCGGGGGGCAGCCTCTGGCTTGGGTCTCAGCCCAGCCCATAGCCGGTGGAGATATGGGAGGCGGGGTTCAGGGCCCTGCCCAGGGTGGGGTCAGCATGGCCTTGGCTAGAACTGCAAGGGTGGAGGGGATGATCAAAGGAGATATGTATATACATATATATATATATTTTTTTTTTTTTTTTTAAACCAAACAACCTTACAATCCAATAAATCTACTTGGATACTGAACCTAGTTCAGACCTGTCAACCCCAGGCACCCGATTTTGCACGAGACCTCCTTTGTACAATAGTAGTGCTGCCAGGGAGTCCCCAGACCCAGCTCTTGGAACTGTTCCTTTCAGCCCAGCCCGTTCCCAGGCAGCCTAACTATCCCTTGGGAACTTTCTGCAAACAGGGACAATTTCTTCAGAGAAGCCCTTTAATTCACCCAAATGAACCCAGCCTGGGTGTGTGGGGTGGACAATCCCGCCTCAGGCTCAGGAACGCCCAGCGCCACGTTCAGAAAACCTGGATCCAATCAAGGGTCCCCTTCCACAGCCCCTGTCATCACCAAAGGATGAGAACACGACATTTGGAGAGGATGTCGGAAGACGGAATCAGGAGTCCAGGAGTCTCCTTGTCCCGCTCCAACAGCAAGCCCCCAAAACACAGCGAGCGCCACCTCAGTTCTGTTCCCAGGGAATGACAAGTACAAGAAAGTGTCACACAAACCCATCCCCACCGGGGTCTGACTCCTGCCTCCCTAAGAGTCATCCGGCTCAGAGGCAAAGGGACCAGGCCAGAGATGGTATTGCAGAGAGGGCAGAGGGCGACTCTCTTCTGAAGGCAAAGACAGCTAGCTGGGGACAAAGGACTCAACTGCGGGCCAGGGGCCCAGCTCTGTTCCAACTCCTGGCACGCTCCTCTGAACCTCAGTTTCCCTATCTGAATGTGAAAGGGCTGGGCTGAGTGGCCTTTGGACTCTGTAATGCCAAGCCAGACCCAGGGCTCTGCAGGAGGCAGGCGGGGGAGACCCGTGCCCCAGCTTCTGAACCGAGTACAATGTCAGAGGCCACTGCCTAAACGACACGAGCCCCTGGGGAGGGGTTCTGTGGGGTTTTGTGACGGCTCCTTAGAGTCAAGAGCTCAAACATAGCCCTGCTGTTGGAAACCCAGAGTCCTGGGGGAAAGCGGAGTTCTCAGGGCTCAGGCGCCCAACTGCAAGGGGCTCCAGAGACAGAACAGGCAAGAGCCACCAGAGGGGCAGGAGGAAATAAATGTGGGCAGCCCAACCCTCCGACTCCAAACCTGTCGCAGCCCAACCCTCCGACTCCAAACCCTCAGGCAAGTCACCTAACGCCCGCAGGGGCACCCTCCTCTCCCCTCCCCCACCCCACCTCAGGGCACCGTGTGGACTAGAGTCAAAGACAGATTCGGATGGAGAATATGGCCCTGGACAGACCAAGGCCACAGTGTCTCCCTGCCCCAGGCGACTCCATCCAATGAGGTTCAAGTAAACCAGCTTTTGGCAGCGGAGGGGAGGGTAGCCCTGAGGGCAAGTATCTGCCAATGTCCCACTGGGGCGAATTTTCAGCTACTTCTGTGCCATGGCTGAACCTGGAGCGGGCGGCCGCATGCGCGATCAGCTTTCATGAGCCGCTGCGGGCCGGCTCCAGCCCACCACGGACCAGAGCCAGCCCCGGACTCCACCGCTAACCCGCAGCATCTCCAGGACGGAACCCGGGCGGCAGACAGGCCTGGCTCTGAACCTCAGCTCCGGCCCACACAAGTGGAGCAGTTGTGGCCAAGGGCCTCCTGTCTGTGCGTCTCCGCATCCTCGTGTACCAAGGGATGTGGTAATCCAACCTCCTCGGCTGACTGTCTGGAGTCACCGAAGCCTCATCTGTAAAGCCACCCGCCCACGGAGGATGCTCAGTGGCTGTCGGGAGCCCGCCCTCGGCCAGCACGGTGGGCCCCAGTGCGGCGATGCGCCCAGCAATCCCACCCCGGGGACAACCGGTCGGAGTGTAAGGCTCGAGCCCACAGGACCCACTGCTACCATTTAGGCTCTTCTGAACATGTGGAACTCCCCAAATTATGAACGCTGAGACTAAATCCAAATTCTTTCAGAAACCCATGCCGGCCAGACAAGGCACTGTCAGAGCAGGCCACCCGTTTGCAGCCCTGCCCCCAGCAGCCTGGACAGGTGGAGCGGAGCCCCGGGGGCCAGGGCAGCGGAGATACTCACAGCTGGTTGAACATGCGTTTCATCTCGTCTGTGATGTTCATGGAGCCGACCTCGTCGTCCGAGAACCGGTTCACCTCCCCATCCTGCTCGGAGATGTCGTCGTCCGAAGCCACCTTACGCTCTTTCTTTTTGGGGACCACCTGACCCGGGAGGGAAGAGATGGAGGTAAGTGGGAGCCTCTGCCGGGAGGGAGGGTGGGCTGGGAAGGGAGTGAGCACCCCGCAGGATGGATGGAGCGTGGCTGGGGCGGCCACTGCCGGGAAAGATGCGGAGCTCCTCTGAGAAGCAGGCGGCGTTAGCAGGAAGCATGAGGTGGGACACATGCAGGAGGGAGGTCAGACGGCCTGGACCCTTCCCTCCCGCGGTGGGTGGGCCGGCTCAGCTGGGCCCTTCATCAGAGCAGCAGCTGCAGGATCTGGGGAGACCAGTGGGCCAGACCGGGGTGCAGAGTCCCCTGGGATGTCTCAGAGCCAGCCAGAGAGAGAGAGAGAACCCTTCACAGAGGCCCAGAGGGCTCCATGCTTCAGAGCCCTCCTGCTCACATGCAAAGGCAATGGGCAGGCAGCCCGAGGGTCACCAAGCTTCCTCCACTCCAAGCAGACAAGACACGAGCAAACCAAACAAAGCCTGGAATGGTCACCCCCTGCTTCCCAGCAGAGGGGCAGCCAGAAGGCACAGAGGTGGACGAGCCCAGATCTCTCCCGTTACACCCAAAGTCACACACTTAAAGCAACAACACGCTGGAATGCCCTGGGCTCAAGCAAAAGCCAAACCACGACCCAGAATTCAAGAAGCGGCCTCTGGAGAATGACACGTGCCCTTCAAGCCGCTGGACTAGCCCTCAAGCCCTCCCTGGAGGACAGCCCACCAGTGCTAACTGCCCCATTGCCTTGTCTCAGGACACACACTTGTTCCTTGAGGGCTGGGGGTGGGCCCTGAGAGACTCTTCGGTGGGAACAAAAAACAGGCCATCAGCTCCTCTTGGGAATTCTGAGGCTCATCTACCAGGGCTGAGCCAGCTCACCCGGCGCTCCCACAGCCTGGCCAGGGCTCTCAACCTTGGCGACAGCACCCAGCGGCCCGTGGACCAAGACCCCGAGGGTCAGGAGACCTGAGTGCCAGTCCCAGGTGGGCCTGTCCCTCCCTGAGCCCGTCACGTCCCCCCACCGGGCGAGTGGCCTCCTCAGCCACAGGATGAAGCATTCAGCCCGACAAGCCTACGAGTCGCCGGGTCCCTGACTCTGTGTTGTCCTGGGGAGGCCAGAGTGGGGGCCGAAGCTAGCTCTGGGAGAAGGGGAGTGGGCGGGACTGTAGGGGAAGAGGGCCTGGCCATGCAGGGTAGAGGCCGGGCACTCTGGGACGGGGCAGTGGCAGGGGGGAGTGGCGGCTGGTGAGCAGGGCGACCCTATTCACCTGGAAGATCTTGGACACGTCTTCCGAGTTCCGTTGCTGTGCGACATCGCACAGCTTGGCCGTGATATCGATCCGGCGACAGATGTCCATGTCCACCTTCATGGCCTTTTCTTGGATCTTTGTGTCCAGGTCTGTCATGGGCTGCAGGGAGGACAGCAGGGGGGTTACGTGAGCGAGCATGGGGGCGCAGGGCGGGGCCGTCACTCCCAGGCTCCTGCTGGGCAGAGGGGTGCGCAACCCCAAGTCCGAGTCCAAGGGGCGGGGCCTGAAGCTTCTGGGGGGGAGGGCAGGGCCAGCGCTGCTCAGGTTGGGGGAGGGGGTGGAGAGGTCGTGGGAACTAAAGGCTTTGGCGCCAAGTGGACAATGTGAGGCCATGTTTGCCGGCCTCCCTAAGGGCTGGAAGGCGTCCTCTCAACAGACACAGTGCCAGTGTTTATTTCGTCAGAGCAAAGAAGAAAGACACCTCCCACTCTTGAAAGACTTCCCTCTCTCCCACCCCTTCTGCCCCACCTGTCTCCCCCCACCCCACCGACAGAGGGGCCTGCCATGGTGCACGCTCTCCCCAGGCTTCTTCCCATGGCCACGGAGTCTCACCAAAGATGAGGGGGGTCCCCCAGGACCCCAGTGAGGGGAAGCCAGGTGGGCTCCCCCAGCAGCCCCCTCCCCTGGAGGCTTCTGCCAGCCACACCCAGGTCCACAGCCCTTAGGACCAGAAGCCACCCCAGGCTGAGTCACCCGCCCAGGCTCCTTCTCCTTTTTGGCGGCCCTCCCTACATGCTGCCCGCTGCCTGAAGGGGGCAGGAAACCTGGGTCCCCAGCAGGAAGGAGGCTTTGGTTGCCAACAGCTCCTGGCACCCACAGTCACTCAGAGAGGTTCCAGTCTTCAAAAGGATGCAGACGCTGGCCTTCCCTCACTTTACAAAGCAACCCTGCTGCAGGCTGCTGGCCTGAGGAGCCTCCCCGGCTGACAAAGACTGGACCCAGGGGCCTCCTGCAACCTGCCACTGGGCCCTCCACTGTGCCCAGACATTGAGGCCCAAGGCCACCACCCGCCCTCAACGTGGCGAGCTGGGACGAGTCGGAGCAAACACAGACAGACCGTCAGAGGAGCCCAGGGGAGGGAGGGATGGGTTAAGCAGCAGATTAATGCATCTCTACTCAGACCAAGGGAAGCGGAAGTGGGGTGAGGGGGGCTGGTCTCCGATGCATCCGTCATCCTCATGGGGCAAACGCAGCCAGCCAGGACTCTAACTAGAAGCCGAGCTCTGGAGCCTCGGAGTGAATGAAGCATTTTGCATGATGGGTGTTGGGGGGGGGGGTGTCATGAAGCTTGGGGCGGCGGCCAGTGGCACTTACGTCACTCATGAGCCCCTTAAACACCACCAGCTCGGCCTTGAGCCTCTCGATCTTCTCGTTCATCTCCTCCTGGATGGCTTCAGCCTCCTGTGCCGCCTACACAGGACAGAGTTGGGGGCGGGTTTAGAGGATAAGGGACCCTGAGGGGTGTGAGGTGCTGGACACCAGGGTCCATAGCCCTGGACACCTGATGTCCAACCAGGCCAGGCACCTGCATGCCAGGAAAGGGGTGCCAAGCACCTCCCCCCTGCCCGGCTTCCTGCCGAGCCCGGTTCACTGCAGGGCACCACTCAGCTTAAAACACCTTCCAAGGAGTATCTATCACATGGAAAAATCCCCAGCAGACAATAAGAAGAAAAAGAGCCAGGTTAGTGGAACAAGTGATTCCAATAGGTCAAAATGTGAGCTCGGTCCTTGTGAAATTGCCAATAGTTGACCATCTCCCACCTCAAAAATGGCAATGCCACGTGTGTCCATGTAACCAAACATACGCATGTACACATGTAGAGTACATGTGTGTTTGCACAGAAAAGACAGAAGGTCTCCCAGTAATTTATCAAGTATGCAGGGAAGAGGGCAGGTAGAACTGGAGGAGAGTTTTATTTTCTTCTCTGTTTCTGAATTTTCCAAATATTTGACCGTGAACATGTCATGTTTGTAAATAAAAAGACTTCTGTTATAAAAAAAAAAGCGGGGGAGCAGACATTCATCCTTTTCCTTCTACATATTGACATTACTTTATTCTGTCTCTTAGAAGATCAGCACTTTAAATATCGGAAAGCAATTTTTAAAAATGTTTGAAAGAACTTTGCCTTGCCTTCTCATGGGTTCGTTATTCAGAGGCCTAGAAAGTGAAGTTTGCTGTCCAGGGGACGCAGCAGGTGGGTGAGAAGCAGAGCCCAGACCCAGAGCTACCGAGCCAGCACCACAAGAGAATATTCTCACCGGGAGCCCACCCAGTGACACGCCACCCATCCTCTCTAAGGCATTCAGCCCCAAGTCAGTTCCTGCAAGCTGGGGTAGGACAGCTCAAGAGACCATCCAGTCCTGAACTCAGGTGGGGAGGAGAGGGTCAGAAGGAGTCACTGGACCAACATCACCCAGCTGGGCTTGGACCCAGGCTTCCCTAGTCCCATCCCCGAGCTTTTCTGCAACACTGTGCCGGTCCCTTCCTAGGTCCGAAGCAGAAGACAAAGAAGAAGGCTTGTGGCTCCCTCGAGGAGCGACTGAGGCAGCAGGAGTGCCGGGGCTGAGCCGGGAACAGCCTCCGACTTTGCCCCACGGAGACTGCATCCCTAGGCCACACGGTTCCCGCAAGCCTCTCGTGGTCGGGACCTCCGGGGGTGCTCACCTCCTGCAGCGTGTCCACCATGGTCTGCAGATTCATGCGCTTGGCCAGTTCCTCCTCCCACCTGCAAGAGCCAAGAAGGACAGGTGGTCAGACGGTGGCCTCCCCCTGCCAGTCCCGCCCTCAGACACCAAGCCAGCACCCACCCTGGGCCTGTCCCCGGGCGAGGCAAGCAAGGTGCAGCCGTGAATCCCTCCCTGCCCGCCCTCTGGGAGCTCCCAGTGTAGGGGAGGGGGACAGCCAGGCCGACACATACCCATAACATCAGGCGGGGGTGACAAGTGCCAGGTTCCCAGCATGAGCACCGCACCCCGGGGAGACAAAGGCAGGAGGGACGACCAGGTCCCCTTCACACAAACTGTAAAGTGCCATGCAAAAACCACTGCTCCTGCCATTGGTGCATCACACCATATGGAGGCTGGCACTCAGGAGCCCGGCTGAAGCCAGCACCGCAAGAGAGAAACTTATTGTGCTGATCATCATGCTCCGCGGGAGTCTTTCTGTCCGGCGGCAACCCTAATCAGCAAAAAAATCTCCTACACAGCTGTTATCCCTGTCTCACGGATAAGGAAACTGAGGCTCAGAGAGGTTACGTGTCTTCCCCAAAGACACTCAGCTAGCTAGTGGATGGGGCTGGAATCCAAACCCAGGACTGTTTTATTACATTAGAACAAAAACAATAAATAAATATAGCTCTCACTTAGTCAGCGTTTATTATGGGCCAGGCCCCGTTCCAGGGCTTTCTCTGTATTGTCTCATTCGAGTACACGTTGGTTAAAGCCCCACAGGAAAGAATAAAGGGCAGGAGGCACACAAGGGCTCACGGTGCACCCCCAACATTAACTGGAGGTGGAATGGGATGTTAATAATCATAATCACTGGGGGTGGCTGGGTGGCTCACTCAGCCAAGTGTCCGAGTCTTGATTTTGGCTCAGGTCAGGCTCTCAGCGTCATGAGATTGAGCCCCACATAGGGCTCTGTGCACAGCAAGGAGTCAGCTTGAGATTCTCTCTCCCTCTGCCCTTTACCCCTCCCCCATGGCCTCGCTCTCTCTCTCAAATAAATAAGCCTTAAAAAAATAATAATCCTAATCACCATTCCAATACCAGCTCACCTTAAGTGAGTGCTTACTTTGTACCAGGCACCGTTCCACATGACATAATTCAATCCTCCTAACAAACCCCCAGCACAGCTGTACTGTTAGCCCGTGTTACAGATGAAGAAAGGAAAGCCAGGCAGAGAGTCAGGGGCCCAAGGTCAGGGTGAGGACAGGTGGAGGCAGGACTCAAAACCCAGGCTGGAGGCCCCAGACTGAGCACTGGTAACCAGGATCCATCAGAGCCCTCACCGGGCTCCCCACCCAGCTCCCTTCCTTCCCCAGAGGAAGCCTGGGGCAGGTTCTTTCCCTCCCTGCATCCTGGGACAGACAGATGAGCTCCTCTCTCTCCTCACCCCATGGCCGCCTCCCTACATGGCCTCAGAGCAGGCAAGTCTGGAAGCCTTTTAGGATGCTGTCGGGGCCAGCTAAAAATAGGCCAGAAGGGAGGAATGGATGAAGGGTGCGTTACATCACTGGCTTTTGGAAACAAGAGAAGACGGGTACTGTTTGCACACACAGAGGAAAATTCCTCCTCTCCCCCACACACTCCGCTTCTCCCTCATTCCCTCTGGTCTTTACCAGCCCCCTGGCGTTGGTAGCCAGGCCTAGATCTGCCACGGGCTCCGGGGTCCAGCACCTGGCGGGCAGGGGGGCTGGACTCCTGCCAGGGATGAAGGACACAGAGGAAGCTGAGGAGGGGCAGCGAGAGAACCTAAGGGTTGAACCCAGGTGAGACCATCTCACGGAGCACCCCCACTGTACAAATAAGGAAGCTGAGATCCAGAGTGTACAGGCAATTTGCCCGAGGTCACCGGTATGTCAGGGCCAAGGCCAGGAGTCCAGTGGGAGACAGGGATCCCTGAGGTGTGTGGGGAGACAGCACACCTTGGGAGACAGGGATCCCAGGTGGGGAGAGGTTCACAGGCCGCCCTCCACCTGCCCAGCAGCATGGGGCTTCTGGGGCTTCTGTCGAGGGAGGCCAAGGCCCAGAACACGGGTCTGAGCTGAATCATCATCTCTCCTGGCCCTGCTGCTCTGGGAGGGCGAGGGGGGAGGTGGCAGGGGACTCAGCTCCAAGCCGCTGAGCTGAGCAGGTGCAGGGAAGGGTTGCGGCCTGCCTTCAGCAACAGCAGGAGCCGCAGAGAAGGGGGCAGCGAGGGGCAAAGGTGTGGGCACCCAGGGGCCTCTCACCCCCACACACCCGCTTCCCAGACAGGAGCATCGAGATGAGGCCCGGCCCCTCTCACTTTTCCTTTGAGCAACCTTTTGATGAGGTGCCACAAGGCTCCACAGACCCATGGTACAGACAGGGAAAAGGAGCCCCAGAGAAGGAAAGCGACTTGCCCCGAGTCCAGCCCGGAGCGAAAACACGAGCCAGGCCTTTGGCTCTCCAGACAGTAGCAGGAGCGAGAACCCCTGACGGGCCAGCCCGGTCTGCGTCCCACGCTCTGAGCTCGGGGCCTCACACACATCTCACTGGTGTTTCTAAGCCGCATCCCGACAGAGGAGCTTCGTACCACTGACTGCACGGGCCTTTGTGACTTCCAAAGCCGGGTGGAGCGGGCAGCCGGCAGTCCTGCTCCCAGAAGACCTAGGACAGACCCCCCCATGCCTGTGGTAGCCGGCCTGACAGACCCAATCCGCGGCCCGCACCGCGGTGAGAAGGGCTGGCTCTGCCCGCGCCAGTGTTGACGGTGCAGAAAAGCTGTGCCCTTCAGCTGCTCTGGCTCACCGGGGTGGAAGGACAGCAGTGAGGGGCTTCTTAAGGGGCCCCAGACGTCCCCACATTCGCTGCAGCCCAGCCCCAGAGGGAGCAGGCAGCTTAACCGAAAACTGGTCAACCAAGTTACGGCCACTTCAATTGCAGCACCTATGTCCCAGGGACAGTCCCCTCCCCTGCCCTGGATCTGCCCACAGGAATAAGGTTTCAGTAAGGACGGGTGCTTCGGGCAGAGGCGCCCACAGAAGCAAAGATGGGCAGCAGGGGGGCCAGGGAGGAGCCACTCCGAAGGGGACACACCTAGTAGGGGCCAGGGCTCGGTCGATAGCGTGTCCCGTAAGCCGGCTCTCCCACTTGGCCCCCACTGAGCAAAGGCGCGCACATTGTAGGCTGTGATGCTACCGAGAACCGCCCCCCCGGCCCCATTCTACAGGTGGAGAAAATAAGGCCCAGAGCACAGAGGTAACTCCAGCCAGGGCCAAGGCGGCCTGAATCACTTGGGGCCACCCCTGCCCACCCTGACCCACTGGCTCATGAAACTTCCTTAAACTTTTCTTCCTTAAAGTGCTGGATACGAGAAGGGAGAGGCGGCACACTGCTTGGTCACCTTCTGGGTGGCGTTCACCGTGTCGGCCATTCGTATACACGTAAAACAGAAAGCACCACTTAACCTTCCCCCAAGGACTGTCCCCATCATGCAGATGAGGACGCAGAGGCTCGGACGGAACCCAGTCACCCTCTCCCGCTCCGCCTCAGCCTCCTGAATCCTATGCATTCTCTCGCTGCTGTCCCCAATGCCATCTCTTCCCCAGACGTCACTTGCGTTCCCTCCTTGAGCTCTGGTTCCAGGCAGCCGGGCCTCGGGATCCCTGCCTCCTGCGCCGCTTGGCCACGGGACCTTCTCCCGCACGGCTCTCACCCAAAGAGCCAGCCGCGATGTGGGGGGCAGGGACGGACTGCCCTCCATCTTTCATTTTCTCCACCTCCAGAAAGTGCTCAGGGCCCCGGCCCGGCACCAGCTGTGCCCCCACCACACCACGGGGACCTGCTCTCGCCCCCCTCAGCCTCTCCCTCCCCACCCTGCAGACGCCGTCGGACGGCAGTCTCCGAGGGCTCTCTGTCCACGGCACGCGGCAGCAGGGCAGACAATGACGGAGGAGGAGAGCAAGACCACTAACAGAGCAGTTACTACGGACCGAGCGTGCACCGTGTGCCACACACCCTTCCTAGGAGTGTCACGGGTACAACCTCACTCAAACAAGCCTCACGGTCACCTCCAGGTACGATTATTATCTCCATGTTACTGATGAAGAATCTGAAGGCCAAGACCATTACCCCAGATCACACAGCTGGGAAGGTGGGGTCATGTCTATGTCACACCTTTACTCAGAGAATCTCCAAAACTGAAGGCTGGAAGGGGCCAGAGTTCACCCAGTCCACACCTCTGAGGGTACAGAGAGGGAAACTGAGGCCCGGGGTCCCACAGGGAGTGGATGGCAGAGTGCCCTCCACTCCCTTAGCCCAGGCCACAGCTCACGAGGAGGGAGGCGGAGGGATGGGAGTCCGAACCCAGGCTCAGCCTCCCCGAGCACCTGCCTCCTTCTCTCAGAGCCTGGGTCTCTCCACCTACACGGCCCCAGCCCACACCAGGGACACTTAAGAAGAACCCATCCTGTTCCCACACTCTCTGAAGGTCATGCAACCAGCCCTCAGCTCTGGCTGGACTGGACCTCAGGGCGCATCTCCCGGCCCCAGCCCAGCCTCCTGCCCCCTGCGACTCATCGCCCCAATCCCTCCAGTGGCCTGTGTTCAAACCCTCCCACTGCCTGGAGCCTTGAACTGAACAGGAAATCAAGATCCCAGTGAGGAAGGGGCTGACGCATGGCACCCCCAGAGCCCCCGGAGTGCAGCCCAGCATGACCCACGGCTCGGCGGCCAGACGGAGGTAGCGGGCAAGGGCAAGGGCCATCCTGGAGGGCCTCTGCACCAGTTTAGAGGGTGAGGAGGGGCTCAGACTTGGGAGTCCACAAATCGGGAACTTGGACGTGTGTGCGGGCAGCATGGAGAAGCCCTCCAGCACCCATTTCAGAAGTCTTAGGCCCCCTGTGCCCTGGCCTGACGGGGCATGGAGGAAACACGAGAGAGAGGCCTGTTCTAGCGGGAGAAGAGGCGCAGAGGAGGGCTCCTCAAACAAGTCCTCAGACGAGTCGGGTATAAGGCTGGGGGTCCAGCCCTCCCACCAGGACCGAGAACTGGTTACAGTTACCATTCCTGCGCTCACTGCCATACTCCTGCACCTAAAACCCACCTGCACTTGGTGGGGAGCCTAACAGTTGTATGGATTTGTTGAATGAATGAATGAATGAATGAGTGAGTGAATGAATCCGAACCACAATCACTCCTCAGCCCTCCTGCTCACCCCTTCTGCCTGGAACATTCTCCACCTACACCACCCCGGGCTAGAGGCTCCCAGCAGCCAAGTCCCCAGCACTAGCCTTCCACTCAGCAATGTCCACTCCAGGGCAGGAAGGGGGCAGGGAGAAGGAGAAAGCTTCCCCCCCCCACTTCCCACCACCCTAGGGGCTGAAGAGGGGAGGCAGGGGTGTCAGGACAAAGCAGGCCATGACAGGAAATGACCCCACACAGTGAGGTCTGGGGCCTCAGCCCCCACCCTTAGCAGGAGAACACGTGTGAGGCCAGGGGCCGGGGCAGGGGGTGGCGGCACAGCCCCAGCCAGATGTGATCTCCCCGCGTGCCAGGAGAACCACGGCCACAACCACAGGATGGAGGAGAAGTCTGGCAGGCCACTGGGGGGGAGGGGGGAGGCAGCTTCATCGCCAGCCTCCCCCCACCCCCACCCCCCAGCCAGGGTCTCGCCCCCCCCGCCCCCCGCCCCGCCGCTGACCCCTATCAGCTCCCGATGACACACAGAGCCTCAGGAAAGGGACTGACAAAGCCTGGACTGCTGGGGGGCGGAAAGCCAGGCTGAAGTCACTGGCAGAGGAGCTGACTCACAGAGTTTTCACTTCCTGTGCCGTCAGAGAAAGGAGGTCTGGGGCTCCAGCTCCAGAGGAAAGTGGGTACAGCCCCAGAAAAACAATTAAGGCTGCAGGGACAGCCATGGGGCTGCTGGGGAGAAAGTCCTGAAGATGCCTAGGCAGCAAAGAACTGGGTTTGAATCCTGACCCCGCCACTTCCCAGCTGTGTGACCTTGGGCAAAACAATCACCCTCCCTGGGCCTCAGTTTACTTATCTCTGAGATGAGAAGCACTCCACCCCTTTAGAGGGTGGTTGTGAGGATGACACAAGGTGGGCAGTATGGGCAAAAACACTCAGCCCCGCCCCTGGCACAGAACAGACAATAGATGCTTGGCAGCTCCGTGTGAGCCGTGGAATGCCACGGCTGGCTCCAGCACCCAGACCTCAGAGAGCTGGGAGCGCGGCCCAGGAATGGTCCACACCTACCCAGGGAAGGTAAGTGGCTGGCACACCCTGGCTGACTCACTCAGGTGATGGGAAGCGAGCTCAGGTGAGGGTAGGCCGGAGCCCACAGTGGAAAACTTCGTTCTGGGCCAAGCATGGGCCTGGCCTCCGGTGGAGAGTAGGTGGCAGACAACAATTTCCACCCAGAAGGACGGGGAGCTCACCCCCTTGCAGCACAGCTGGGTGCAGGCTGCCACCAAGGCCAGGGCCATGCCAGGGCCATCCTGCCCACCCCCCTGGGCTCCCACTGGCTTCTGCGTATGCCCCGCCCACAGATGCACAAGGCACTGCTCCCCTTCCCACGTGGCTGGACCGTGTCCTGCCCCTGGCCTCACTGCAGAGCCGGGGTCCAGACTAACATCCGAGCTGGGGGACAAGGCGGCCCGGCCCATAGGCACACCAGGGGGCCTTTCCTTCAAATGCATTCTCACCAAAGCCCACGGGCAAGAGATCAGAGTGGGCATGTCAAAGGAGCCCCGGTTACAGATGAAGATCCAGAGCCGCCCACCCTCTTAGTTTCCGCTGAGCCCCCCCTAGAGAGCTTCAATGTCACAACTGAGTCAACTTCCCATGCCCCAGCACCCCCTTGCCTCATATCACAAACAATTCCCACTTGTGGCAGAAAAGAAACACAGATGAGCGGAAAAGGCAGTGGGGGTGGTGGGGCTGGAAAGACAGCCCTCCTCCCAGGCAGCTAACTGCTCAAACTCCCCTCTCCATCCTGACTTCCTCCTCACACGTGGTTTACCGTGAGCACCTTCTCCCTCTAGCAGAAGGAAGGCTGAGTGCCCCCGCCTGCGAGCAGAGAGGCCCCGGCCCCCCGCGCCCCCGAGCCCAGCTCTCACAGGTGCCTCCTGACACTGCCCTGCTGAGGCTCACCGCCCTCCTCCCGTCTGCGCTCAGCCCCTGATCCCAGGGAAGGGACCCCGCGCAGACGTGCCCATCAGCAGCCCGGCTGCCCAGCTGTACTCCGCTGCTCAGAAGGAAACACAAATTAAATGCCAACTGATTGTGTCCACGGAGGAGGTATTAAATTAATGTGCACACTTAACCAGGGCAGCCGATTCCATTACAGGCGGGCAGTAATGGCCCGCGGAAGGCCGCCGCGCAGGCTGTGAGCAGCCACCACACTGCGTGTGCACCCCTACCCAGCATGCTGCCACACACACGCACACGCACGCACACACACGCACACACGCACGCACGCACACACAGGTGGATGCGAGCACAGGCCTGCTTTCAACCTGAAAGGGCAGCCCGGTCCAGGGAGCCCAGCGGACAAGGCTTGCCATGAGCGACCTGGGCCTTCCAGAATCAAAGATAAGAGGAGTCTCCACGGACTCCACTAAGAAGGGTAGGCAAACTGTGAAAGCCATCTGCTACTCTGTGATTCCTGGGGGCCCACTTACCACTACCTAGGAGCCCCAGTTTCCTTCTCTGTGAAATGGGGGTGGGGTCCCACCTTGTGCATTACATGGGCAGACTTGGTAACCTCAAAAGAAGGGAACCAGGCACGCCTGATGGACGATGGCCATTCTTACAACTGTTGTCACCCTGCCTGTGCTTGCCTGGGGGAGGGAGACCCAGGGTGGCATGGCCGGACCACTGGAGCAGGGCTACTTCTCCATCCCGCCCCGACTCTGGGGATCTGGAAGCCCTGCAATTCAGCTGCCCATAGTTTCCCCAACACAGAGGTGAGAGTTGGCCCTGCCCATGGACTGTCACAGCCCCTGATCCCAGGGAAGGGACCCTGCGCAGACGTGCCCATCAGCAGCAAGGTGGGAGGCAAGCTGCATGGAGTTGTCCACGCTCTCCCTCCCTGTTCCTAGTGGCCAGGGGCACCCTGTGGAGGCAGCTGGCTGGCCTCTGGGGCTCTCCATGGGAGCCACCAGGCCTTGAGACAGCTGGGAGGGGCTGGCAAGCCCTTGACTGGACCCCATGCCCCAGGCCCGCACGTCCTCAGGCGAGCATTGTGCAGGAAGCCCTGAATCTGGTCCTGTCTCTGTCCCTAACTTGCTGTGTGACCTTGGGCAAGTTCCTTCCCTCCTCAAGCATCACTTTCCCATTCTTAACGGAATGATGTCCAGCTGAATAAATTCTAAGAGCCCAACCAGCCAGGCCAGAGAACGATTTCCGTGGTCCCTGGGCAAAAACGTCACGCTGACCACAAAGCGGTCTGATAAACCACAAAGTCTCAAGCCAGCTGGGATATCAGTCTTTGAGCTCAAACCAATGTGTGTAGTAAAGAGAAGGGTAGGGGCTCTGGAGGGTCCTGGGATCACACCCCAGCCAGACATCCTAGAGCAAGCTACCAACCCTCTCTGAGCCTTGGTAAGACCACCCACCTCGTGGGGCTTTTCCAACTATTCAGTGGACTCGTGTGTGACAGGTACCTAGAACAGTGCCTGGCACCCCATGAGCACGTACTCGGTGTCCCTGTCCATCTTCCTGACCTCCTAACAACAGACGGTCAGAGAGGTCCTGAGACTGACAGAGTGGTCCTGGACCGCAGTGCAGGTGCCACACCTGAACCCAGGACTGGCTGACTCCAGAGCCGCTATGCCGCCATGTTAATCATGATGATGATGGTGGTGATGATGAGCTAGATGCCACCATCAGCTGGCTGGGTGACCGGGGGCACCTGGGGGCAGGGGTGGCAGAAGAAAAGGAGCCAGATGCTGGTACTGCCAAGTCCACTGCTGGCAAGCAAGACCCAGCCGGTGTCCTGCCTCTGCCCTCCATGCCCCCAGATGCACCCCAAGAATAAACAGGCATGTACTCAGCCCTTTGTCTGTCCCGACAAGGGTCCCCTGATGGCAAGAGAGACCGAGGCAGGAGAGGTCCCACCCGCCAGAGCCAGCTAGTCTCACGACACCACCCCAGCAGGCACAAGGCATTCTCATGGGCTCAGAGAAGCCCCCGTCACCTGCCCCAGGGCTGATCTGAGGTTTCAGCCATTTCTATGAGTCACCTGTTCTAGTTACCCAGTGTCCATCTTCGCCCAGATTCCTAGGACCACTCCCACTTTGGTGCCATGTATGGAAACACCTACAGAGAGACGTGACAGCTCTGCATGCCTGTAATCTAGAGCTGTGTGCTAGGCAGCACCCTACCTCCAGTGCCGCTGTCTAGAAACCACACCTGAGGGGGCTCTACTCCCCCACACACAAGCCAGACCACTTCCAAGAAGGAAAGTGACTCAAAGGGTATCTCATGGCGAAGAAGAATCTGCACCCCAAATTGTAGGCCACCGTGAGGTTTCTGCGGCACCATCTCCAACCTCTTCCAGGCTTGCTACACCTTCATCACCTCCTCCAGGGAGCCCTTCAGGACTTCCACAGTGAGTCACTATGTCCATCAGGGGTTTCCAGTCCTGGCACATGCCTTCCTCATGGCATCCAGGGAGCTATAAACAGTCACTTTGCTGCCTCTCCCATCCCACTCGCTCTCCTAGGAGAAGGGGAAGACTTACATTGACTGGAAAATGCTTATTACGTGCTGGTCTAGTCACTCTTTTCCCACCTTAGCTCTGTGAGCCTGGTGTTCACGTGCCCCCTTCACCGATGAGCAAACAGAGGTCCAGATGCAGTGCTTGGCTCCAGGTCAAGCCCAGTCCGCCTGACTTTCCAGGCTGAACAGCCTCTCAGGGGTAAAAGTGTCTTACCAGCTCCACAAACCCCTCTCCCCACCATGCCCACCAGCACACCCGATTACCACCCCAGGGTCAGATGCACAGATGTGGACTCATGGGGTCTCAAGCACTGACTTGGAAAAGAGCTGCTTAGCCAGGGTATCTGCTTTGCCCGTTTACTCACTTCTGAGACCCTAGAACCCAGGTGGAGAAAGGCCTTAGCATTCCACCTCCAGTGGCCAAGTCTGATCTGCGAGCAGCCCCGCCAACCCTCCCACCCCCACCCCGACCACCAGCACGTGACCAGCAAAGGAGGCACCGGCTTTGGAGTCAGATTGAAATGGGCTCAAATCCCAACACGACTGGCCACAGGCTTCTGGGCAAATGATTTCCTGCCCTGAGCCTCCCTATTTGGACAATGTGACATGGAGATCATGAAGGACCCTCCTCAGGGCTGCTCCAGTCTGTGAAAGAGGTGATATATGCAGGCTCTGAATAAATGCAGGCTCTGCTTCCCTGCCCTGTCCTGCTGCCACGAGCTAGCTTTGAGCTCTCCCTGGGTCTCAGTCCCTTCATCTGTAAAACGGTCTGTTTCCTCTGGCTCTGCTGCTCTATGGAAACCGTGGTCGGGGGGAGGCTGCAGTTTGTCACAAGCCTGGGGTGCTGTGAAGGGCAGATGCGCGCCTCTGGGCAAAGCACCTAACCTGCGCTCCAGGTTCCCCACCTCTAAGGTGGGTGCTAATGGAAGCCCCTACCTCATGGAGCTGGTGTATCGAGTCTGTATGCATTAAGCGCTTAGTACAGAGCCCAGCTCCTAAGTAAACGCTCAACTGATGGAAGATATTAGTCATGGGATGGGGTCTTCCCGCCACAGAGAAGGGGTGGCTCACCTTGGGATGGCAGTCCACTACGTGAACTGGCCAGGGCCCCGGGGCACCAGACAGGATACCTGGATGCCCAACCAAACCCCTGCTATCAATGCCTGGTAACACACGGACGTTATCAATGCCAAAGACACAGGAGGACTTGTCATCACTCTGGCGTCCAACCCAGCACTGCCCGCATCCCAGCACCTACAGAAGACCTGGCACAAGGACGCCCCAGGGAATGAATGTTGGGGGTCACAGAGCCCAACAGCCTCACAGCATCCACTGCAGCCCAGCTTCACACTGGCTTGGATACCATCTTCTTCCCCCCCATGACAGTTTCAACAAACATTTCCCAAGTACCCGCTCAGGGAGCCAAGTGCTGGGGCGGGGGGGGGCAAAGAAGTGGATTCAGAGTATCCCCCTCCCACTGGGAGAGGGAGGCCAATTCCAGAGCTCTCTCCAGCTCTGTCTCTCTGGCTCCCTTAGCCTCAGGTCCTCAATCTCTCAGCCCACAGGCAGGACGGTCTGGGCACCGGCTCCTCGTGCCCCGGAAGCGGGGACGGAAGGGCCTGCTGCTCCTGGACTGTCGGGGCCGAGCGGCATCTTTGCTCTGCCCCCAAGCGGAGGGGAGTTGCCCCTGCCCCGCTGAACCCAGGGGCAGGAGGGAGGAAAGCAGGAATCTACCACCACAGTGGAAACAGAGGGAACCATGTGGCTGGGGGACAGGGCTGGGAGGGAGACTGGTCATGCTGTCCCCTGCTGTACCCTTTTTCTAAGTCATGATAAAATGCAAACATAATTTCCCACCATAACCATTTTTAAGTGTCCATCCCAGCGGCATTCAGTACACCCACCGTCTTCACCTTGCAAAACATAAACTCTGCACCCATTAAACAATAACTCCCCACGCCCTCTGGCACCCAGCTTTCTACTTTTTGTCTCTATGAAATGGACTACTCCTAGGGACCTCGCAGAAGTGGAACCATACGGTATTTGTCCTTTTGTGACTGGCTTAGTGCACTGAGCGTAAGGTCCTCAGGGTTCACCCACATTGCAGCGTATGTGAGAATTTCCTCTCCTGTATCTTCTCAATTTTGAATGATATAATGTGTCCATTAGTCAAAAAATCAAAACCATTTAAACCTTAAAAAGACAAAAACACCTGCTTGCTCTCCCTCTGGTTTAGGTTGCATGCGTATTTCACAACGATTACACCAGAAATAGAACAGGTAAGTGAAACAAGACAATAGAGACCCCACCCAGTCCCCCCTCCCTGAGAGAATCACCTTCACACCGGCTGCCCGTCCTTCCCAATGCCTTCTTATGAAAGCTTCTCTTTTACAAGTGAATCCAGGATCAGACAGGACGTGGCGTTTAAGTGTGCTTTTTACACTTAACATACAGCAAGCATCCTTCTGGGCTTCTGGGCGGGTCACACGGCAGGTGGCTGCGGCCCCGCTGATCTAACAGGTCCTGTACTGTCATTCCCAAGTCCTAACAATCTAAACAACGCCTCGAAGAGCTTCCTGGTATACACACATCTGTATATCTGTCCAGTTATCTGGGTGGAGTGAGTGCTGGGTCAAGGGGGTGGATGTGTGCCCCTCTAACGCGCCGTGTGTGACAAAGCTGAATTCTCGCGGGGCTCAGCCACTGCTGGAGCCTGGACAGCTGCGCCGGGAGCTAAGGAACAGCAGGATCCTGGGTCCCCCGTCCTAGTTCCTGCAGCAACACTGGTTTGTGCTTCAGTCTCCCCATTAATCAAAAGACTGGTGGGAGAAGACCCTGCTATAAATACTGCCCTTCCTCACCCTCATTGGGGTGGCATTCTGCCCCCTGCCCCCAAGGAGCAACGTGTTGGGAGATCAGGTCCATCCTCCCAAAAGGTAGAGGTTTTTCCATCCAGTGTGTGATGAGCCCTGGAGCAAGCAGCCTCATGCTAGCACGGGGCAAGATAAAACAGCATCCCCCATGGCACCTCCAGCTCCCGGTGTGCCAAGCCACCTCACAACTGCAATGCTTTTGCATGTGCTATACACTCCGCCCAGAAGGCTCTGTTCTACATGCCTCCTTTGTCATCTCTCTCTCTCCTTCTCATCCTATACCAACATCAGAACCTAGTTTACATACCCCTCCTCCAGGAAGTCTTCCCTGACTCTTTGGTCAAGGTCAAGCGCCCTCCTTCTGTACTCCAAAAGTCCCAGTCACTTTCTGCTCAGGTCGTCTCCCTATTTAACTCTCGCAAGATCAGGCCAGTCTCTGGCTCCCAACGGCAACTCCAGAGCCCAGCACAGGCCCTGGAACGTAGGCACCCAAAAAATGTTTCCTGGATAAAGGGTGCACTGAGTGTCACCTCCAGAGCCTTTCTTGGGACACCCAATCTGGAGTCAGTGCAGCACCGATTCACTGTGTCGCCTTGGGCATGACCTCCCTGTGTGCCCCTCCCCACCAACCTCAGTTTCCCCAACCTCCACAGTCCCTGCCCCCTCTCGTCCCCCGATGCTCTTCTCTCACCTGGTCACCTGGACCCACCTCCCGCAGGACAAACGACAGGACGGTGAGCTCACAGCTCTCTACCCCCAGGACTTTGCCCTTCTGCTCAGGCCCAGACAAACCCCCAAAGATGCTCCACCCCACTCCCCTCCCCAGCATCAGGCACTCTTAGCAGCTCTCAGATGCTGGGACTCCAGCTGTTGCTCAAGTCCAGAAGCCAGCAGGGGTTCTGAGCACCCAGGCCAAAAAGCAGGGGGCCTGGCGGGGGGGGGGGGAGGGGGAGGGGGAGCCCAGGAGGCTGGGGAGGCCCCACCCAGAGCTATGTTTACAGCTTGGAGGTAAAAACAGCAACTCCCAAGGCTATTTTAGAAACCTAATGTGCACTTTGGGTCTCCAGTTGTTTATTCCAAGCGACTGTGCCGCCCCCCAGGTAAGTGCAAAGCACTGTGGGTCTGCAGCTCCGTGTAACGCCCCCCCAAAGCCACATCACTCACTGGGAGCGCTGTGTACCCCGAGCAGCCCTGGGCCCGCGGCCTCAGAGTACAAGTTATCCTTAACATCTGCAGCCTGTACAAATAAGGGGTTGAAGCCAAGGAGAGCCCACCGGACAGGAGTTGGCACACAACTCACCCTGGATTTATACAGGCTCTGCAGCCTTGAGCAAGTCCCCTCTCCAGGCCTTGGTCTCCTCATCCGTGAAATGGGGGACAATGACCCCCCACCTGGGTTATATGAGGACAAGCAAGCACAGCAGATTCCATGTGTGAAAAAAAAAAAAAGAAAAGAAATCTCCAAACGTGGGATCCCAAGATGTCAGAAAGGGATGCTCTGAAGTCCAGGCCATTTGTCAATGGGAAGTCTGAAGCTCAGGGGGTTAAATGACATGTCCAAGGTCACACAGCCAGACAGCAGCAGAGCAGGGCCCGGAGCCCAGAGCCTGGATGCTTCCTTGCCACGCTGCAGTAAGGGGAGGAAGACATTCTTAAGCAATCGCCAGGGAGGAAGGAGGAGAGAGTGACACGGACCCAGGAAGCCAATTACACGTGGGGCTTGTGCCACTGAGGCTGGGTTGGGGCAGACACTGCCTGTGTGTACAGCATCCTAATTGTCACAACTGGCCGGACAGGTGATTAGTCTGCCACCGTCTGCGCCGCGAGGGATTAGTGACTAAACGCAGCTCGAGGGGACAGACTCATTGCTTAATACCAGCCTCCTGTCGTCATGCAGGCCCAGCCAGTGAGGAGGGCACTGGGTCACCGCGTACGCGCATGCACACACACGCACACGCACACACACACCCGCACACACAGTGTCCCTCTTGCCCATCCATGGGGCTGGGCAACCCCTCTCAGAGGACAGAGAGGTCAGCTCCCCCAAGGACAGAGGGGAAAGAAATGGAGCAGACACCCGGAGAAGCTGCTATGACAGTGAAGCCTCTGGCAGCTCCTTACTGGAGCGTCTGGTTTCTGCTGATAGGGAAACTGAGGCTCACAGAGAGGAGGTGACTTGTCCAAGGTCACATAATCAAAACAGCTCACATCATGAAGTGGTAGTTTGTGATGGGCTCTATTAACTCATTCAGTCCTCACGACAGGCTTAGGAGGTGGGTGCTTATTACTCTGCCCATTTTACAGATGACGAAACTGAGGCCCAGGGAGGGGAGGTGACTTGTGCAAGGTCAGAGTTCGAAAGTGGTAGAGAGCCAGGACTCGAATCCAGGCAGCCTGGCTCCGGCGCCCAAGCTCACGACGCCAGACTCCCCTGCTGACCCTGATGGAGTGGCAAATGCCGGATTAGAACATAGTCTCTCGCATCCCAAAGCCCGGGCTCCTGTCTCTGTGCCAGCTGGCTTCATTAATAGGAGGGAGAAGGTCAGAAAGAATGTATCTCAGTCTCCCAGTGGTGCTGTCAGAATGGACCCTGAGTTGCATCACCTCCAAACCCCAAAGGGCAAAGTGCTGAGGCTTCCATGACGACCTGCCGGGCTGGGCCCAGCTTGGCCCGAACCGTGTGTCCCCTGAAGTAAGGCGCCCACAGCCCTGGCTCAGCCTCCAGAGCCCACCAATAGGCAGAGAATCCTTTAGAGACCAGAGATCCTCCAAAGGGGGTCCCCCAAACATTGCTCAGATCCTGCCAGGTGCCCAGCCAAGGAGGAAGCAGAGGGTCACCATCCGCAGCCCTGCCAAGGAACCAGCAGGCTTCTCTTCTCAGCTCAAAGCCTCTCTGCTCCCTGAGACTTGCCCCTGCCCCCCCAGCCACACAACCCCTGGCCCAGACTGAGCAAGAGGCCGAAAAAGAAGACGGTCCAAGACAAAGGGACAAGGAGCGGGCTGGGAAGGGATGAGGCCCTCACACAGCTCCCCTGCCCCTTACCTCAAAACACTTGGACATCAGGCAGACAGACTCGGCCACTTCCAAGCTGGTGACCCAGTAAAGGTGGCTTTACCTCTCTGAGCCTTGGTTTCCTCGTCCGGGAAATGGGGGCAGCCACAATTCCTTCCTCCCAGGTTGCGGGAATGGTACAAGATGGTGGGGGGGCGGTGGTTCCAGGTCCAGAGTCCGAGGCTTGACTGGGACATGCCATTCTTCCCTGCAGACAGTTCATCCTCTGGGCTCCCCGCCCCCACCCTGGGAGGGAGGCGCTGCCGGTAGCCAGACTCTCTAAGTGCCCCACAGATAGTAGGCCCTCAACTGGTATTTACTGGATGAATCACTCTGGGAGCTGGAGCCATGGGGTAGAGCAGCGAGAGGGCCTGGGTGCGAGTCCTGCCCCTCCAGCTGCACTGACTCACTGTGTGACCCTGGTCCCGTCCCAGCTCCTCTCCGGACCTCACTGCCCGAGAAAGCTCTGACCGCCCCCCCAGGAGCTCCGGCTCTCCCTTCTCCTGCCTCTGGGAAACCCGTAGGCCAGCCACCTCTGGGGCAGCCTGCCCAGAGGTGAGCCCTTTCCCAGCAGGCCTGGCTTCCTAGGGACAGAGAGCCGAGTGCACGTCCACCCCTGTAAGCCGACAAAGGCAGCAGGCGGGCTTCCTCCTGGTGACTTTGCCTGGGGACAGATGGAGCACAGTGTGGCGTCTGTCAAGCCAGATGGCCTGGTCGGCCTGAGGGGCCCGGACACCAGCTGGGTGTCCAGCCCCAGCAGGCAGAGCTGCTTAACCCCTTCTTGTCCCAGGCGCAGGACTTAGCATCCCCTTGGCAACTCGGTCACTGCGGTACACTCGGGCTTCATGCCCTCCACCCCTGGAGGTGAGTGGCCTCCCTGGGGCCAAAAGGGAGTCAGGGAGGGAGTGGGGTGAGAGGGAGCCATGGGACAGGGGGGAGTGGAGGAGGTGCCGCCACTGAGTCCCGAGGGCAGTCCCGGACCGCCAGGAATGTGCCAACCCAAAGGGCAAGCAGGGGAGGGCACTGATTCCTGGCCGGGGAGCCGAGGGGAGCTGCGCAGAGCCAGCCGCTTTGCTTCCAGGACACCCATGTGGGGCAGAAGGCCACCAGCCACTTTATCGGGCCGGAAAACCCACTCCCTGGCCCAAGCCCCAGAATCAGCACTGCCCTGGGAAAGAGGAGACCCAACTCCACCAGGCTGGCTCACTGGCCCTCGACATGTTGCTCAACCTCTCTGGGCCTCAGTTTCCCCATCAGGAAAGGTGGAGCCAGAGTGATCCCTGGGCTCCAGGGCCACGTCCAGCTCCGAGGGTTCCATGACTCTGGGAGAAGGCATGTGCCACACTCCCAGGCATTGGTGGGATCCCAAAGGGAACAGCCAGATCCTTCCTAAACCAAGAGCATGCCCTAACAAGTGTGCATTGAGTCAGGAGGGCCTTTAGGAGGGAAGAGGGTAAGCTTAGGGGCTCAGAGGGGAGTGGTACTGTCTTCCCCAGGAGGTTGATGCCCACCCATTCCCCTACTCCATGGAAGGCTACACAGGGGGAATGCAGCAAATGGGATTATGGCTAGGGACCAGGAAGCATTTTCCAATGGAAAAAACTACAAGGCACATCCAGAGGAAGACTCTGTAATGCCCTCCCTAAGCAGTAAGATCTCTAGGTAGGATCTGCAAAGGTCCCAACCTCAAGGCTGGGAGGGAGGACCAAGTGACTTCTGGAGACCCCTGGGAAGAGCAAGCTGGTGTCCACAAGGAGAAGTAAAGCAGGGCCTCAGAGTCTCTGCACTCAGGTGCCCAGCCAATCTGGTATTCCAGAGGGGCTGTCATCTTGGGGCAGAGCATGGCCAAGCTCAGATCCAGCCCGGGACCGGCACACTGATCCAGCAGGCATCTTTAGGTATCTTTCAGGACAGAGGCTGCAGAAAACTCCAGAAAAGCCCCAAGACCACATCAAAATAGGCAAGGAGGCAGGGCTCGGCAAGAGGGCTGCCAGCCAGCAGTGGAGCCTCAGCGTGGCAGAGGCGAGAACACGGGGCCGGGGGGCCATAGACCTGGCCGTGAGATCTAGCTCTGCCACCAAATTGCTGTGCAACCTTGGGAAAAATCACTGCCCGTCTCTGAAGTGTGTGTTGGGGGAGAAACGAAACATTTGTCGGGACTCTCGCAGCTCTGATTTAACAGTCATTCGTCACGCTGGCTAGGAACAAAAGTCTGCCTTTCTGGCCCATGTAGCATCATTGCCAGGGCCCAAGCACAGGGCCTGAGCCCAGGAGCCCTGCAAACGGATGGATGGATGGGTAGATGGATGGATGATCAAGTGGGGTAATTCCTAAAAAGGAAGAGCAGAAGGTCCTAGGCGTCCCGGGGTGATTCCTTACACGTGCCCACAAGACCTCCTTGGATCGCTTTCCCACAACTACAGACCCTCCAGCAACCAATCCCCTTCTCTATTTTAAACATACATGTGCACGTACCTACCCGTGCATACTTGAATTCGCAACACATGCTCCAAGCACAGTGGCCTAGTTCTGAGCCCTGAGGACAGAAGCTCTGGACCCCAAAGCCATGAGACTCAACTGCTCCAGCCATCCCCCGGGGCATCGTGGCTTTCTGAAGTGCACTCCCAAAGCTGGGTTTGAAATGAGAGGCAACAGTGGTGGACCCCAGTGGTGATCTTTAAAGCCAGAGAGACCCACATTCCCACGCCAGCTCTGCTGCTTTCTAGCTATTAACAAGCAGCAGGTCGCTCTACCTGCCAAGACTCTGTGTCCTCATCTGTGCAATGGGCATGACTACAGCCACCCTTCAGGAGAACACCTCCGTGAAGTTTTGAACCGCACTGGGCATAAGAGACGCTCTTGGGAAACCGTGCACTGAGCATTCTGGGATAATGAGATCCTGGCTTCCTTCTTGGAGGAGCCGAGGGTGAGCCACACCTCCCAGTGCTTCTCTGCCTGGGCCCTGCAATCCCTTCCATCTCCTTTCCCACCTTGGTGGGTGATGTGCCTGGGCTCAAACCAGGCAGAAGCTACAAAGCGGCCTTTGTCTCGGACGAAACTCTAAACCAGCTGCCCTGATGTCACCCCTGGGAAAACAACGCTAACACGGCCTTCGACGTCACCTCTCTGCCAAGGTCTGGGAGTGCGCTTCACCCACAAGGCCCCACAGAGGCAATCTGTGGGCTGGACCAGAACCCAGAAGCCATCCTCCCGTGGCACTACAGAGTTCCAGAAGGAAGAACAGCTGTCCCCCTCCCCCACTGCTGAGAGGCTGGGGGGGACTCAAATCCCTGTCTCCCAGCTCCTCCATTTCAGCCCAGGGGCCAGGCCCAGGAATGTGCGGCCCATTGCCCAGCCTGGAAGACTGAGCCTGTGAGTGTGGTGGGAAGTAGTCCGGGAGAATCTGCCAGACTCAGATTCAAATCCCAGCTCTGCCCTTGCTTCACGGTGAGACCTCAGGCCAGGGATGTGACCTCCTGAGGCTGCCTCCACATCCATACAAGGAGTCTGGGACTGAGACGGCCCTTCCTCCAAGCAGCAGGAACAGGGACACACTCCCCCATCCAACAAGGCCACTGAAAGCCACAGGCTCTAGGCAACACACTGTGCTGGATGGCCTTGAATGCTAGGTCCTGCCCTACCAGTGACCCAGCGTTGACAATCTGCTGGGGAGGAGAGGGGATGTGACCTCCTCCTTGCTGGTCAGGCAGGCGGCTTTGCTGGGGAAAGGAAGTGCCCTGAACACAAAAGGCCAGTCTGTAGCCAGAAGGGGGAGGGCGTAGGCAGTTCTTATTTATGGGGCCTGGGACAGAGGGGCAGAACCATTAACAGCTAGGGGGTCAGCACCCCAGCAGGACCTGGCATGCCCTATTTCGCTGAACCTTCATTACAACCTTGTGAGTTCAGGGTGTCATCCCCATTTTACAGATGAGAGACCTGAGGCTCAGGGTGGTCTCAATTCAGTCACACCCACCCAGGTGAAAGCCGGTAGACTTACTATGCCTTAAGGCACAGAAAGGAACAGGCTATGAATTGGGGGTCCCCTGAACTTACCAGTAGCCTGTTGAGCTAGGGCCTCAGTTTTCCCAGCTTGGAAAAGTCCTGATGTTTTAAATGTCAGTATTTTCTTTGAAGACAAGTGTAGAGCCAAGCGCAAAAGAATATTAAGACTCTCCCCATAAACCTGTACAAACGCAAAAAGTACTATTTGTCAGCCACATCCCCAGAGCGGGGATCTCCATGGGGTTGGGGGACCCGGCTTTCCAGTTCACACAACTCCAGCACTGAAGGCAAAGTTCTCCGACCTTCCCACTCCAGGGCCCACGCCAGAGAAAAGAGGGATGGGAACAGCCCTGCCTGGGCAAGGCTTTTCGATAGCACTGGGGGAATCTTGTCATCCTATTTACACAGGGGGAAACTGAGGCACAGAGAAATGACACAGTGGAGCACAGGGTGGCAGACAGGGACTGTTACGCAGTCAGTCAACACCCTAAGACCACCAGGCTGACGCCAGGGAAGTGCCTTTTGTTGTAAGGAGACAAGCCCGAGGCACCCTCCGATGTGTCCTCCACAGGCTGACAGAGGCTCATCTGCACTGGGACCTGGAAACTGGCTCAGGGGCAGGACTCGGTCTCTGTGGATGCCACCTCACAGGCCCTGAGGCTTCTTCACCCCAAGAGCCCCAGCCTCCGGGAGTTTTCAAAACCCCTCTTTAAATGACTATCAGACCCAGGAAGGATCCCTTAGCTCAGGGTTTCAAAGGAAACCCAATTCTACTCTGTGACCTCAGGGGAGCTGCTCTCCTTCTCTGGGCCTCAGTTTTCTCATCTGAAAATGGTCATAGGTATGTGCATGGGGGTGGAGAGAAAAATATAAAACACTGAGGGACGAACTCTCAGAAGGTCTTTTTCAAAGACAAAGGCACATCTACTCATCTGCCTCGACAGGGGAATGATGCTGCCTGGAAGCAGGGGGATGGACTGGCTGACCTCAGAGAGCTGCTCACTGGGGGGTAAGATGAAGTCACAGGTCTGAGGGAGCAGGGGCAGGCAGGGCGGGCAGGCCCGGGAGGTAAGGCGAGCAGCCTAGCCTCCGGGGCCCCAAGCCCCTCCCCGTGTCTAATCCTAGGCTCATCTTTGATGGGGGCTGGGAGCTGGGGGCTGAGGTCTCCCTCGACCAGTGGTGACCTCCAAGACCCAACAGCTATCCCTTTCAGCAGGGAGCCTCTCCTGCCCCCCACAATGATATACAAGGGGTAGTACAAAGGGGCCTGGGGTGGCCGAAGGCAGGGTCCTGACCCCAAGGGTTCCAAGTCTGCAGGGTGCAAACCAAGGCTCCCAGACGCACGCGCGCACATACAGGCTCACAAAGCCCCAGCAGCAGACAAAGAGCCCCCCACAGAGGCCTGGCATCAGGTGGGCAGAGGGACAGGAACAGGAACCGCTTCACAGCCCTCCCCCGCCTCACACAGGGGACGGGGAGGTGAGAACCAGCCGTAGCAAGTGAAGACCAAAACAAGAAAGAACAGAAAGGGGGGAGAGGAGAGAGGATGAGAGGCAGCAAAACAGAACAAAGAGCACCAAGAAGGGCAGGAGGAGGGAGGGAGGACGAGAAGGAGAAGAAGAATGGGCAGGCTGGCTAGGTCCTGCCTGAGCAGCAGGCTCTGGACCGCGCGCTGGCACGGCAACCTCACCTCCAGGCCTTGGCACAAGCTGTTCTCTCTGCCTGGAGCACCCTTCCCTTCTCTTCCACTCTTACTAGACCTCCGAAACACAACTCAGGTGACACCTCCTCCAGGAAGCCTTCCTCGACTGGCCCTAAACTGGCTCAGGCATCTTTCACAACTCCTGGGTTTCGAGCACTGCAGGGTCCCACCCAGAGCTCCAAGGCTCTCTGGTCCTGTGGTGTGACTTGGCAATGAGCTTTCCCCAAAGCTATTCCAGTCAGTCTCCCCCCACGGCCCAGCATGGCCTTCTGCCCACTACCACAGCAGGCCAGGGGCAAAGAGGAGGCGCGGACAGGCCCTGGGAAGATGTACCAACCCTGCCCTGAGAGGAGCCTGTCTGCCGGGGAATTTCCCAAGGTCCACTTAGACCAGTGGCTCTTCCCCTCCCCCAAGACGGCAAACAGGGGGCACTGAGCCAAGTACCGTCTTAAATAACCCAAGTAATAAAAATGGCCAGTTAAGAGGGCGGAAGGCAGTGTCTCCACTGTGGGGGCGTCTCTCCATCGAGCAGATGAGCGGGGGGCTGTGTGAATGGGCACATCCCAAAGTCAGAGCACGCAGGCCGGAGCGCGCTGAGCCAGCATCTCAGAGGGAGCTCCGAGACAGCCCCCACCCAGTGCAGCCTTGAGGGGGTGGGGGGCTCCTGTCCAAGCTAGGGTCCAAAGGCCATTAGACCCAACCCCCCACCCCTGCTCCTCTCCCCAGAACCCCCAGCCTCACTTAATAACCACGATGGCAGCTGCTAACCTCTGAGCACTGCCGTCCCATTCAGGCTCCCTGCCACCCACGCACAGGACCGTCCCCCTTTCTCAGAGAAGTAAATGATGCTCTCAAGTTCATGCAGCCAAGAAGCAGCAGAAACACTCTCCGACTTCCTCCCTTCCCAGCTTCCAACTTGCACACGAACGCTCCGCTCCAAGCTGTCGAGTTTTGCAGGTTTCTGTCCAACATCCCAGCAGAGCTTGTCCCGGGACCCAGGGGCCGCATGAATGTAAAAAGGAAGGGGAGGACGGGACATCTCCTGGGGCTTCGAGGAGCCCCAGGCTGCAAGGGAAGCCGGGGGAGGAAACAGCCTCGTGCGTAGGCAGGACCCAGGCTTCTAATCATTTCGACCCCAAGGGCAAACACTTGACAGTTTATAAAGTGCTTCCACAGACATCGCTTCATTTCATCTTGCAAACAGCTCAGTGAGGTCAGAGGTACTATCCCCATTTCACAGAAGCAAAAACTGAGGCTCAGAGCATAGAAGCTACGTGCAGTGGCATGCCCCTTCCTGGGTACAGCAATAAAAGGCTCAATCTGGAGCCTGACTTCCGGGATGAAACCTTCGCTTCCCACCTGCTAGCAGCATCTGGGCTCAGTTCTGTCAATGTCTCTGTGGCTCCGTTTCATTCTCTAAAATGGGCTTAATGACAGTATCTAACGCACAGGGTTATTATGAGGTTACATGAATCAAACATCCCTAAACTGCTTTGAATGCAGCCTGACAAAGAGTAAATGCTATATAAATATTTGTTTCATTAATTAGTTAATATTTATTGTGCCCTTACTGTGCACAGGTACTATCTGAGCAGGTACCTGCCACATGGCTTTGTCACATCTGCCTGTGTCCCCAGACTCTGCGTTCCTGAGGGCAGGGGCTATGTCTGCTCTACCCCAGTGCCCAGCACAGGACCTGGCTCACGGCCCAGGCCCAGCCGCTGTCAGGAGAAGAGAACCTCAGCTTCTTAGACATCCACACCCAGCAGGCTCAGCTTCCCCGCCAAGAGGCACGGAATGACTGTAACAAGTTCCCTGCACCCAGGCAAGGTTCACGGACCCAAACAAAGGCACCAGTTCAGGAGACCCAACCCCAGGGTGGAGGGCAGTTTCCCTCCAGGCACCAGATGCCCACTGCTCTCTCCTTGTTACCAGCTCCTGAGAATCCCTGGCCGCTGCCCTGGGCGCACGTAGGTACCGGGCATGATCAAAAGAGCCTTAACTGAGAATCTGAGACCCACATCCAGCCCCGGCTTTGCTGTGTGACTGGGAGCAAGTTACTCTTCTCTCTGAGCCTGGGTTTCCATCTGCAGAGTTGGCACAAGGTTTGACGCCGACCATGTAGAAAGTGCCAGCCAGGTGATAACCCATGCTCCCTGCCCCCCCGCCCCCATTCCTCCCCCTGCCAGGCCCACCAGCCTCGGTGTGCCACCCTCTGTGGCTGACCAGGAACTCCCCCCAACCCAGGGTCTGGTCCCCCACTAGGATCACCTCCAGAGAGCAGGGGGCTGGACTGTCCTCTCTGGTGGCCCAGGAGGCTCATCTGTCTGCCGCTGCCAGTGATTCACTGGTTTCTCAAGAAATCATTACTGTCAAGTGACAGCAGGAAGTCTTCCTGGTGTAGCAGCAGCTGGGGAGACCCCATGCCTGCCTCCTCACCCTGGACCAGCCTTCAGCAGCCCTCCAGTGGCATGGAACCTGTCCAGCCTGTCCCCACTAGGAAGAACACTGAACTTGGGGTCTAGAGACCCAGACCACACTTGCTGCAAGATCTGGGGCAGAGGTTTTCCACCTCTCAGAACCTGTCACCTTGGCCCAGTGGGTTGAGCTTCCAGTTTTTGGTTTCAGCTCAGGTCATTATCTCAGTGTCCTGAGATCAAGCCCCACGTCAGGCTCTATACCGAGCATGGAGTCTGCTTGTCCCTCCCCCTCTGTTCCTCTCTCTCTCTCTCTCTCTCTCTAATAAATAAAAAATCTTTTAAAAAGAAAACAAAGAACCTCTCATCTGTAAAATGGGCATAATTGATTCCCACCTCTTGGGGTTGTCTGATAATTAAATCTCACTTACTTAAAGAACTCATCACAGAGCCCAGCACATAGTAGTTACTCAATCAATGGCGGCTATTAAGTCACTATGATTTATTTTTAAACCTTTTTCAAAATGCTTTCTCCATTACTTCAGATGATTTTTACAGCAACCCTGGGAAGCAGAACTCATAAGGAAACGTATCCCCATTTTACAGAGTGACAAACCGAGGTACAAAAGATTATATGGTGTGCAGATTCCAGACCACCCCAACAAAGTTACAGAGAGAACAGGATTCACAGGGCACTGGGCAGGCCCATCTTCCCACCACCCCCATTCCCAGGTGGGCAACCAGAAGCTCAGGTCATACCGCAGGCAAGCCAGGACCATGGCCTGGACTCCACAGGGCTCTAGCTGCCCCGTGCCACCAGCCAGGGGCTCAGCCAGGCCACAGACCCTTGAGGGGACCAGAGGCATATGCCAGGTTTACTGCTGGGTGACAACTACCGTCTCTTGTACCAGGAACTAAGTAACCACATCCTGCCCAGGAAGCCGAATGCCCCGTGCCCACTGGAGGTAGGAAATCCTCACCAGCCCCCCCGAGTCTGGCCCAGAATCCTCTAAGCACCACACAACCAGCAATGCCCAGAGGCTACATGACACCCAGATGCTGCCGGCAAAGGCATGGACCACCCTCCCTCCAGCTTCCAGCCTGGTTCTTGACTTCTGCCCACTTCACAAAGCCAGTCCCACTCACCCCTGAGGGCACCCACACATCTGCCCTGTGAAACCCTGCCATGTAACTCTTGTAGAACTTCCCCATTTATAAAGTGCCGTAGCTGCATGAGCCCATTTACCCTGCCCACAACTTTGGGACACAGATGAGGAAATGAAGACCCAGAGAGGCAAAGTGACTAACCCAACCTGGCTCAGCTTTTAACTCCTATGCTGGCAGCCCAGCATCTGGCACCAGGTGATGAGTGTTGTTCAAATTTGTTAAAACCGATGTTTGGGGGGACTGGAGGGTGGGTCTCCTGACTCCAAATCCAGACCCTTCCCTCCAGGAGCTGTGAGCGCCTGGATGTACAGCCTGTGTCGATCATCTGTGTTGTGGGGGCCTTACATTCCCCCAGCCGCACTGGGGGCCTACCAGCACGCAGCAGCCCGGCACAGGGCCCTCCCTCACTGCAAGACGCTTGCTCAGCATGGACTCTGGCCAGGCCCGGGCTGGGCTCTGCCAGTACACAGACCGGGAGCCGGCCCCCACAAGCTTACAGTCGGTGGGGGAGCAGACCTCCCAGGCCACTGAGAATCAGGGTGTGGCCTGCTGTGATGGCGGAGGTGGTGGGGGCTCAGAACGCCTGATGGAAGAAAGTCAAGGAAGACCAACGCATCCTGATGCTGAGCAGAGGGGACCGTAGCGCCTCCTTCCCTGCGCCAGGCCTTCAGGCATCCATGACACAGGAAATCAACACAACACCAGCCCGGCGTCGCCTCCCCGAAGTGATCAAAAGCCAGGACTCCCAAGGCAAAGTCCACAGTCTGCGGTGTCCCTGACACATGGTACAGTTTAAATCGATTCCCCTAGAAGTCAACGCATCTCCTTGCGGCAAAGGGCGCGTTCACATTCTGGGTCTCCCCTTCTGTCCTTCAAACTCCGACACGTGTGGGGAGGCGGGCCACGGGCCGAGAGAGGCTGAGAGCGTGTGAGCCCGGGTGTGCGTGTGCGTGTGCGTGTGCGTGTGTGTGTCTGTGTGTCTGTGTGCTGCGCTGGGGGGGCCCGGGGGCCTTGCATCCGGTGGCCAAGGCAAAAGCCCCGCCTCACATTCCTCAGGGAAGGAATCTTCAGCGTCAGCTGTCTCCCAGCTTCCTGCTTCCCTTTCTTTTCTGGGACCTCATTCCCCTGCCTCTGGCTTGAGATTCTGAAAATCCCTCCCAAATATGTCCCCAGAGAGAATGCCAGCACAGCCAAGAGATTCTGGGACACTGAGGAGCTGTATGGAGGGGGTTTGTGTGTTTCTTTCAACGGAGGTTGGAAGAAAGGGCGGGGGTGGGGGGGGTTGGCCAGAGATTTCCGGAGGCACAAATCAACTGCTAAGAGTAGGAAGAACACCCTCCTTAGATGCTGGACAAAGAAGTAGCCCTTTTTCTCTCCGCCCCCAACACTATGTCTGGCGCCTTCCATGGGACAGAGAGACTGCGACGTGTCTTGAAATGGATGTGCTGGGCAGTCCAGCACGGTGCCAGGAAATCCCTATAAAATGAAGGGAACAGACATTGCGGGGAGCCAGAGAGGGGACCTACCCGGAGCCTACCAAGCCCCAGGTGCCTTATCACAGGACCTCATTCGTTCCTCCCCGATTCCTAAGGGAGCAAAGTTCTTCCCCTTCTTTTACAGAAAGTGGTGGCTCCAGCGGCTCAGAGAGGTTAAGCAATTGCCTGAAGTCACATGGAGAGCGGCAGAGCCGAGATTTGAACCCTTCTCCCACCATCCCACGCTGCCTCCCAGGAAAATCAGAAATAAAGACTCCATATCGGTGACAGCTTCAGGAATAACCGAAGTGGCAGGAAACGATGCCTTGCAACCAGCTTTCCGGGGCAGTCTTCTGGCTTTGGGGCACTCAGGGGCCAGCACGCACCTGCTGAAGGGCCTCCCAGGGCGTGATGTGGAAAGGCAAGGGACACTCCAGCTGGCTCACCCACCAGCCCTTTTTGGAGCTCTTCATTCAGGCCGCCAGCCCGGGCCCTTCCGGGTCATGATCAGAAATAGCTGTGACAAAAGTCCCTCCCATCCCTGAAAGTAGCTTTTTAAAAAATGCTTAAAGGCAGACACACAAAAAGGTGGAGCAAACCCTACCAAACCCCAACCGAGGGCAGATGATGGGAGCTTCACCTCAGAGTAGTGGGGAAAGCTTTCAACGGCAGGCAAGGTCTTCCCAACTTGGCTTTGTGGGTCAGCTCCCTCTGGGCCTCAGTTTCCCCACCTCAAAAATGAAAGTAACTCAGCTAAATCAGCAATTTCTCTCTCTCTCTCTTTCTTTTTGTAAGCTGTAGAACCCTGTTCTCCAATGGAACCTTCTTCAGAAGACCAATCTGGCAGTCGGGGACATAGAGCTGCTATGGTTGATGGGGGCCAAATCCCAAGTGCTCAGCACCACCTCTCACTGTCCCTAGAATTGCCCCGAGGCACCCAGCTCTGGATCCCAGGGCTCCAAAGGGCCCCACTGGGAACCATCAGGCTAAATGATCACTGTGGTCCCTCCTGGCTCTCAAGCAAAGCTCCGATCATCCAACCACCAAGGAAAAACAAACCAAGCCCTTCATGCTGACTTGAGTCAGGGGCGCAGACACTTGGCAACCTGCAGGGTGAGGGAGGGAAACCCAGACAGTTCCAAACCATACTGGGCCTGGGACAGGAGTGGGGGGTAGGACTGCCAGTCCGTGAGGCAGGAAGAACAGCCTTGCCCCAGACCCCTCTGAGTCACAGACCAAAGTATAGGGTGAGTTGGGAGGGGTCACCAAAAGGAACCCCCTCCTGTAAAGGTGGAGGACCTAAGGCTCAGAGAGGGCAGCAATTGGCCTGAGGTCACACAGCACCTAGTATCAGAGTCTGACCTGGAGTCTGGATCTCTGAGAAGGGATGCAGAGAAATCCCCACTTGTTTAAAGTTCAGACAGACTCAGCAGGAATCTCCAGGGAAAGCCCCCAGCTTGCAAACTCAGAATAGGACATTTTGGTGGCACTGGGCGGTGACAGGACAGAGATGTTTGTTTTGGTTTCCAAATCAATGCTTGACAACCTTGTCGACGGTACAGTTTGGGCAACCACATTTCCCTCATGGTAAAGAGCTCAGAGCTGGTCGGCCCAAGGGGAAACCAGAGCCGTAGTGAACAGCGCCCAGGGCCCAGGCACCCCAGGCCAGCGGCTCTGGTTTGGGTTGGTGTTGTTTCCAAAGCATGGCTCCCATACCACTAATGGCATCCAAGATGATGTGAGGTGGTACAGGAGTGACTCCTCATATTTAAATTCTACTGACTGCATAGGTGAACCAATAAACAAACTATGCCCTGTCTGCACAGTGGAAAATTATTCACCAGTCTAAAGGAATGTAGTACTGAAACACGCTACAACGTGGATGAACCTCCAAAACATTATCTAAGTGAAAGAAGCCAGACACAAAAATATAATTGCTTTGATATGAAGTGTCCAGAAAAGGCAAATCTAAAGAAACTTCTCTCATGGACAGGGGACCAGAAGTGGGCTGGGAGCTCAAACTCAAGACTGTATTTTGTCAAAGCTGGGAAGACCTTTTGAGATCATCTAGCCCAGCGGTTTTTAAATTTTTTCTTTTAAGTTGTTGAGATGCCTGCCTTCCTCCCGAAAGCAAATTCTCACGAGAAACCCAAATACAGAAACAAGTAAAAACAGAATGTTACTGGTATACATTTATACTGTAAGTTCACATACAGAACAGTGACCTATTCTGAATTCCATCAGTCAAGTTGATGAGGCTATTTTGATTCATTAACATTTAGAACTGGGACCCACGGATGACAGTACCACATTGCGTTTAATTCTATCTCCAGTTTTGGCTGCAGGGTTTCAGGAAAATCCTGACTCACACAGATAAGTGGCTACAAATGGGAATGGTTTTTAGCGGTTTGCTCTGCAATCTCAGAGTACTCTTCAGACAAATAGAGAAGGCAGGCGGGGTGGCTTTAACTTGAGGCCAACTACTAACAAGTTAACAATTAACAATGAGTTGACATTAAAAACTTAAAAGTGAGCACATTTTTATAACCCTATTAACAGTATAATATAATTTAAAATATTAAGTCTTACATAATAGTCAAGGAACCCCAAGACCATCTCCAAGGAAGCCTCGGGCTTCAAGGAGCACAGTGCTAGCCCACTCACCCCGCACTTTACAGATAGGGAAACTGAGTCCCAAAGAAGGGAGTACACTTGCTTTGGAAAAATCCAACTTGAGCCCTGAACTGACTTCGGAAAAGATGCACCTCCCCAGTTCACCAAAAAATGGAGGAATAGAAGGCGCTCACACAGCCCAGGGGACGGGAGGAGAGGCACCCACACTCCACCTGCCCCAGCAGTGCCCATCTCATTCCAGGCCAGCGCCAGAAGCTGACATCACACCCCACACCCTGGGTGCAACTTGAACAGAGCATTGCTCAATGCCAACCTATCTCCCTCTGAGATTGGGCATGGTTTTTCCATCTCCTTAGTAGCCAGGTCCAAAAAGCACACACAATAAAACAAACACAGCAGAAGCCTGAGGCATGACGACACAATCAACAGTGGGGGACAGAAAGGCCCATCCCTCTGTGTTTCACCATCGAGAGCAAGTGCCTGTTCCCCTACCCCACCCCAGCGAAGCTGCCCACAGAGGCAGGTAGCTCCCCCTGGCCATGGCGGGGCACCAGGCCATTCTCAAGTCCTCACGAGAAGACGGGCCCAGGAGAGTGGCTCGTCCCCAGCGGGGTGTAAGACCTCCCCACAGAGAGCCAGGCCCTGCTTGAGAGAGACCCAAGACTCTCCTCTCGGGACCTCTGCTCCATGCTGGCCTGACAGAGCCTATCAACTTTAATAACATCAGCTGATTGCTCTATCCCTTCCAAAAAGCACCACCGACCTACTCTCCCCTTCTGCAACTGGGGGTAGATTTTATTATTCCTATCTGTCTAATGAACAAATAGGTTTCCAAATGGTCCAACGATCTCCCTGGCAGGTGATGGAGGAGACCCACGTCCTGCTCCCTGAGCAGACCTCTGTGCTCATGTGAGCACCAGGGCTCAAGGGCCTTCTCACAACACCCTCCAAGCCCTAGAGTTTGGAGCCGAGGCTCCCAATGCAGAGTTGCCCATGCCTGGGACAGCAGAGGGCCCTGCCCCCACCCAGGCCTGCGAGGCTACGGACAGACCCCTCTCCTCTTATTGGAAGCTAGCCATCAGTCCTGTCAGCCAGGCTGCGGACAGGAAGCAGCATCAGTTTTCCAGCTGGGGAATAGGGACGTGGCAAGAATGTTCAGGCCAGTCCTGCAGGCAGTCTGCCCTGCGCACTAGCCAGAGATGGTGGTCTGGGTCCAGTCAACAGCCAGTCTTCAGCCCAAGGTTCTCTCCTCCTGTGCGCCTTTAGGGCTGCGTCTGTTGGCACTCGATAAGCCATGACAGTAGGGGTTGGGGAGAAGAGGGGTGAGGAGAGGGGGTTTTGAAAGCTTGTGGCCAGTCTGATGGTAGTCTGGTTATCCAGACCCACCAAAGGGACCTTGCAGAGCTGGAGCAAGATGGCAGACTCTGGCCCTAGTGGGTAGGGACAGATTTACCCATTTTCAAACACATGATCTCATTTAATTCAAGGGACAAAAAAAATAAAAATAAAAAGCCAGTGGGTCGGTTAAGAGTTTCTTCTTTTCACCCATGGAGGGAGGGGAGCCCACCTCCTACATCCTTGGGAAAATACCTATAGTGCGAGACAAACTAGCCAAAAGTCGTTCAATTCACTAGTTTGAATCCTGGTTTCGCCACTATCGGCCAAGCCCCCTTTGGCAAGCCCCTTGCATCGCTGTGCCTCAGTTTCCTCATCTACAAAATGGGAATAAGAATGCCTTACACTCTGCGTTGGTATGAGGATTAAATGAGATCACATAAAACACCAGTGGTCATTATGTCACCTAGAAAACAACCGGCCCCGACCAATGACAGCACCGAAGTGCCCCTATGGTAGTAAGCACCCGCCCCCATTCTTGGAACTAGTAAGTGAGTTTTCCAAGCGTGTGTAGGGCGCTATGCAAACACAGCCCACTTGCTAGGACCAGCTGGCCGCCCCCAGCCCCTCCCGAACGCACGCATTCCGCGGCCTCCCGGACCCGGACGCCCCCTCCCCAGGAGTTGCTGGGTGGGGGGAAGGGCAGGTCCCCACTCACCTCCGCTTGTACTCGTCGCGCTCGCGCTTCACCTTGGCCAGCACGTTGTAGAGCGCGCGTATCTCAGGCGTGATGGTGTCGATCTGCACGCCCACGCCGTCGGGGTGCACCCACGACACGCCGGGGCCCTGCACAGTCTCCACGCCGCCGCCGCCCGTGCGCCGCACCTGCGTGTAGCTCCAGATGGTCCCGGGCAGGCGTCCGTAGTGCTGCGGGTGCGAGCCGCCGCCGGGGGGCAGGCCGCCCAGGGCCACGGTGTTGGCGTTGGCGCCCGCCGTCGCGCCGCTGCCGCTGCCGCTGCCGTGCCCCGCGCCGGGCGCTGGCGGCCGCAGCAGCTCGGGCCCGGTCTGCACGGCCTGCTCTCGGGAGAAGGTCTTGTAGCGCAGCCGCCGCTCGCGCTCGCTCTGCTGCTGCTCCAGCTGCTTCTCCAGCAGCCGGTTGCGCCGCTCCAGCTCGTGCACCTTGGCCAGGAAGCAGCGGAAGCGCACGTTGAGCCCCTTCAGGAGGTGGATGTTGGAGCCCAGGTCGTCCCGCAGCGCCGCCGTCACCGGAGACGGCCCCGGCCCGGCCCCGCCGCCGCCACCGCCCCCGCCGGGGCAGCTCCCGCCGCCGCCGCCGGGCGGGCAGCCGAAGGCCAAGGCCATCTCCCCGAACAGCAGCGAGTTCACCATGCGCCGGCTGCGCGGCTCAGGGCCCCGGGCCCGCGGCTCCAGGTGCGGCTCCAGCTCCGGGCAGGGCTCCCGGCGCGGCCGGGCCAGGGCGGGCGCGGGCTCCAGCGCGGCCGGCCGGGCGGTTCCAGATGTGCGCCAGATGCGGCCTCCGCAGAGACGGCGGACCGGACCGCCCCCTGGATGTGGGCGCCGAGGCGAGGGACGGGACTTGGGCCGCGGTGGAGGCCGCGAAGGCTGCGTGAGGTGGCGCGGGCCGTAGGTCCCAGCGCCGCGACTGTCAGAGACGCTGTGGAGGTGCCGCGGCAGCGGCGCGCAGAGGACTCTCGGCCGGCACTGCCCCTCTGCGGCGGGCCCCGCCCACTGCAGACACAGGCTCCGCCCCCGCCCTCGCCCCGCCCATCCAGCCTCCCTCTGCGGCGCTCCCGGAGCCCGAGGCCCCGCCCCCGAGGCCCGCAGCGCCGGGCCCCACCCACCAGCCCGTGTCTCCGCCCACTCCCTCTCTCCGCCGCTTTCTGGGCTGGGTAGACCTGCTGTCTGCAGCTCTGGCTCCGCCCAGCTCCCGGCTGGACCACGCCCTCTCCCGCGCCGGGTCCTGCCGCCCGGCGTGGCTCGGATGCTTTGCCTGGGGACGCGGACCGCAGAGCTGCATCAGGCCCGCGGTTAGCTGGAACCGCCGCAGAGCCAGCCCGGCCCCTTAAAGGGGCAGGCAGCCTGAGCAGCGCACGTTTCCCCGTTAGGGCGCCCCTTCCCCCCACGTCCTCTAACAAGGAGGCTCCGCTTCTCTCCTATCCCCACCCCGATCCCCCGGCCCTAGATCCCCAAGGCGTGTCCTGGAAGGGCTGGGGGGGCCATAGCGTCCGAAGGTGCATCCGCACCCCACCCCCACTCCAACCTGGGGCGGCCTAGATCGACCTTCCCGGGATAAGGCAGCGTTTCCGCCGGCACGTCCCCCACGTGGTGGACCCGGGCAGGCTCCTCCACCGCTCGCCCCCATCTATAGGCGCGAGCTTGTAGTCCCGAGATCTGCTTGGGTACTGCCGAGCCCGCTGGTCTTCGGGCCCACCGAGGCGCCGCGCCGGGTGGTGGGGGGGGGGGAGACTGAATGAAGACCCTCTCAGAATATGACACCCAAAAGCTCAGCCTGGGCTGCTGCCCCTCCCAGCCCTGAATGACCACCTCCCCACCACTGCACACTCACACGCTGAGATGCAGGGGACCCCACAGCTGGGGTACATTTCATCTAACCACTTAGGGGGCAGCATGCGGGCGGAGCCAGTCTTGGGGGCTGAGCCAACCCGAGGATTCAATCATTCATTCATTCGTTCATCCAATCTTTTCAGATCTACCACCATAAAGACCAAGTTCTCCAGCCTCCTGGAGTCTCTTGAACCAAATCGCAAATATCTATCATTATTTTCTTAATGATAATAATAGCTCCCATTATTGAGCGCTTCCTATATGTCAGGTGCCAGACATAGTTATTATCCCCATTTTACAGAGCAGGTCACTGAGACCAGAGGAGCAACAAACCATCCCAAAGCACATGCTCTAACCTGCAATCCTACACTGCCGGCCTCTTGTGCATTTTCCCATTTGATCCTCTCCATAAACCTCAGAGGGGAGGTGACCACACCTTTGAACGCCTGTGGCTTTCGCTGTGTATACTTAATCAGACATGTGGCATGTTCCAGATTCTCCCAGCTGCATTTTTTGAATTGCAATTTAATTTTGTCTTATTAACTTTCATGTTTTATCTCCTGTGTAAGCTTAAGGGCAGGTACTATCTTACAGGGACAATGGTTTGGTGTTCTCAGTGACAAAAGAGACACAAAGGAGACTTGGGCTTGCTCCGCGATGAGGTTGTGGTTGTTGTGTTCATCTGATGCTTTTGATTTGGTCACAAGAGCAAACCCTCCCTGTGCTTCCTTCCCTCAACCACAGCTCCTTGCTCCCTGCCAAAATGGGTTACCTTTACAACACTCAGCACCAAAACTCACCTGTCTTAAAACCTTCCTCTGCTTTGCCCAACCCAGTGTGGTCACTGTTCTTCACTCTTTGTTCTCTCAGCTCTTGGGGATTTTGTTTCTCTAACCTAAAGAATCAGGTTAGAGATTTGCCTTAAAGCAGGATTCCGGACCCCCCCACCCAAGAATTTATGACAGTAAGATGGACAAAAGTTTTATCTTTATTTTCACTAATCTCTAAATGGTATTTAGCATCTTCTTTGATCATGAGTGCAGGCAACCAGTAGAAGTCCCTGCAATTTTGTCACTAATAGAAATCAAAGATATTTTCCTATCAATAACTACAGTTACTGTAGATATCTCAAAATACCATTTAAGCTACCACAACTCTGAAATTAAGATCGTATTAGACTCACCACTAAATCTTATTATTTAACATGTTAGTAAACATTTAACATGTTAGTAAAGCACATATGTTAGTATATCACAAAATTTTTTTTAATATTTTGATAACTGTATTTTAGTAAAAAATTTTTTATTGTAATCCTAACACTATTTTTTTTAATTATTCTGAAAAGAGGTCCACAGGCTTCACCAGCCATCCAAGGGGCCTGTGGGACAGAAAGGGTTAAGAAGCCACACCTGGGGAGTGGCTGCCCTACAGTCCTGTTCCAGGAAGGATATGTCCTACCCAGCAGCATTGCCCTAGAGTTGGGGTGTCGGGGGGCACCCAGCCCTGTCCTGGGCATTGGAGAGATTCAAACATTCCATGATCATTCACTGAGCACTTGCTTCAGCACAGACCCTGCACTAATAGGAGGCAAGAGTTTAAGGAGTCCTGGGAGAGCTAACGAAGACAACCAAAAAGATCCTCCTGTGGCGAGGGGTTGGGGGGGCTGGTGCAAGAAGGGACACCTGGCCTGGAGGAGGTGGTGGAGCAGAGACCAGAAGATCTAAAGGAAATGGGGGAAGTGGTACCCAGGCTGAAAGGAACTTCCAACAGAGGAGTAGAAATATGATACGTACGAACAAAATGGCTAGAAAATAGTGCTGTGGCCACATAGGAACAAAAATGAGAAGCCGTGTGTCTTGCTCTTTGTGGGTAAGATGAGAGGGGAGGCTAACCTAATGTCCTTCTAATCAGGTGACCAACTGTCTTCATTTGCTCAGGACCAAGAGTTCACCTTGATGCAGGGTTTTCAATGCTAAAACCAGAAAGTTCCAGGCACACCAAGGCAAGCCCATGGAGCTCTGGAGACTTCTGAGGCCAGAAGTCCTGGTCATCCATGTCAGCCAGATGGAGCTCGGAGAGCAGCAAGCCCAGAGCTCCCAGTTTACAGACAAGAGAATCAAGGCCCAGAGAAAGTTAGGGATGAGCCCCAGGTCACCCAGAAAATTGGTGGTAAAGCTTGGTCTAGAATTTTGGTCTTACTCCCTGGCTGGTGTTCGGTCCTACACCAAGCTGCTCAGTGAGGTCAGTGTTTCCATCCCCTCAGCCCTGGACATCCTCACCTTCCCCACCCATCATCCAAAGGGAATGCAGGTGGGTCCTCACTAGGTGGGGGGATCACTCACACAGACAAAGGAATATCCCCAAGAGGGATGCCAGCCTCCTTCCACCTGCTGAACAAGGATGGGCTTTCTCATCAGTGAAAAGGGCATAACTTCACCCACGAGTCCCTTTTTATAACCTCTGCCTCTCGTCACGGCAATCCTGCCTGCTCTGGCAAAGTGCTGGGGGCACATGGTTGCTGAATGAATGGCTAAAAGAATTAATAAATGAATGGACAAACAACTTCATTCCCCCCCCCACTCCCCTGCCATTTCACCTGGTAACTACCCCTCAGCCTACAGGTGCCAAACTCATGCATAAAACCTCTGCCCTCCCAGAACCCTCCAGGTCTGGGGTGGAGTGCTTCCTTTAGGCTCCATTAGCACCCCTCCTATCCCATGACAGCCCCAGGTACACTCTCTTGTCATTGCTGGCTTTTTCATCTGCATCTCTACCCCATCCCTGCCCCAACCGTCCAACATTTGCCACACCAACTTATATAATTAACTCATCTCACTGGATTTCAGTAAGTTTACCAAGTTGTGCAACCATCCTATAAATATGTTTTAGAATATTTCATCTCTCCCAGTAACATCCCTAGTGCCCATTTACTATTATTCCCTCTTTCCACCTCCTGCCCCAGGCAACCACTGATCTACTTTCTGTCTCTATGGATTGGCCTTTTCTGGTCATTTCATATAAATGGAGTCATACAATACGTGGTATTTTGTGTCTCGCCTCTTCCACTGAGCATCCTCTTTTTGCCATGTTGTAGCCTTCCGGGATAATCATTCCTTGTTATTGACAACCTCTTTTTCGATTTTGATAGTTTGGATCCTTCATTACCTTACTTTTCTGCACTTCAGTTCTTCAACTGGAAATAGGACGAAGTATGAATATCTCCCTCCCACGGTGAGTGTCAGGGTTAAATGAGTTCATACATATAAAATGGGCATGTAGTCAATGCTCAATAAATAATAGCTATTAGCACCATTAAATTTTTTCCATTATTTTGCTTATGCGCCTACAAAAAGCCCACAAATATATAAAGAGGTAGGGGGAAAAAGCATCTCCCACCATCCCACACCCAGGGACCCTCTCTGGCATCTCAGATCGGTGCCGCTGCGAGGGAGAATAAACTGCTCCCTCCCCCTGCATCCCCCACCCGACCCCCCCAGGCTGCAGCTTCTAGAACATTCCCATCAGGTTTCTTCCCGGTAAAACAAAACAGTGCAGTAAAACATGATGGCACAGAAGAAAGGGAGCGGCTGCAAGCCCCGTATGATGCTGCAGGTGAAAATTAATTCTTTCAGCAGCACAGGCAAATTCTTGAGATGTCCCGTCTCTCTTCCCAGAAAACAATAATGACAACAACAGCCAAAAAAAAAAAAAAGAAGAAGGCTTGGCAGAAGGGCGACTCTGGCTGTGCCCATAGCAGCAGCACGTTGCGAGGCCTCATCCCTCCTGGGCGCTCCAGGGCTTATAAGCGGCTTAAGCTGCATGTTGTCTCGACAATTATTCTGGGTGGGTTTGCCTTCCTCGAAAAGGGCGTGGGTTTCACCACCGTCAGGCGCCAGAATGTCCCATTGGCTATCCAGACAGCGCTGATCTTGGTCAGCAGCCTTGGGGGAGCCCCGGTTGCTCCCAGCACCTTCTCCAGGCCTGTCTCATGAAGGCCAGCCTGGGCTGTATGACAGCGGGGTGATGAGGAGGGGATCCAGAGCCAGGCTCCATCGATTAACCGTGTGACCGTGGGCAAGTCACTCAATTGCTCTGTGCCTGGGTTTCCCCCTCTGTAAAATGGGAGGGTAGTAGTTCTCGAGGTTACTATGGGGATTAAGCAAGTCCGCACGTGTGAAGAACTTAAAGCAGTGCCTGGCACGTATAAGCGCTGGCTATCACGAGCCAGTGTTCCCTGAACCCCCACCAGGCGCCATTCTAGGTGGTGATCCGAGCTCCTTGTGACAAGAAACCAAGGCAAGGGTTGCAGAGGCCTAATCGGCGCCATGATGGATCACCCTAGGGGGAGCCATGACTTTGGGTGGCCCTCACTTCTAGGCTTTACTGACTGACTCCCATGTGACGGACATCTGTCGGGCATCTCCTTTATCCTATTACCAAACAGCTTGGAACTCCAAGTCCTGTCCATGCCTCTCTGGCTATAGCTCCCTCCTCAACAACTCAGAGGAGGAACATACTGACGTAGACCAGAATGGTGAGCTGCTGAAGGGATTTCTGCCAACCTATTCCCCACTGGAAACCTTCCAATAAGTGGAAAGAGGCACAGAGAATGGAGGTCCAGGGGCATCATCAAATGAGCCCAGAGCAAGGCGGAAAGCAACACCATGCACTCCTGCCTCTGGGCCTTTGCATATGCCAGTTGTTCCTCCGGGAGCACGGTTCCCCTTTCCTACTGGTCAGTTCTTACTTACCCTTCCAATCTTAGTTTGATGGCTCCTCTCCTTCTTCATTTGCTGTCTCGTTTTGACTTTGCATGGAGGTTTACCTTACGTTCAATAATGTGCACAAATGTGACACGTCCAGCCCAATGCATTTCTTCACGTGCACGCCCCAACAAACTCATCCGCCAGATCACTGCCCACACACCCGAAGTTTCCCAGGGGGAAATCAGATTCTCACTTTTCTCACCATGGACTCCCTGCCAGCCTTATGTAAGTGGAATCACACAGCACGTTTTGGGCTTCTTTTGCTCAGTCTCATCTGCGTGAGATCCATCCGTGTAGCCCTGTGTAGCAGCATGTTGTTCTGACCCTTTGCTGTGTAGCGTAGTGTGGGGTATGAGCACATCCCTAGTTATTTATCCTTTCTACTGCAGATGGACATTTGGGTGGTTTGCAGCTGGGGGCCTTTCAGGGTAAAGCTGTATGAATGCTCTCATGTATGTCTTTTGGTGAACGTGAGCTCTTGTTCCCCTGGGGGATAAGGCAGGGGACGGGACCGCTGTACCACAGGGCATGTGCGTGTTTAGAATTTGTCTATACTGCCAAACAGCCTTCCAAGCTGGCTATGCAATTTATACCCCCATTGGCAGTGCTTGAGAGTTCTGACTGCTCCACATCCTAGTTCGTATTTACTACAGTTGGTCCTTTTCATTTTAAACTTCCTGGTGAATGTGAAAGGTAGCACCGCCCCTGCAAGCCATTCTGTACCCCCCAAACCAGATTAGGGGGCTCCTGTTCTTCCCCCATGTGGGTTCATTTGTCTGTGGCCTTTCCACCAGTTCACTGTCACCCTCATCTCCTGGAGGGAGGGCTCCTTGAGGGAGGAGAGGACACCATGTATGTATGGGACCCATTGCTCCTTCGGGAAGGAGAAGCCAGACCCCGTCACCCCAGTCCCCAGCCACTCACCATGTTTGAGGGCAGCCAGAAGCCCAGGACCGGAGGACGCAGGGCCCCTCTCTTTCACGGGCCCTAATTAATTTCAAGCCCAATGCGCCAGGAGATGGCTCCTTACCGGGTGTGTGAGACCAGACGTCTCTGAGCCTCAGTTTCTCCGGCTATAAAATGGGAAGGCTACCTCGGCACATTAGGGCTGTGGCAAGAGCGAACTGAAATGCCACCTATTGAGTCCCGGGAAGGGTCCCTGGCTGGGGGGTGGCTCTCCGAAGTCACTCTAAAGCCTGCAGCCTCTCAGAGGAGACACCTCTCCTGGCTGTCTTCTCATTACCAGAAAGCTTCATCAAGTGCCCAAGTGCACAAAGCGGCTCGTCCAACTCTGCTCAAAGAGATGGGTCCCTGATGTCAAGGACCAACAGCTACCGAGAACCTTCTCCCTGCTCCCCGTGCGGCCTCTCACTCGTTCCTCCTGCTCCCCTGCTCGGCTCAGTCCCAGCAGCCAAGTCTGCATGCAAGGCCTGGTACGAGGGCTTCATGTGCATCGTCATATTCTACCCCAGCCTCATCGATTTGGGGAAAGGACCACCATTCCCCTTTTACAGATGGGGAACCGAGACTTGGAGAGGAGCAGCTAGATTCGTGCCCCCTTTCCAGGGCCCGGAGATCATAGGTCTGAAACCTTAGGTGCGGTCCTGCGTGGATACTGCATTGCCCACACCCACATTAGGGAGTGGGGCCCTGCAGCTGCATGGGGGACCAGGATGAGTGGATTGTTGCAGGAAGGCCCCTGACAGTTCCAGAAACCGCAAGGCAGGGCAAGGGAGTCCCTAGCCCCCTGGGGTCCCTCCTGTGTTCTCCTCCACCAGCTGCCTTGCCCCCATAAGTAGGGGAGCGGGGTAAATCTGCACTCGCCTCACCCAGAGGTGAGCCTGGTCTGCAATCAGCTACGTCACGTGTCGGGGAAAGCCCTCACAGTCAGGCAGGGTGGGTCCTCGGTGGCCTCGTGGACCTATTGCTGCTGAAACAGATGTCCCAGCAACGGGGACACCTCCTGGGAAGTGACTGCAAGAATGGGGTGAGTCAAACAAAGGCCTTCTTCCCAGAGGACTGCCCCTTCCAGTACCACAAAAGAAGGAATGTGTCTGAGCTCATCCTGGGCCCCGATGACAGGACCAGCTCCCTAATTGTCCTCAGCGCAACTTCCAAATGACTCTCTGCAAAAGTCACCGTGTCAGCCTTGGTAACTTCCCGGATGGCTGTTTCGTAACTGTAGGGCCTCAGCCAGCCTTCCCCGGTCTGCACCTGCCCTGCACCTTCCAGCCCAACTCCGGGGCGACATGGGACTGACGAAGGAAGCCATGGTGCATCCATAAGAAGAAATACGCAAACAATCCAGAGGCCAATACACATTGATATTTATCAGCATAGGAAGGGGCCCCCCCATTTAGCACTGAAGTGAAGAGGCACACGATAAAACACTATAAAACCCACTTTAAAAGTGTTTGTCTTCCGTCTGGGGGGCTGTCTCTGTGTATACACAGAGAAAAAAAAAAGTCTGTAAGGACATGCCAAAGGTCAGCTGATGGTTCTTACTTCTTAAAAAAATACCATTGTGTATCCTCTGAATAATGGAACAGTCGTCACAAAGCTCTGTGCCACAGGGACAACGGTAAGCACTTCATCAGTGTTCTCTCATCTAGTCCTCACATTGAGACAACAAGGTCGGTAAAATTCTTTCCCCATTTTGCAATGAGCCCGTATTGCTCTTATAAGGAGAAAATGGAAAACCATTTTCACTTTGAGAAAGGAATTGATTGCATACAGTGACATAAAAGGCACCGGGCCAAGTAGGAGATCTAGAGACGCGTGGGTGTGGCCCTTGACTTCTGGAAGATTCCAGCCCCGGGTATCTGAATAACTAGAATCCTAGTTGGCATCTGGTAAGTGGGACAGGAGAGGCAGGGGGCAAAGTATTAAGAGCCTATGGAACCAAAGACATAGCTTCGGGGGCAATGGAACAATTTATTGAGCACCTGCTATGTGCCTTCTGTTCTGAGCCTCTTATTCCATTTCAGGCTCACAGAGGCCGGCCTTCAGGATGGGCATAACTCCTTTCATTGCCCTCACAGGAGATCCAGGCTCAGCGAGGCTCCAGAATCTTCCCAGAGCCGTGAAGCTAGCAGCAGTGGAGACCGGATCTGGACCCCTGCCCCCCGAAGCCAACACCTTCTCTCCCACTCGTACACCCCCACCAGCCAGCCCCAGGGGGGCGTTCAGGACAAAGCAGCTTTCGGGTCCAGACTTGCTTCATAAGTCATATTTACACAGCAGTAGAGGCAACAGAAGGCAATTCTCTCTGCGGCCTCTGTTTTCTCATCTTGAAATTGGGGGCAGTAATACCTACTTCACAGGGTTGGCGCGAGGAAAGGGAAATCCAGTGTATTACAAGGCAGAGGCGGCCAAGATAATTATGTGTGTAAAGGGTCTTGAAGACATGTCTGGTGTCGGGGGCTCTAGACTTAGGCTGCCTGGGCTTCGTCCCCTCCCTGCCACTTACTGTGCCACATGGGACAAGTTACTCAACCCTTCTGTGCCTGACTTCCTTCATCTATAAAGTGAGGGTGATAATATAAGTCCCACCCTCATGCTTGTGTCGGGATAATTAAATAAGGGAACACACATAATAGGGATTCGAAGCAATGCCTGGCACGTAGTAGGCGCTTTAGGTAAATAGCTGTTATTATTATTGTTGCCATTTTGTACTCCAAAGGCTTTTGAAGTCATCAGACTCCGATCCTTGCTGATGGGGCTTTTAAAGGACCCTTTTAAATGAGAGCACCCCTGGGAAGGTTAGCAACCACCACTTTCCATCCCAACCTCTTGGACAGGGGCAGGAGATGGTGTCACAGGGAACAATGGAAGACAGAGGCTGGGCGGCCAGACGGGCCTTGAAGGACAGAACCTCTCCGAGGAGAGGCTCATTTAGGAGGAAAGACCACCATTTAGCACCTCACCCAGCCCAGTCCAGCAGCCTCACCTTGGGCAGAAAATAGTAACGATGATAGCTGACTTTGCTGAGCAGTTGCTATGGGTCAGGCACAGCGCTCTGCTTTACTCATGCGGGAAACCATTTCATCCTCTACCGATGCCATGAGCACGTGCTCAGCTCCCCATTTTACAGACGAGGACACTGAGGCCCAGGAAGCTCATACAACTTGTAAATGTCACACAGCTAATTTATGGTCTGGCTAGGACTGCACCTTGGGCTCTACGAAGTCTACATTCTCTCTCACACCCCACACTCTGTCCCTTTGACTTTTCCCCCTGATGCAGTGGATGGACATACACCTCTCATTACCCCCTGGCTCCCCAAAGTCAGATAGGTCCCCACCTCCCCTGCAGCTGAGACAAACCTCCGCCTTTGGACAGGAATCCATCCACGGGACCTTCTGACCTCCTACCAGTGATGCCCACGGCAGGTCAAAAGTGATGGGTGACATGGTCCAGGGTGCTCTGGAAAGTCAAAGGTATTCAGAGATAGGAGTGAGTATACCAGGCTAGGAGGGGCAGCAGGGGCAGGATGGGATGTTGTTCTATAAACCAAAGTCTTGGGGAATTTGAAAGTAAGCACAAGAACAGTGGGACTGCTGGGAATCTTGAAAGGCTTCCTGGAGGAGGTGGCCTTGAACTGGGTCTTGAAGGAGGCACACATGGGATGCTTCATGGGGATGCCAGCTTTCTGGCAACCCCTCTGCTTAGGCCAGATGCAGAGAAGAATTATTTATGGAACGTCTGCCCAATACCTAGCTCATTCATTCCTAATAGTGACCCTATTGTTATGGTGCCCATGCTATAGATAGGGAGGCTTAGTCTCCAAAGATTGAGTCACTTGTCCAGGGTGGCAGCGTGAAGGCTGAGCCCAGGCCTATCTGGCCCCCTAATCTGTGCCACTGCCCAATACAAAACTGCTCCCGAAGGGTTAGAGCCGATCCCACTCCCCATCCCACCTCGAGGTCTGGGCTCCATCAGCTTTCTGCTTTGCTTGCTACGTCACCTTGGGAAATGTACTCCAATTCTCTGATGCTTTCTTTCCTTATCTGAAAATACAGAGCATAAGAGTCCTTACTTGGAAGGATTTCTGTGAAGAGTAAATGGAATACTGTATCTCATATCTTCAATATAGTCCCTGGCATGTTATAAATACCCAAGAGTTGATCACTACTTTATTATTATTTTTATTATTATTACTATTATTAGTGATGATGGCAACTGTTTCTACTACTATTAAGACAAAGAGCAAGTCTAAAGCAGAGATCGCCCCTTCAAATGCCTGCTGAGGCTGAGCAGGCAACACTAATCTATGAACTCGGCCCATGCAGATCAACGGGGGGTGGGGGGATCTGTCGCAAGGTGGAGTGTGCATGCCCCTGCTTAAAGATGGTCTGTGGTCTAATAAAAAATAAATATTTGGTCTTTGTCTCTGGTTCCTGGTTCCTATTACAGAGTTCATAAAAACCTTGGAATTCACTGTCCCTTGCACACTATTGAGATGAGTCATGGGGATGGGGGGGCAACATAGCTTCACAATAGGGTCTGGTGGCCAGAAAGCCCCAGGCATGATTTAGAGGGTTGGGACTCTCAGCCTCCCCTCCCCAAGCTCCTGGGAAGGGAGAGGGGCTGGAGATGGACTGCAATCACCAATGGCCAGTGATTTTACTCAGTCATATACCTGGATGACAAAACCTCCATAAACACCCCTAAGCAACGTGTTTCAGAGAGCTTCCGAGTTCATGAGCATGTGAGAGGTCCCCCACACATCTCCTCCATTTGGCTACTCCTGAGTTACGTCCTTTAGAACAACCCAGTACACATAAGGGAAGTGTCCTCCTAGTTCTGTGAGTTGTTCTAGTGAGTTATCACACCTAAGGAAGGGGTCATGGGAACCCTCCATTTATAGCCAGTTGGTCAGAAGTACAGGTGCCCCCCAGGACTTGCGATTGGTGTCCGAAGCGGAGGACAGTCCTGCAGAACTAAGCCCAGAACTCCAAGTACTTTCCTGTCAGAACTGAACTGAATTGTTGGAAGCTTAGCTTATATCAGAGAATTGCAGAATTCCTGTGGAAAAACCCCACACCGCTCAGTGTCAGAAGAAAGACACCACATCATGAAAAATTTAAAAAGTGACGGGAAGAGGCACAAGGGGCTTCTGGGGGCCCTCTGTGCCGTGCGCCCTCTCTTGGCCCAGCTGCTCACCATGTGACGGATTTCTGAGCTAGTGGATTGCATGTTTCTGTCTATATGTCAGTACCTCATAACACATAATAAGTCCCAAAAGCTGTTTTTTAACTTTTTTTTTAAGATTTTATTTATTTATTTGACAGAGAGAGCACAAGCAGGGGGAGCAGCAGCAGGAGAGGGAGAAGCAGACTTCCCGCTGAGCAGGGAGCCCGATGTGGGGCTCAATCCCAGGACCCAGGGATCACGACCTGAGCTGAAGGCAGATGCTTAATCGACCGAGCCACCCAGACGCCCCTGTTTTTTTTACTTTTAACTATCCCAGTCAAATAAAACACAGCTAAGGGCCAGATCCGGGCCCCAGGCTGCAAGTTGGCAGCCCCTGAGTTAGGTACGTTCTCCCAGATGGAGAGCTCCCGGCCGCCGAGATGACAGGGCACATCAGGGAAGAGCTAGCAAGACAGGGATGGGACGTCAGGAGCTTGTCTGCTCCAGCCCCTTTCTCCTGCACACAAAGTATTATTATCACCGTTTTCCAGAGGAGGCCACAGAGGCCCAGAAACCTCCAACAAAAGGCCACATGTCAGAAGCCACCAGCTTACCTGGGGCCTTAAAATTCCCAACCGCCTGACTGCTGTCTCATCTCCTGAGCCTCCAAAAGCCCGAAGTCGTCTCTGCCTGGAAGGGGCCGCTGGGGCCCCAAGGCTGTCCCCACTTGGCTTTTTCACCAGGCCTAAATTGCTCTTCTGAACTTGACTTACCCTTGTTGCAATTTTAATTCTTATTTTAGAGATGCTTTTAAAAACGTGTTCTGAGGCCTTTGGGCACTAACATCTCATCACCCACCATTACTGTGATTCCTACTTTATTAACAATAATAATCCCCTGCTCTGGACATCATCTTGTCTTCTCGGATGATCCAAAACAGTTAGCAGGGGTGGACTCGCACCCAATGGGCTGGTCCGAGGAAGCATTGTTCTCCCCAGAAGGTCAATGACTCCTGATAAGTACTCAGGACCGTGCCACCCAGCAGTGCCCAGCACCACCGCCAGGCGCTTAGGAGACCACGTCAGGGCTGGGCCATACGAGACGCAGAGGTAACATTGGCTTCTATAATGAAGTACCCTCCTGTTCGTTCCTTTTCCACTTTTGTCCTGAATTTGACCAGAGAAAGTCTCAGTCTTGTCCTCTTTTGTCCTTGACACCTCTCGCAAGCTCCAACAAAGACAGAACAGGCCCCCCAGGGCTGGATCCAGCGAGAATTTAATGATGCCCGTTCGCTTTTCAAGGCTATTTTTACGGTCGCCTCCCATTTATGTTAAGGGGTGTTGGTGTGATGGACAGCTTCCTTTTCCGATAAATTCAAGCAAGGAAAGGGTGAATCTAAAGAAAGTATTAAAGAAAGCATAGTCTGGGTCAGGGTTGGCAAACTGGGGCCCGCGGGCCAAATCTGGCCCACTGCTTGTTTTTGTGTGGATCACAAACTGAGGATGACTTTTACATTTTTAAGTGGCCGGGGAAAATCAAAAGAAGAATACATGATAAACACCTGGGATTCAAATCCCAGCGTCCGTACATACAGTTTCGTGGGCACACATCGGTCCTCATTCATTCTCGCTTTGTTTGGCTGCCTTCACGCTACGATGGCGGAGCCGAGTAGTTATAACAGACACCAAAGAGCTCGCAAAGTCCAAAATATTTGTTATGAGACCCGCTCCAGAAAAATTTGGCCAGCCCCTGGTGTCGGTGATTGGCCGACACGACAAAGATCCTCGTGATGGTACCAGACTGAGAGAACCCCTCATCTGAACTCCGGGAGGTTATGGTCATTTCTTTCCACCCATTGTACAGATGAGAAGGAAACAGGCATAGAGAGGTTGAGTGACTTGCCTGAGGTCTCCCAGCTGGGAAGCAGCAAGCTGGGATTTGAACCCAGGGCAGACGGCAAAGGGCTTTAGGTAAGCAGGGCTGAACATAACATATGCTTTGCTGATCTTCCTTTTCATACCTTCTGCCCCACCATCCTATCCACAGCCCCGGAACACACCTGGTACGTTTGTGCCTTTGCGCATATGCCTCTTCCCCCATTGCGAAAGCCCGGCAAGACAGCGCCTCCTCTAGGAAGTCTTCCCCATGGCCCATCCCTCCCAGACCCAGGGCAAGCTCCCTCCTTTGTCCTCCCCTCCCCCCCCCCACTTGCACCTACAAGGCCGTGGATTATTCATCATCATTTCCTGACGATATGGCTCACCTCCCCAGGCTCAGGTAAGGCCCCTGGAGGGTGGGGACTGTGACTTATACAAAGAGCAAACGATTTAGCAGGACAGGGCAGGCCCTCCGGGCCTAGAGCCTGGTCTACAGCCCCATCTCACTTCTCCCCTGCTTATGCTTTATGCTCCAGCAATACAGAACAGCTTGCAACGCCCCAAATCCACCATGCTAGCTCAGGCCTATCTACCTATGCCCAGCTGTTCCTTCTGACGGGACACACTCTCTACCCATTCTGCATCCAACTCCTCTTCATCCTTCAAAGCCCCAATCAGGCATCAGTATGAAGACCGCTGTGTTTCCCACTCCTACCCCCAATGGTGCAGGCTCCCGTAGGCTGCCTCAATGCCACCACTTCTAGGGAAGCTATAGAGGGGAAAGCTTGGAGCCAGACAGCCTGGGTTCAAATCTGGCTCTTCTCAGTCCTAACTCTACTGTTGGACAAGTGAATGAGCCTTGCTGTGCAGCAACAACAGGTGTGGGTCAGTGTGAGGACTGGATGACAGAACGCCTGCGAAGCTCCTACATACAGTAAGTGCTCAATAAATGCTACCACGACTGCACTGTCATTATAATTGGCAGTTTCTTGGTTCCCCCGCCCTCCAAGTGTCGGGGGTCTGTGAGGGTAGGAACTGGCTCTCAGTGCTTAATGCAGCAGCAGGTCTGGGCTAAGTACACAGGAAAAGCGGGCTCCCCTGCACCTGTCCCTCCTCTCCTCCACCCCAACCCCTGCTCTCAGCTGAACAAAGTGAACTGGCCTGGGGATGGGGTCGGGGAGGGGTTGGGAATCCTCCTGCCCAAGTACAGCTCTGCTTTCTCATGGCGGGGGGTCTCTGACCCGAAACCTGGGGCCCCAGGCTCCAGGGCCAGGCCAAAGGCTGCCCTCACAGTGGCCCTTCCAAATCCGAGGACAGTACCCAGTAAACACGGTTTATGGGCCAGGAAACAGATTGAGAGGCTTGCCCAGTTCATGAGTCAGTGGGACCTCAAAGGAGGCCCAGGTCCTCTCCTGAGAGGAAGTTCCCCCAAACCATAAATCTGTAGAAAAACAACCCAGCCAAAGACACGCCGGGATGGTATCCTTACAGCTGGGCTCGGGCCCCATGCAGCAGCATGCAGAGCGAAGCAAAACCTCCCCAGTAAAGCCAGACTCCCCATTAAGTCTAAACGGATAAAAGCTGGGTCCCTGCCAGACAAGGCTCTGGGAAAGGCAGAGTAGTGCAGTGACAAAGAAGGCAGGCCCTGGTTTCAAGTTCGGACGTCACAGCTAATGGCTGTGCGACCTTGGGCAAGTCACTTTACCTCTCTGAGCCTCGGTTTCCATCTCAGTCAAGGGAGGCACCGAGCCGCTGTGAGGATAACACCTGGGAGGTACTTTGCACATAGTGCCAGGCACCAAGTAAATCTTCAATTCATCCAGTTCTGTCTTTATCTGGAGAATCCCCCCCCCCCCCCCGGGCCTCAGCTCCTTCCCCGACAAGACCTCCCTCCCTCAGAGCCGAGCAGAGCCGAGGGATGGACAGCGCCCTGGGAGCGGGATGGGGACGGGACAGCTGGGGTCACGAAGGTCAGCTCCATTGGGGCCGTGGTCATAGCTAGTGCTTGGGAGCGCTGCCTTAGAGCCCATATAAGGATTCACTACCTGAGCCCGTAGTTTCCTGGAAAGGTCATCCCAGAAGATGCCGGTAGGGGAGTGGGGAAGGCAACCAGCTAAGCCCTGGGCAGCTAGAGCTCAGCACCAACGGGGCGATTCTGGAAGCCCGTGTCAACCCCGCACTGAGCAAGGCAGGATCTTCATACACCAACCCGTGGCTGTCATTAAGTGTGTTGGGAAGAGGGATTCATTTCCCAGCACATCATGCCTGCTGTGGATGGGGCATGAGAAGGCCCCAGACAAAGAACTGAAGGGGCCAGCAGCCTGCACTGGGGCCAGCGTGCTCTGGCGCGGTGAGGGTGAGGGCCTCTGGGGGTGGCCACTGCCCCAGCTGCGAGCACCTACTCCCTTCCAGGCACTCGGTGCCCTCCGCAGGATTTCTCACCCAGTCCCCCTACAGCCTTGCAAGGTGGACATCATTACCTCCCTCCCCTTTTCTCTCTCTCTCTCTCTTTTTAAATTTTTTCTGACTTTCCATTGATCACAGCAAGGTCCCTCCCCTTTTAAACAGCCTTATCGAGGTATAATTTGCACGCCACAAAATTTGCCCATTTTAAGCGTGCACCTCAATGTATTTTATTACATTTACAGAGTGGGACGCCGTCACCACAACCTAACGTTGGAATGTTGTCCAATTACAGTCGCTCCCCATCCTCCCAACCAACACCCCCCACCAACCCTAGGCAGTCACAAATCCATGTTCTGTCTCCATAAATTTTTCTCTTTGGACATTTCACATAAATGGAATCATATACTGTGCGATCATTTGGATCTGGTTTCTTTCACCTAGCGTGATGTTCTTGAGGTTCATCCATGTTGTGGATGCTTCAGTATTTCTCTTTTTTATTGTCAAATAATATTCTGCTGAATAGATATACCAAATTTTGCTTTTCCATTCACCAGCTGACAGACATTTGCATCATTTGCATTTTTTGCCTATTATGAATAATGTTGCTGTGAACATTCACATATAAGTTTTTGGGTAGATGTATGCTTTCATTTTTCTTTTTCTTTTTTTTAAAGATTTTATTTATTTGAGAGAGAGCACAAGCAGGGGGAGGGGGAGGGGCAGAGGGAGAGGGAGAGGCAAACTCCCTGCTCAGCAGGGAGCACAACGTGGGGCTCGATCCCAGGACCCTGAGCTCATGACCTGAGCCAAAGGCAGACGCTTAACCGACTGAGCCACCCAGGTGCCTTACTTTCATTTTTCTAGGAGAGGGAGGGATCGTTGGGTCCTATGCTAACTTCATGTTTACCATTTTGAGAAAAATTTTTCCAAAGAGACTGACCACATGGGACATACCCACCAGCAGTGCATGAAGGTTTCAGTGCTGGACGCTTGCCCAGTGGATGTGAAATGGTACCCCATTGTGGGTTTGATTTGCATTTCCCTAACGACTACAGATTGGTTGAGCAGCTTTCCTGTGCTTATCGGCCAGGTGTATGATCTTCCTTGGATGTATATCTATTCAAATCATTTGCCCATTTATATTAATCGAAGTATAGCTGACATACAAGATGATACTAGTTTCAGACGTACAACATTGTGAGTCAACATTTACATACATTCCAAAATGCTCCCCACGACCAGTGCAGTCACCATCCGTACCCCGCAAAGTCACTACAGTATGACTGTATTCCCTCTACTGTACTTTTCGTCCCCGTGACTCATTGATTTTATGACTGGAAGTTCATACCTCCTGATTCCTTTTGCCCATTTCACCCATCCCCCACCCTTGCCCCTCTGGCAACCACCAGTTTGTTGTCTGTATTTACGAGACTGTTTCTGGCTTTTTCTGTTTGTCCATCTGTTTTGGTTTTTCTGATCCCCCGTATAAGTGAAATCATACGGTATTTGTCTCTGACTTCTTCCGCTCAGCATAATGCCCTCTAGTTTCATCCATGTTGTTGCAAACTCTTTTGCCTATTTTTAATCAGCAATGTGTCTTCTTCATCATCCCCCTTTTATAAATGGAAACCGTGGCTTTGAGAAGCAGAGCTGTCGCTTGGGAGTTACAGGCTCCCGAGCTACAGCTTGGGAGTGACAGGCTGCCTGACCCCTAAGGTCTGCCCTTGGCACTACTCCAGGCCATGTCCAGGCACCCATTTGACCTCATTCCCCAAAGGCATGTTTGGAGCTGTTGGGGGTTGAGCATCCGGTTCTTTGGAAATGAGGGGCTGGGGAGCCCCCCCCCACAGCTTTCCTAACTTTAGAAAGCTAAGATGCCCAGAGAGAAAGGTGCTTCGCTGCAGCCCATGCCCCTCCCCAGCACAGGACCAGGTGACAGCACAGAACCACCCTGCCAGGTGCTCGGAGTTTGAAGACGTGTGTCACTGACCATGAGGCTCCACCCCGCCTGCTTCCCGCTCACTCCCTCAGCCTCCGCTTCTGCTTCCCTCTCAGCCGTTCACTCGGGAGTCTGGCCTGCTTTCTCCTGACCTCAGGCTTTGGCTCTGCTTCCTGGCTAATGTTCTTGTCTCTTCCCTACAGTCCAATGATCCCACTAATGGCCCTCTGGGTAACACCCCTGCTGGCCTGACCCAGCTCTCCTCTAGAAGCCATCAGTCTGTCCTCTCAGTGGAGACTGTCTTAGCACCTGCCCGGTGCAGGATGCCAGGGACACAGAAAACATAGGACACGGTCTGTGCCCTCGATGAGGTGGACAAGGCAGAACCATAAATGATTGCTAGCCAGTGAAGTTTTATGGGCACTGTAACGGAGGAGAAAATTCTGTCCAGGGAACCATGGGGCGAGGATCAAGAGGCGGAAGTGAAGCCCACTCCCTGGGCAGACTCATCGTTGGAGGGGAGCTCGCTGTGGGTGGGTGAGGCAGGGAAGGGCGTTCCAGGCAGCGGGAACAGTAAGAGCCAGGGCAGAGAAGTGTGAAATCTGTTTGGCGAGTTTCAAGTAGCTCTGAGTTGCTGGGGTGTGAAAGGAAGGCCTGGGATTGAGTGGAACTGAGGTCATGGATGACCTTGAATGCCACACAAAGGAGTGGGGAGCCAGGGGAGTGAATGAGGGTTTTAAGCAAGGGAAGGACATGGTCAAATCTGTGCTTTAGAAAAATACAACCATGCTGATCAGTCTCTCATTAAATTCAGCCCACCAACACCCAGGGTGTTTTGTGCTGCTGGACGGATCCATTCCATTTGAATTCCCACTCTCATAGATGATCATGTTACACCTTCTCTCTCTCATAGCTTGGACACCTCCTCCCCATCCTCCTTCTCAGCTGATGACCTTCCTTCCTACTTCCTGAGGAAGCAAAGCAACCGGAAGAGATGCCCACACCTATCCATCACCTCATTCCAACCTATCTGCCTCTGTACTCTGCATTCCTCGGTTGCTACAAGCGAGCTCTCCAGCTATACCTGAGCGCCATCTCCCCTCATGCCCTGGACCCCTTCTGCTCTCCCCCACATAGGACATTGCCCCATGAACTGACCCCTGTCTGCTAGGTCATTCTCATCCCCATATAAATTTCTACCCCTCCTCAAACCATCACCATCATCATCATTATGATTATTACTTTGACCCTACACTCCTCTCCAGCTACTGACCCATTTCTCTGATCATTTCCACAGGAAAATTTCATAAAAGAGTGGTGAATTTTTCTGCAGCCACATTCAGTGTAAAGAATTGAATCAATTAAAAGGAGAATCAAAATGGGGTGCCTGGGTGGCTCAGTTGGGTCTACTCTTGGTTTGGGCTCAGGTCATGATCTCACGGGTCATGGGATCGAGCCCTGTGTCAGGCTCCATGCTTAGCGGGGAGTCTGCTTGAAGATTCTCTCCCTCTGCCCCTCCCCCGACTCATGCTCTCTCACTCTCTCAAATAAATAAATCTTAAAAAAAATTTTTTTAAGAGAATCAAACTGAGCAAGGAAAAAGAGATTATAAAGGTGACCATGGAAATTTGAAAAAGAGCCAAATAGAACCTCTAGGAAAGAAAAATATATTAAGTGAAATTATAAACATTAATGTCTGAATTAAATAGTGGATTACACAGGGTGAAAAGATCATCCAGGGAAATGGAAGTTATATCTGGGGAAACTGCCTAGAACTTAGCACAGAGGGATAATGTGATAAACTATGAAATAAAGACTAAAGACATGGGGGCCAGAGGAAGGGTGTAACACACATGTCATTGGTAGACTGAAAATAGCCCCCCCCCACAAAAGATTTCCATGACCTGATGCCTGGAACCTGTGAATGTAACCATATATGGAAAGAAAAAAAAAAAAAAAGGTCTTTGCAGATGTAATTAAGTTAAGTGTCCTAGGATGCTGAGATTAGCCTGGATTATCCAGGGTCCCTAAATGCAATCACATGTGTCCTTCTAAGAGGGTGGCAGGGGAGATTTGACAACACACAGAAGAGAAGTCAGTATGAAGATAAAGCAGAGACAGGTTTGAAGATGCTTCCCTTGAAGACTGGAGTACAATGGCTGCCAGCCCAGGGCCACTGGTGGCCACCAGGAGCTGGAAGAGACAAGGAGTAGATGGCCACTTGAGCCTCCAAAGGAAACATGGCCCTGCTAACACCTTGATTTCAGCCCAAACATACTTATTGAGGGGTTTTGGCCCCTAGATCTGTGAAAAAATGAATTTTTGTTGTTTTTTAGCCACCAAGTTTGTGGCTGCAAGAAAAAATACAATGGGAGAAAAAGCAATAATCAAAAAGATAATGGCTAAGAATTTTTTCAAAATTGATGAAAGATGTGAATCCTCATGAATTCAAAAAGCACAATGGAGCTCACTCCAGATAAAAGTTCAAATCCACATCCATATAGAACATAAGGAACGTACAGGAGAGCATGGTCAGAGAGAAAACACAGTCCAAGTAAAAGAGATTTGCCAACCAAAAAAACACAAGAGTTTGTGGACAGCTGACTTTTCAACTGTAACAACTATAGCCAGAGACCAAGGGAAAATAACTATCAACTAGAATTATATACCCAGCAAAACTATCTTTCAAGAACAAGGACAAAATTTTCAAACAAGCCAATATTGGGTGTGTTGACCACCAATAAAGCTTCAACAAGGGCACTTTTATTTTTTACTTTTTAAAATTAATTAATTTTGTTTTTTAGAAAGAGTGAGCAAGAAGCAGGGATGGGGCAGAGAGAGAGGGAGAGAGAATCCCAAGCAGGCTCCACACCCAGCATGGAGCCCAACGCAGGGCTCAATCCCATACCCCTGAGATTATGACCAGAGCTGAAATCAAGAGTTGGATGCTTAGCCGATCGAGCCACCCAGGTGCTACACAAAGACACTTTTAAATATGTCGCTCAGGGCGCCTGGGTGGCTCCGCTGGCTAAGCGACTGCCTTTGGCTCAGGTCATGATCCTGGAGTCCCAGGACTGAGTCCCGCATTGGGCTCCCTGCTCAGCCAGGACTCTGCTTCTCCCTCTAACCCTCCCCTTCTCATGCTCTCTCTCTCTCTCAAATAAATAAATAAAATCTTTTAAAAAAAACGAAGATGTATCTCAGGAAGAAGAAAAATGATCCCAGATGAAAGGTCTAAAATGCAAGATAGAACAATGAGAAGAAAAGAGAGAACCATGAAGGTAAATATGAATAAATACTAACTATATAAAATATGTTTTTGCACAAATCCATTTTCACTCAGTGCAGTTCCAAATGAAATCCCAACAAGGTGCTCATGGCATTTGACAGTCTCTTTCTATACTTTATAAGGAAAAGCAAAAGGCCAAAAAGAGCCAAGACATTCCTGAAGAATTACAAGGTGTACAGTTTGACTTACCAGGTATCAATACACACAATACAAAGTGATCGTTTAGACTCGTTTCAAAGCATTAGTAATTGGAGTTGTGTGGGTTTGGCTCAAGACAGACCAGTGGATCCAACTAGAGATTCTACAAGCAGACTCAAGCATAAATAGAACTGTGATCTAGAGAAGAGGTGGTTTTGCAAACTAAGGAAGAAAAGGAAGCATTCCCTAAATAAAGCCAGAATGGTTGCTTACCCACCTGGAAAATAACTGAAATTGGATCCTTACTTATATAAAATCAATTTTGGGTGGACAAAAAGACCTAAATGTGCAAGGCAAACTTTTGAAAGAAAATATAGGACCTCAGGGGAGGGAGAAGTTTCTTTAAAAAGACACAAAAAGCACACACCATAAGGAAAAACCTGGATACATTCTCCTGTGTTAAGAATAGGAACTTCTGTTCACAAAAAGTCACCACTTAGAAAGTGAAAGGACAAGCCACAGATTTGGAAATGACGCTTGGAATGCAAGTAATTTACAAAAAATTAGGACCCTAATATATAAAGAGCTCCTAAAGAATCAATAAGAAAAAGACAACATGCTAGAAAAAGGACTAAAGGACGTAACCAAGCATTGCACAGGCAAGGAAACAATATTGCCAATAAGCATGAAAAGACTCCCAACCTCAGTGCAAGCTAGTGCCGCCACTCTGGAAAACAGTATGGAGGTTCCTCAAAGAGTTGAAAATAGAGCTACCCTACGATCCAGCAATTGCACTAGTGGGTATTTACCCCAAAGATACAAATGTAGGGATCCAAGGGGAGACATGCACCCTGATGTTTATAGCAGCAATGTCCACAATAGCCAAACTGTGGAAAGAGCCAAGATGTCCATCGACAGATGAATGGATAAAGATGTGGTATATAGACACAATGGAATATTATGCAGCCATCAAAAGGAATGAGATCTTGCCATTTGCAACGACGTGGGTGGAACAATAAGTCAATCAGAGAAAGACATGTATCGTATGACCTTACTGATATGAGGAATTCTTAATCTCAGGAAACAAACTGAGGGTTGCTGGAGTGGTGGGGGGTGGGAGGGATGGGGTGGCTGGGTGACAGACATTGGGGAGGGTATGTGCTATGGTGAGCGCTGTGAATTGTGCAAGACTGTTGAATCACAGATCTGTACCTCTGAAACAAATAATGCAATATATGTTAAAAAAAAAAAAAGAAGAAGAAGATAGCAGGAGGGGAAGAATGAAGGGGGGGAATCGGAGGGGGAGACGAACCATGAGAGACGATGGACTCTGAAAAACAAACTGAGGGTTCTAGGGGGGAGGGGGGTGGGGGATGGGGTAGCCTGGTGATGGGTATTAAAGAGGGCACGTTCTGCATGGAGCACTGGGTGTTATACACGAACGATGAATCATGGAACACTACATCAAACACCAATGATGTGATGTATGGTGATTAACATAACAATAAAAAATTTTTAAAAATTCTCCCAACCTCATCAGGAATGAGAGAAATGCAAGCTTAAAACCTCCATAATATGCCAACTTACACCCACCAAATTGGCACCAATGTTAAAGTCTGACAACACTTGGTGTTGTCAGGGCTGTGGAAGGATGCAAACTCTTATACACTGCTCGTGGGAGCATAGATTCATACAGCCATTTTGGAAAGCCACTTCGCATTGTCAGGTCAAGTAACCCAGCATTTCTCTTCCTTTGCGCCTCACCTGGAAACCCCTCCATGTGTGCGTCAGGAGATGTAATCAATGTGGACGGCAGCAACACTGTGTCCATATAGAGGAGAATGGATTGATGATTTGTGGTTTATTCATACAAGACAGTGCATTACGGCAGCAAAAACGAACGCGTCACAGCTGCACTCAACAGTGTGGGTGAATGTCACAAACAAACGTGCAACAAACACACACAAGCCCTGTAAGAAGATGCCGTCCAATGCCATTTCTCTGAATTTCAAAGGCACGCAAAGCTACACAATATATTGTTCAAGACTGCACCCCACTGTGAGAAAACTATAAAGAAAAGGGTAAAGGAACAATAAATGCAAAATTCTGGGTAGTTATTGCTTCCAGATGGGAGGGAGAGGAAGAGCTGGGGAGACACATGGGGGAAGCTTCAAGAACTTGTAATGTCAGCTCTCCCAAGATGGATGTGGGTGTATGAATTTATTGATATTATCATTGTCAACATCATCATTATTAATATTTCACATAGAAGGCATGTTTTATGTGGATGAAACATTCTTAACTTCCTTTTTTTGTTTTTTTAAGATTTTATTTTTGAGTCATCTCTACACCCAATGTGGGTCTCGAACCCACAACCCCAAGATCAAGAGTCGCCAGGAGCCCCTGAAATGTTCTTAATTTCAAAAAGGAAAGGCAACTACCACACCTAGACACCCATACTCTGGCAAACGTGAGGATGGTGTGGACTGCAGACTCAAAATGACGGGGGAGACCTGCCGTGAGGCTGTTGCCTCTCTGGGGTCTTAGGAGCATTACGTGAAATCACGAATGCTACAGTGCTCAACAGAATGCCCTGCCCGTGATCAGCTCTATGTGAGTCTTTGTTCTTATGGCAATGATGAGTGTGTGGCTGGGGTGACATAGCGGGTACAGAGGGAAAAAGGAATATATCTGAGAGATCTTTGCAGTTCAGGGTGACTGCAAAGTGGGGGTCAACAGTGATACTATGATTTCATGGCACCAATGAATATTCTTAGTATTTGCAGAAAACCGAGCAGGGACCAGCAGAGGAGAAGCAGCTGGGGTGCTGGCTGTTCTGGATGCATCTTTGAATCATGTGGATGGTTTGGGGTTGCTTTTTTTATTTTGAGAGAGAGAGAGAAAAAGCGTGAGGGGGGGAGGGGCAGAGGGAGAGCGAATCCCAAGCAGGTTCCATGCCCAGTGCAGAGTCAGACACAGGGCTCAATCTCATGACCCTGAGATCATGACCTGAGCCAAAATCAAGAGGATTCAGACGCTTAACCGACTGAGCCACCCAGATGCCCCTCAGGTTGTTTTTATTATTATTATTACTACTACTACCACTATTATTATTGAGGTGTAATTGATACATACCATTATATTAGTTGCAGGTGTACAACATAATGATTTGATATTTGTATATACAGCAAAATGACCATGTGAATGGTTACTTTTATCCATATGTTGCGTGCACTGGACCAAAGATGGGTAGATGCGGAGCTCGTATGAAGGATGGAGGGTCGAGGATTTTTTGGAGAAGCTGTCCCCAAGCCAGTCCTGGCAGCCAAGTGCACAGTCCACAGCCACTCCAGCCCTCAGGCAAACTCTGGAGAATTTATTGGTCACCCCCTGGGCCCAGCACGGAACGCTTCTCTCACATGGCCTGGTCTTTACCTCTTAACAATGCCCAGAATCCTGTCTGGGGAGGCATACACCCTGTGTGTGGTGGCTATACTTGGAGACGCTCTGTCTTTGTGGCCCTCAAGGGAACCTGACTCCTGGCCTCCCTCTGAGGGCAGAGTCTTCGGAGAGCCACCCAGGGGCCTTGGCCCCCACGGTTAACCCTGACACCGTTTCCATGGTATTCTTGTCACTGGAACCTCATCAGTTCTGGGAGGGACTTCAGGGGTCTCCTGGCAGCTCTGCCTCTGAGACCAATCTGGACAGACTTACATCTCCTCCCTCTCTGAAAGTTTCCTGTGAGGAAGACTCCACTGATTCTCCTGGGAACATTTTCTCCCTTTGAACAAGAAGCTCCTCTTGAAAAACCTCGAGGCAAAGAGGACTGTCAGGAACATACTGTCCTGTTCAGTCTGCAAAGCCTTCTCTTTCATGGAAGGCAACTGGGCATTGTACACCAAGAGCTTGCCGGGGCGCCGGGCTGGCTTAGCTGGTAGAGCATGTGACTCTTGATCTCAGGGTCGTGAGTTCAAGCCCCATGTTGGGTGTGGAGCCTACTTTAAAAAAAAAAAAGGGGGGCTTCCAAATCACGTTAACCCATATAGTTTTCCTAATAAAATTCCCCTAAATAAACAACTGGACAATTGCATAAAGAGGCGCTTAGGGGCGCCAGGGTGGCTCAATAGTTAAGCATCTGCCTTCAGCTCAGGTCATGATCCCAGGGTCCTGGGATCGAGCCCCGCATCGGGCTCCCTGCTCGGTGGGGAGTCTGCTTCTCCCTCTCCCTCTGCTTGTGTGCTCTCTCTCTCCTTCTCTGTCAAATAAATAAATAAAATCTTAAAAAAAAAGAGGCACTTAAAAGTTTGTATATAATAAAGAAAAATTAGAAATGTGTTATGTGTCAACCATAGAGGATTTAAATATGAAATGGTAAAACCCAGCAGCATAAGACAATGCATTTAAAAAAAAAAAACAAACTTGGCTTGGGAGAATTTTAATGGCATGGAAAGATACGAAGTGTAAAAAAAAAAAAAAGCAGGTCATAAAATAGTGTGTTTAATAATAGAGTCATATTTTTAAAGCATGGGAAAATACAGGAAAGATTTGGAAACAAAGACCTTAATAATGGTTACCTTTGGGATGTATTATTATAGGTATTTTTCTCCCCTTCATTTTGCATAACTGCATTTTCAGAGGGTTTGCAATGAATATGTGTTTTAGTTTGAACTTTTTAATTACACCAGTAATGCACAAAAAGAGAGTTATGGGGAAGCAGTGAAGGAAAACGCCTAAGGCCAGCACCCTCTTTAACCCTCACCCCGGTGCCCATCCCCTCCCATCATTGACTGCTGTGAGCTGCTTAATGTCATTTGAGTCCCTTTTCTGTGCATTTTTGCATGGATATGTATGTACATTTAGAAAGAGGCAGCATTCTTTAGGGTTTTTTTTCTTTTTTTACATAATTGGCCTCCTAACGTAAGAACTGTACTGATAGTAACTTACTTTTTCACTTACCCCGTGGCCTGGGAGAGCTTTTGGTAAAGATAGCTCCCTCGGTCATTCTAACTGCTACGTGGTGTCTACCGTATGGATGGACCACAGTTTGTCTACCTATCCACAAATGGTGACTATTTAGGGTGTTGGTTTACAGTTTCTGACTAATGGAAACACCAGTGCCGTGAAGATCCCAGGCCATGCTTACAAGCATGCAGGTACATACATACTCATTTCTTAGGGGAGATTCTAAGAAGCCGAGTCTATGGTCATGCATATTTTAAATGTAAATATATAACCCCAGAGTACTTTCCAAAAATAAGATTTGCCCGGTGGTTTTCCCACTAATGGTATTCAAGCTACCTCTTTTTCCAAGTCCTTGCCAACATGGACATCATCCATTTTTTTTTACTTTTTTGTGTATTACTTCAATGAGAAGGAAGAAAAGAGGGTTATCAAAGGTCAGCCCATTTAACCTCTCCACATGGTGCCTGACTGGGTCTATAACACCGTCCAAAGGGTCCACCAACCTTTCGTGCCCACCTCAAATACCCAGGAACACAGTTTTGTACCCTGGGCCCTGGGTGGTTGTTGTCATGCATCATTGCTACGTCTGCAGGCAAGGGAAGGAGGGCCCATGGGGCTGTAGAGGAGGGCAGACGTTCCAGAAATGTGGAAATCATCTTCCATCACCAAACACGATTCCAGCACGATCCAGTTCTACCTCCGTAAGAAATGTCCAATCCGTCCGCCTCTTCTGCCTCCATCATCATCATTCCCCACCCAGCCATCCTCATCCAGCGCGTGAACCCGGAAGCTGTCAGCCATCGTCTCCCACGTCCACTCGTCCTTTCGATCCTCCAGCTTGTTCTCCATCCGATGGCTAGGGAAGTCTTTCTTGACATGTAATTCAGACCACATGGACTCCCACGCTCAAAAGCCTCCTGGAGCTTTCTGCTGGACTGGGGATCACATCCCAGCCCCTTTCCTGGCCAACGGAGCCCTGCACCAACAGACCCCACCTGCTCCCTGACCCCATCTCCTCTGCGGTGCCCCCTGCTCACTGCAGCCCAGGCACCCTGGCTCCCTTCTACTCTGCATAGACCACCCCCTAGCTCCTCCATGCCTCAGGGATCTTGCCCACGTGTGCCCTCTGTTAAGGACCTCCTTCTGTCACTTTCTTCCCATGCTGGCCCCTGCTAATCTTTCAGGTCTTGACTTAAATGTCACACAATCTAAGATGGGTCTTCCCCGTCTTGTTCTACTTTTCCATCCTTCGCCTTCATAGCATCTGTCACAACCACAACTCAGAAGCGAAGCTGTGTGTCTGTGTCAGGCATTTCAGGTCCAACTTCCCACCAGCCTGGGAGCCCATGAAGGCAGAGACTTCTTCCCTGTATCTCCAGCACCAAACACAGTGCCTGACACATACTAGATGCTCAGTGAGGAATGAATAAGTGAGTGAATGAATGAATGAACGGGACATCCCTGGAAAGATGGGGAAGAGACAGCCTGGGTAGCAGGGAGGAACAGGAGAGAAGTAAGGAGGTACAGAACATGGAAGGTTCCAGGGAAGCCTTGGTCAGGAAGGAGCCCGGGGAGGCAGTGGGGGCCCGGAGATGACTAAGAGGAGAAGCATCTAATGTCACTTTCCCATTGTTTGCTGTTCTGTGATGCAATTCTCCCCGTGAGCCCAAATCTCAGTAAAAGCCTATGCTGCTCAGGTGAGCGACACCTTGAGAAGGAGTTAAAGGAAAATGGTGAATGCTCTTGAGTCCACGTGGGGTGGAGAGAAGAAGACAAGGGCAGGAGGTGACTCAGATCCGCCCCTGGAGAATCCTTGGTGATTTAGGCCGGGTGTGGGGATGCCACAGGTCCTCATGGTGGGAACTCACTGACAGGAAGAGTGACCAACCCCACATGGCTAGAGGAACCCGGTGATTCCATTTTTCTATCAGATTCACCATCTAAAGTGTCAGAGGAAAAGAACATTAGAAAAAAAATCAGAAAGGACACCAAGAAAGGAGGCTTACTCTTCTCAGCAGGAGAGGTGGGCAGGCAGAGGAACAAGTCTGAGCTTCGGACTCAGCAAAGTTTGGGGTTCAGGTGCCAGGTCGTCCTCAGCATCTCCATGTCTTCATATGTAAAGTGGGCATGATAGTCATCGTTGACATCCGGATGTGGGCAGATTGCAAGAGATAACAAATCTCTAAAGCACTTGGCACCACTTGCTGCACTTTTCAGAGGGAAGGCACAAGTCCAGAACCACCAGCAGGGACCTTGTGTGTGCGTGTGTGGAGGGTTGGCTTCCCAGACTCGGGACTTGGGACTCAGGACCTGGCAGTCGCATAGGACCCCCCACTTAGGGTCCTGCACTTGTTAACACTCTGCTTTTGTGCCACCATCTTGAAATTCTTAATTTTGGATCAAGGGATCCTGCATTTTTGTAGTGCATGGGGCTCCACAAATTAAATTATGTAACAATCATACGTGTGTGTACGTGTGTGTGTGCGTGAGAGAGAGAGAGAGAGAGAGAGAGCATACAATGGTGAGTGGAGAGGAGGATGCTGTGGGTGCTCAGTGAAGAGATGTTCTCATCAACAAAGTGATGTTAACTGATGGCAGACACCCCAACCAGTATCCACCCCATGGTCCCGAGCCAACCCCACACATCAACGAGCTGAGACTTCACCTAACAATAGCCCCTCTCAGTTCCAAACATCAACAACCAAAACAACCCCTCCTAGCCTTTGGGCTGTTACCCAAACACCCCCACACCCACAGGCCAAGGCCCAACACCCAGCAGCACCAGGTGTGGGCTCCCTGTGGATTTTCCCAAGGACTCAACCAGCCCTAGAGGCTGTTTGCTGGTGGTTTCCATCCATGAGGCACTCAATCTGCTCATTCCCACAAGCACTTGCCCCACACCATCCTGTGCACCCTAAATGATGCATTTACCACCCTATCGCCCCTCGGCCAGTTGGTGAGCCCCTTAAGGGCAGGAGCTGGGCCAGCCTCATCTCCTATGTCCCAAGGCTGGGTGCAGTGCTTAGAACACGGAGGTGTTCAATAAATGCATACTGTTTGCTGATGCATTTATGCACTCATTCCAAACACATTTATCATCCAGTGGCAGCGATGGTTATGGACAAGAATAACATAAAATAAAGGGACACTTTTTACAGTCTGAGCAAGAATTTGAGCCTCGATAAGATTTGGACTCCCACTTCCTTAGTACTGCTTCCTTGGTCAGTGCTCACTGACCTGCTCAGGACAGGGCAGGTGTGAGGTGGAGTGGAAAGCCCCTGACAGAATCAGAAGACCTGGGGTCTGCACCTGCTCAGCTCAGTGCCCTTGAAGGCCCACACCCTTCCCTGGATGTCACTTCCCCTCTGTCTGACAAACACATTGAATCAGGGTGTGCTGTTCAATATGGTAACCCCCGTGCTTGAAATATGGCTAGTGGGACTTGAGGAATTGAATTTGAAATTGTATTTATTTTTAATTAATATGAATTTTAAAACAGATATACAAGTCTTAAGTCATTGGAGAATTCTCAAGTACATTTGGAACAACTTGGGTATAGGAACCTACTTTTTTCCATTGTAAATTTGATAAACTCTAAACACAGATCAAGTATTTCTGGGGAAAATTTAGATTTTGGACTAAGAGGTTCTGTAAGTACAAAATACAGACTTTGGAGACTTAATAGGAAAAAGGAATGTAAAATATCTCATTAACGCTTTTCATATTGATGACTTCCAATGATATTTTAGGATTTGTAGGTTAAATAAAATGTATTATTAAAATTAATTTCACCTGTTTCTCTTTTCTTTTCTTTTTGTTTTTAATGTGGGTCTTACAAGATTTAAAGTTTCATTTGTGGTTCACGTTCCACTTTTGTTGGACAGCACTGAATTAGGGAATCTCTGTAGGAATTCCCTAAAGAATCTCCCCCCCTCCCACTTCCCCGTTTTTTAATATCCTGATATTCTACAAATCTATGTCCTTTTAGTGCTCGGTAATCATTAAATTCTGTGGGTTGACTTGTCCGGCATTACCCCCCAACACACACCCTGCTCTTGTGTGAGCACTTTGATTTTCCAGTGGGAAATTACCGCTGATAGACCCATTTTCACACCAGCTCCAGGACTCCCTCATACGACCCAGGCCTGGCCAGTCAGAGAAGAGCACCCTCCCTTTGCCCACAGTGACTGGGTCAGGGATGACACATGACCACCAGGCAGAACCAGTGAGACTTCATTTGATGGCGGGAGTAGAAATGAACCGGCTTGCCCCCTGAGGTGAATGGAGCGGGATGGAAGCCTCGATTTTGTGCATCTGAGAGAATGGCCTGCCTGACAGGAAGCCAACACAGAGAGAAGGAGAACTAAGAGTGAAGACAGTCCAAGTCTTGCACCTAAAGCCAGGATCTATCCCTGGACTTTGCGGTTGCATGAGGAAAGACGTCAACTAGAATTGGAATTCTGTCTCCTGAATCTTGAATGACACGTGGACACTTACCCCTTAACTCCAGACCAAGTGATCACGTTCAAAACCACTGGGCTGGCCTCAGCCTCTCAGCCTGTCTTACCTTCGGCCCCAGCCTCATCTCCCCTGGCCACTCTCTTACCCTCCCCTCAGCTGCAACAACTTGCAGTGACAGGAACCAGCCCCACTTGTCCCCTGGCATTGTCCCATGCTCTTCCACTGCTTGGAAGATCATTTCACTCCCCACCCTCACCCTGCCCCCCTACCTCACAGGGTCTGGCAAACGCCACCTCTTTCAAGCCTCAACTATTCTTGTCAAGGTCACTGGTGATGTCTGTGTTGCCAAATCCAATGGTCCGGTCTCTGTCCAACTCTTACGCAACTTCTTGACAACATTTAACGCAATTGAACATTCTTGCCTTCTTGAAACCTTTCTCTTTCTCTTGGCTTCTATGGTACCTGTTCTCCTTCTATCTCATTGGCCACTCCTTCTCAATCTCTTGATTCATTCATTGATTCTGTCATGTGTTCCTTCAACAAATATTTGCTAAGAGCCTACTACTTGTTAAGTCCTATGCTAGACATTAGAAGTCAACAGAACAAAACCCTGCTCCAGGGAGTTTACATTCTAGGTCATTCTTTATCAATTCTCCACCTTTGCTCAACCTCTAAATGTTGTCATGTGCTGAGGCTCACCTGGGAGCCTCTTGTCTTTTCCATCTTAGCCAGTCTCATGGCTTTAAATTCCATCCATGTGTTGATGACTCCTAAATGTCTATCCTGAGCCCTGGCTGTTTCCCCTGAACTCACGGATCCAACTGCCTTTTTGATTTAACCTCTTGGATGTTCACAGGCTGTCTCAAGCTTCACGTGTTGAAAACAACCCCTCTCAGCCTAAACCTGTTTCTCCACCTGCCGTTCTACATCTCAGTCAATGGCACCACCCTCCACCCAGTTGCTCAGGTCAAAAACCTAAGAGTCATCCTGATTCCTATCTTTTCTTCTTGCCCCACGTCGAATCTATCAGCAGGTTCTATCAACTCTACTTCCAAAATGTACTCTGGAACTGTCCACCTTTCTCTATTTCCCCTTCTACCACCCTAGTGAAGGCCACCATCTTTCATCCTGGGACCACTGCAATGACCCTCTAACTGGTTTACCCACTTGCATTCATGCCCGTCATCCCCATCTATTCTTCACACAGTAGCTAGAGTGATCTCTAAAAATGTAAATCAGAGCATGTCACTCCTCTTCTTAAAACCCTCCAGTAAACAGCGTGGGAGAAGAGCTTTGCGACATTTATAAAAGACAATGGATTAGTAACTCGAATATATAAACAACTTCCACCAATCAGTTAGAAAGAGACATCTTTGTGGGAAAATGACAAGGGATATGAACAGACAGTTCTCAAGAGAAGAGACTCCCAAGAGCCAATAAATACGAAATTACATGTTTCACCTCCCTAGTAATCATGGAAATGCAAATTAAAGCGAGTTACCATTTTACACCCAAAACATTGTCAAAACCTTAAAAGGCTGACAATATCAACTGTTGGCAAAGATATAAAGAAATGGGAACTTTCGGACGCTGCTAGTGGGAATCTAAATTAGTACATGAACTTTAGAGAACCATCTGGCAACTTCCTGTAAGGTTGAAAATGTGCACAACCTTCAACCCACTGATCTTCCATTTCAGATTGAGTTGCAATCACAAAACAGGATACAGCGCCAAGGCCCATCAGTATGAGAATGGATAAGTGTATGTACCATATAACCCTCAATGAATTCAACAGTCATCAAGCATTGTCAGATGGGGAAAAAAGGCAGCTGTGAAAAGAAATGTGCACATCGCTTTCATTTATACAAATTTAAAATTCTGAAATTTAAGAGAAACAGGGCTCCCCAGCAAAATCCTGGGACTACCTACCCTGGACCCCAAAGCCTGTGTGATACGGCCCTTGCTCGGCAACCTTGCCCATCCTCCACCACTTGCTAAGCTCCAGCCACACTAGCTTTCTTTCACGCATTCTTCCAGCCCTATATTTTCACAGCCACCCCAGGACCTTTCTATTAACTGTTCCCTCTGCCTGGCACTTCCCCTAAAGTGGGCTCCTCCTCACCCCCAGACATCCCTGTGTTCATTGGTTTGTTTGCTTCTTTATTTTTTTTGTCTTTCCCCACTAGACCATAGGTTCCAGGAGAGGAGGGACTTTGCCTTTTTCTTTGATGACATATCACCAATGGATGGCATTTCATAGGCGCTCAGGAAACGCTTGCTAAATGAGTAAGTAGGACTTCTCCAGGCAGTCTTTCCTGAATTCCTAGACTAAGGAGCATTCCTTAACTGTGCATTTCTACAGCCTCCTGGCTCGGCTCTCTCAGCAATTTTCCCACTACGATTGAGGAATTCTTGATCTGAGGTTCTTGAATGGATGTCTGGGGAATCCACAAACATCCTAAAATTGTAGGCAAAATTTCATGTGCATGTGCTTATTACATTTCCTGGGGGGAGGGGGAAGTTTCTTTATTTTTGTCATGTTCTTAAAGGGGTTATGCCCAAACACACTAAAGAGTTGTCATGGGGCGCCTAGCTGGCCCAGTAAGAAGAGCATGTGACTCTTGATCGATTAGAGGTTTGTGGGTTCGAGTCCTACCTTGGGTGTAGAGATTACTTAAAATAAATAAAATTTTTTAAAAAAGATTTGTCATAACACTGCTGTTTCAGTTGGGTTATAATTTGACCAGGTCCTCTGGACTGCGGGCTACTTGAAGGCAAGTCCACCACTGTTCCCCCAAATGCCAGTGCAAGAATCTCAGTGAGATCTGGAATGAATAAGTGAATGAATGCATGCTTTTGGAGCCTGAGTTCCAGGCTCACATTCACTCTTGGACCCTTTGGCAGCCCAGTCATCGGGAACAGGAACAGACTGGAAAAGACGGGGAACAGAATGCTGGCATCAGAGCCAGGAAGGCTAAGCGCCCAGATGGGCAGGACCCTGGATGCGGCTGTCCTTTTGCTCATCTGGAGCCTAGCAGTGCAGATCCGTTACAGGTTTTTGGTCAAGGCTCAGCACTGGCCGCGCCCTCCCTCAGCCCCCTCCCACACCGGAAGGTGAGCTGGGTTTGGTCTCAGGGGTGTTGCAGCTGAGATCAATGCAAACTTCAAGCTCCGTTTCCCCATGGAAACCCCACAACAAGGCACCAAAACAGAGACCAAACCCTTCCTGGAAACTCAAGGGGTGAGGAGGGGAGCCTCCTTCACCGGTAACTTAGGAATCTAGAAATTCCTGTGGGGCCAACTGGGAGACAGGTGTGGGACACTCGTTCCATATAAAGAAATCCCAAGCTCCAAGACAAATCCCTGTTTGCCATGTGGCCAGAGACTTTCTCCAAGGCCATCCAGGGGCACATGCTTCCCTGAGAAGTTCCTGAATGAAGTCCTCAGGTATCATGAGGAATATTTAATAATGCTACTGGCTACAAATGATTGAGGTCTTCCTCGTGCCAGGCCTTGTGCTACATGATCTACCTTTTACAAAATTTTAACCGCACAATATCCCTATGAGTCCCATTTGACAGAAGAGAACACTGAGGCAGGAGAGGCCAAGTGGCTTGCCCAAGGCCCCTCGGCCTGCAAGTGGCAGAGCTGAAATTCAAACTGGTCTCCTGATTCCTATGACCTTAACCTCCACCCCATTTATGGAGCCCATCCTTGGTCCCTCAGGACTACACCTGATTACATTCAGGCCTCACAGCAACGCTGACAGGGGGATCGCCATTACTTTCCCCCATTTTACAGCTGAGCTGCCAGAGACTCTGAGAGGCTAAGTAATATGCCCAAGGCCACTCAGCGAGGAGAGTAATGACAGAGACCCATAGGGATCTGACTCCAACATGCTCGCTCCTAACCCCTGCCTGGAACGCTTCCCCCCAGGAGGGCTGGGCTGATGTGGCCACTCCCACCTCCCCACTCTGCGCCACTCCAAGTCCAGAGTGTAATGAAATCATTCTCGAGGTAGAATTGCTAAGACAAAAACCAGCGGCAAAAACAGTGACTGGCAATGTATGAATGAATGAACAAATGAACTAATGAATGTTGAATGAATGAATGAATGAATTTCTCCTGATGACATTCTCCCCTCTCAGAAGGGGCAAGTTTTTCTAATTCCTGCCAGGACAGGCAGACCCAGGTGCCCACCGGACATTCTCCCTGGGGGCAGGGAACCCCTTCTGTGGTGTGGTATAGGAGACAGGCTCACATGTGTTCCTGGAGAACCCATCCTGTTGTCTGCACAGTAATCCCCAACACTTCATGCCCAGAGCATGCTTGCACACAGGTTCTCATGGATTTCTCCCCACAGCCACCGGGAGGGAGGTCCCATGCTCCCATTTTATAGGTTGACGAGCCCGCAGCTCGGAGAGGGGACGTGAGTTGTCCTACATGAACAGGTGATGGAATGGGGGACTTCTCCAACCTGTCCCTGTGGATCAGGATCTGACTGCAAACAGCGTCAGGGACAGGATTATGGGATTGCCAGAAGTTTGTCCCAGATCCACAGGCCAAAGGTCAGGGAGAAGCATCTGAGTCCTCACTTGCAGGAAAATGAAATAGAAAGAAGCCATTCCAGGGGGTGTGTCCAGAGGCCCCAGACAGCACAACCAGGCCCGGAGGACTCTCTGGTGGGGTCAGGCCAGAAACCAAGCAAACCAGGGCCACCACCCAGGGCTGGCAAAACAGGCACCAGCCCAGCCGGAGGTGGCCCCAGGAACTGGGGGCAGAATCAGCAATGGGCCCTGGCTCATCCCTCTTCAGAGTGCACAGCGTCACCCCGGATGATGGGCGGGGAGGGGAGAACGTCCCTCTAGCATGGGCACAGTGCTGTGTTGCCCTGCGCTCTCATGCCAGCCCAGCCAGGCTTGGCCCAGCCGGGCCCTCACTAGACAGCCGAGCACAACAGCTCTCTCAGGCAGGCAAACAATTAAGCCCTTTCAGGCTGAAGGCGACGAGGCTGGCACTCGCTGTACCTCTGTTTCTCACTGGCTCCTGCAAGTGAATCACTCGGATTAATTGACCCTGGGAGCAATGAATGAGGAGCAGGTTTGAGTTCTTGAGCAGATAGGAAGCTGGGTCCCAGGCACCCCAGCACCACTCTGCTGATAGAAAGGAATGAGGTGTATGCTTCAGGGTCACAGAGACACACAACAATGTCATAGATTTGTCACTGACTGTGGCCATCAGAACTATAGAATGTTAGGTTCACAGCATCATGGAGCATTCAAGAGCTACCGATTGTTCTAATCACAGAGCCACAAAAAGCCAGTGTCCCAGTACCATCAATTATAAGCCCAGACTCAGCAGCTGGGGAATCACAGACTTCCAGGACCATCAAACCATCAGTTGCAAGAACCAGCTCTTTAGAGCAAGAAAAAGCATTAGAGACCAACCTGTCTGAGGCTCCATTTGGAGGTGGCGAAACTGAGTCAGCTGATTAAGGTCACCTAGCTAGGGCAAGGACCCAGACCTCATCACTCCCCATCCTTGCTCCATTTCCAGGGAAAGTGGGCAAGAGCAGCAACAGTCTGAGTTCCTTCCTGGACACTCCAGGACCTGCCCCTTGGGGAATGGTCTGGCCTCACTCTGGGGGATCATGCGACACTGTCAGGGTACCTGTGGTCAAGCCCTTCCATTATGCCAAGATCTGAGGCTTTGTGAGCTCTCATGTCATGATGATGTATTTGGCAAGTCTGGACAGGCCTGGATTGTTTTAACCAATCACTTGGTCTCCTGCCTAATAAGGGAGAATTGTGCACCCTCATGATTTTACCTGGGAGTATGCCTACTGTTGATCACACAAGGGAGAGAGCCGGTCCTCCTGAGTTTCAGCTTGGGATACCCATTACCTCATCAGGGTGACTTCAGTTCACTGCCACACAAGGAAACTCAGCCTCACTTCCCAAGGGCCTACCATGTACTAGATTCAGAGAAGCTACTAAGAGAGACTCTGTGCTCACCTTCATGGCCCATATAGTCCATTGAGTCACATATGTATGTGATTATAAGTCAAGGCAGAGTATGATGGCATAAAACACAAAAGAGACAGAAATTAAGAACTTCATGAGAGAGGGGTAACATTTAAAGAGCCACTAGAGAGCTTTTCTTTATATCAATTCCTGACTTCTGCTTCTGGCTGTGACATAGTAACAAGGATTAAACTTACCTACCTACCCAAACAACTAGAAAACTGATCAAGATGTAGGAAACAACTGTTTTCCAACAATTAAAAACAAGCATGGAAGGATGTGATCCCTAAGAGAAGAGAAACAAAAGAGGGGAGCCCTTGATTGTCCTGGTTTTCTGCATGGAGTCATATTCCAGACCAGGGTTCCAGGAGAGGGATCCCAAGAGACTACAGTAATCTTGCTGATTTGAGGATTTGGAGACTGGAGTTCAGGCACCCAGCTAGAAGCTGTGCAGCAAAGTTCTAGAAAGGAGAAAGCTGTGTCCAAAAAGAGCTCCAGAAAGCTGTGTCTGGCCTTCTGGAGTTGTTGCTAAGTAGTAGGGTGAAGCTCCATGATACTGGGCAAAGAAAAACTAGAAAGTTGCAAGCTAAACAATTCCCAGAGCTGACACAGGACAAGAGGCATTTGAGTTGCAACCAGCCAGAGTGATGAGAAGTCACTGAAAACCTAGAACATTGGGTGAAGACTTTGTATATGTCATGCCTTAGCTGTAAGCTGAGCTATCCCTAGAGTGAGGGCTAGTCCAGACTGGTTATAGCAAAGCTTAAAAACAGTCTTCAAAGAGAACAAGCTGATTTGTAAGTAACCTAGTTGCCTGTTACAACAAAACACAGCCCTCTTTAAAAGAAGGCAACAAAACTGAAATCCTCAACTACATAATATCCATAATGCCCAGCATCCAGTCAGAAATTACTAGATATGCCAAGAATCAGGAAAATGGGACCCATAGCCAGAAGAAAAATCAGTCGATAGAAATGGACCCAGAAGTGACAGAGATGATGAGATTAACATACAGAGATGTTAAAATAGTTATTATAATTGTGTTGAAGTATTTAAAGAAAAATATAAGCATAATAAGGAGAGAAATGGAAGACATAAAAAAGAATCAAATGGAATTTCTAAAGATGAAAAATATAATATCTAAAATAAAAAATTCAGGCAACCCTCTCAGGTCCCCTCCCTCTTTGGGGGTTTGTACTCTTACTCAATAAACTCTACTATTGCTCAATAAACTTTGCTTTGCTGCCCACCAAAAAAAAAAAAAAAAAAACATAAAAATAAAATATTCATTAGATGAAGCTAACAGCAGATTAGGCACTGCAGAAGAAAAGATCATTGACCCAGGAGATACAGCAATATTATCTATCTAAACTAAAGCACAACAGGGGAAGACACTGAGAAAAAATGAACAGAGCTTAGTGATCTGTGATATGACATCAAGTAGTCTATCATGAGTAATTGAAGAGGGAGAGGAGGGGGGGTTGGAGAGAAACAGAAAATATGTTGGGAAAAAAGATATCTGAACATTTTCTAAATTTTCTGAAAACTATAAACCCACGGATCCAAGAACTTCAAGGGGAAATCCCAAATAGAATAAACATAAAAACACTACACCAAGGTAGATCGTAATCAAATTACTGAAATCCAGTAACAACAAGAAAATCTTAAAATCAAAGAGAGAAACAACCATGTGAGTTACAGAGGAACAATGGTAAGAATTAAAAGACTTCTGGGGCAACTAGGTGACTCAGTCAGTTAAGCGTCCGACTCTTGATTTCAGCTCAAGTCATGATCTCAGCGTTGTGAGATCATGCCCCACGTTGGGCTCCATGCTGAGCGTGAAGTCTGCTTGAGATTCTCTCTCTCCCTCTCCCTCTGCTCCTCTCCACACTTGTGCTCTAGATAGATAGATTAGATAGATAGATAGATAGATAGATAGATAGATAGATAGATAGATAGATAGATAGATAGATAGATTAGATAGATAGATAGATAGATGATAGACAGATAGATAGATAATAGATAGATAAAATCTTTAAAAAGAAGGCTTCTATCAGAAACTCTGCAAGCCAAAAGACAATGGAACCTCTCTAAAGCACTGACAGAAAAAGTTCTCAACCTAAAATTCTAGGTTTCCAGCCACAACAGTCTTTAAACAATGAAGGAGAAATAAAATCTTTTTAAGAAAAACATAACCTGAGAGAATGTGTCACCAGCAGACCTTCACTATAAGAAATAGTAAAGGAAATTCTTCAGGTGAAAGGAAGATTATACTGGGTGGAAACTTGAATCTACACAAAGTAGATTTGTCAATTTCTTTAAAACATAAAAAAATATTAACGGTGTATGCTGGGGTTTACAATGTATGAAATAGCAAAATGTATGCCAACAAGAGCAAAAAAGGACAGAATAAGGAATGGAAATGTACGGCTGTTACAAGTTTCTTACGTGAGCTATTGTAGTGGATTTGTCTTGGGTCAACTCAGCTAAGCTCTTCTGGGAACTCTGTTTCCCAGAATTCCTCTCCCTATATAGTTCCAAGTTAGTGTGGGTCACAGAAGACATTTTGTGCAACATCTGGAAGGTGGAATAAAGCAATTGCCACTTGTTGTTGTTTTTTTCTTCCCCCCGCTCAAAATGTTGGTACAGGAACAGGAAGCACAGTTCACACACTCTATCACCTAACTGCTGGGTCACCTTGTCGTCATGAGGCAGGAGTTGGGCTGACAACTCCTCTACCTCCTGCCGGATTGTCCTTCAAGTTTCTCTGATCCCTAGACTAGGTGTGTTTAGCTAAATGATGAAAAGCCCCAGTTTCTCCTATAGGTCATTCACATCATTGAAGCTGGCATCTTAGAGGAGATGAGAGATGATATGTGGCTGCTGGTTTGTTCCGGCTCTCACCCACTCTTTCCCCACATTAAATCCATCTCCCCTTCCCAACTTCCCTCCCTTCAGTCTGTAGTATACCAGCTCCAGACACAAAGAAAATGGCCTTTTATAGATTGTTTAGCCAGCTCCATATAATTATATAAGGTCAAATTCCTAAAATAAATCCCACGTTCTAGATCATTCCCAGTGGTTCTGTTTTCCTGATCAGACCCTAATAAATATGTGAAGTGGCATAATATTACGTAAATATGATGTGATAAAGTAAGGTGCATTTAATTAACCCTAAGCATCCACTAAAAAAAAATAGAACAAAGAGAGCACCTGGGTGGCTCAGTCGATTAAGCGTCTGCCTTCAGCTCAGGTCATGATCCTGGGGTCCTGGGATCAAGCCCCAAGTAAGGCTCCCTGCTCAGCAGGGAGTTTGCTTCTCCCTCTCCCTTGCCCCTCCACCCCCCATGCTCTCTCTCTCTCTCTCAAATAAATAAATAAAAATCTTTTTAAAAAATAGAACAAAGAGTGAAAACAAAATGGAATAAAAAAAATAATTAATCCAAAAGAAGCCAGGCAAAGGGAAATTAAGGAATCAAAGAAGAGACGGGACAAATAGCAAGCAGCAAGATAGATTTTTTTTTTATAATTTACTTAATTTTATTTAGATGAGCATCCTTTTCTATCATAAGTGTTATCAGGTTTTTTATTTTAATTCTAGTATAGTTAATATACAGTGTTATATTAGTCTCAGGTGAACAATATAGTGATTCAACAATTCTGTGCATTACTCAGTGCTCATCAGGACAAGTGCACTCCTTAATCCCTATCTCTCCCATTCCCCCACCCACCTCCCCTCTGGCAACCATCAATTTGTTCTCTATAGTTAAGAGTATGTTTCTTGGTTTGCTTCTCTCTCTCTCTCTTTTTTTCCCTTTTGCTTGTTTGTTTTGTTTCTTAAATTCCACATATGTGTGAAATCACTTGTATTTGTCTTCCTCTGACTGAATTATTTTGCTTAGCATTCTAAGAAAGTAGATTTAAACCCCACCTTATTGATAATTACATTAAATGTAAACTGTCTAAACAGTCCAATTTAAAGACAGAGATGGTCAGACTGTATTTTAAAAGCAAGGTTCAATTACATGCTGCCTAAGATAAGTCCACTTTCAATAGAAAGATAAGTTAAAAGTAAGAAGATGTGTTTTTGACTATATAGTTTCTGACTGTATAGTCCGAAAACACTAATCGTAAGAAAACTAGCTATATTAACATCAGACAAAGTAGACTTCAGAACAAGGGATATGACCAGAGATTAAGAAGAATTAATGAGAAATGGATCAACCAGTCAAGAGGATATAGCTCCCAGATACGTATGTGCCTAGTAACACATCTTCAAAATACATGAGGCAAACCTGGCAGCCCAAGAAGGAGAAATAGACAAACCCACAACTAGAGTTGGAAGTTTTAACACTCCCATAATTGAGAGGACACATAGGCAGAAAGTCAGCAAGGATAAAGAAAACCTGAACAACCCTGTCGACTGACTTCCCTAATTGACATTTAGAGACCACGCCACCCAACCACAGAGTAGACATTATCAAGGGCACACCAAAATACACCAGATGCTGGCCCATAAAACAAGTCTCAGTGAATTTCAAAGGATTGAAATCACCACATTGATTCTGGAGGGGAAAAAAATGATAAGGGGTGGGGGGGGTGCCCGAGCTTTTTTTTTTTTTTTTTCAACTAAAAGGTAGAGAAGAGAAACTTTCTATATAATGCAAATGAGTCATCGGCTGCTTACAAGTGATAGCAATGGATTACTGCTGTGTGTCTTTAAACTTAACTCCTTTCAAACTAGGCCATGAGTCAGAAGGGACGCCCAGGCCAGTAGAGCATGTTGCTGAACGTCTGGACAACTTTTCAAAGGGACAGTGCTGGTCATGGTGGCTTGAGCCGAGAAACAGGACTGTAGATAGCTGGTTGCCTAAGCTCTAGTGCTCAATCCGTCTCCTCCATTTCTTCCTGGGTGTCCCACAGGCACGTGTGTCCCAAACCAAGCCGACCGCAGGTTCCCGGCCCCTCCTCTTCAGCCCTCCTTCTCAAAACTGCCGCCTCTCCCGAATTACCCATCTCAGTTAAGAGCACCACTGGGAAACTTGCGGATACTCCCGGTTTTGCTCTCTGAGGCTTCAGCTATCGGCGGTCAATCGTGGTCCAGAAGCAGGTGACCCTCCTTCTGATGTTTTATCAGAAGGTCGGCAGTCGCCTGAAGCTATGTCACATGCCTGCAGCGCTCACCTCGCTTCATCTCATCATGCAGGCATTTTCTCGTCTTGCGTCATCCCAGGAAGGGTGAGTACAGCTCGGTCAGGTATCTTCCAGGAGACAGACCACATTCCCGTAACTTTCATTACAGTATCTTGTTAGGATTGTCCTATTTTATTATTGGTATTGCTAATCTCTTACTCTGCCTAATTTATAAACTAAACTTTATCACTAGTATGAATGTCTAGGAAAAAACCATAGTATGTACAGGGTTCGGTTCTATGCCAGTATCCACCGGAGGTCTGGGGACACGCAGTCCTTCTCTCATAATGATCTCCCAAACGTGTTGTTTCTCCCCTGCCCCCCACCACTGCCAAGTCCAGGGCCCCTTCCCATCCCTTACCTTGTTCTCCCACACCTTCTGACTTCCCCCAGGACTTCTGCTTTATTCTACCTCCCATCTATGCTATGCCCTGCACACGAAGGGAGGCTCAACTTCGTTTCCCATGTTTTAAAAGTCACACGATGATACATCTTTCTCCCAAGAAAATATTTAATAAAAGGCAAGCAAACCCAAAATAAATCATTTAATAAACAGAAGTGAAATACCATCACTCAGTGATAACCACTGTTAATGTTTTGGATGAACACCCTCCCAGTGCTTTTCTAAACACTCTTTTGTATTCTTTACAAAATGGGATTGTTCTAGACTAGTAGGGTGACCAGGCGCAACCAGAACACTGCTTGTTTTTGCACTGAAGGTCCTGCATCACGGGAAAGCACTCAGTCATGGGCAAATCAAGATAGTTGTCACCCTGCAATTTTTTTTTTTTTTTTTTTTTTTTTTTGCTTCCAAGGTTAATAATATACCCCTGTTCTTCATTTCAATGACTGCGGGGATACCAGCATGTAAAAATGTCATGATGTCTTTTAAAGGTAAAAATCCACTCTCTTCCACTTACTCTCCTTTGATACACCCCAAGCTCCCAAGTGGAGGAAGGATGCATTCCAGGAAATTCACGAGAAGAGCCATTGGTTCGAGGGAGAAAAGGTACCAGAATTTCTATTTATGTGCATTCTCTTTATCTCGTGTCTTATATTTTCCTGTTGGGAAAACTGGACAGCCCTGTGAAGAAAAATGAAACAGGACCACTATTTTACAGCACACACAAAAATGAACTCAAAGTGGATTAAAGACTTGAACATAAGACCTGAAACCACGAAGTTCCTAGAAGAAAAAACAGGCAGTGAGCTCCTTCACATCGGTCCCGGTGAGGATTTTGAGGGATTTGACACCAAAAGCAAAGGCAACAAAAGCAAAAATAAACAAGTGGGACCACATCAAACTAAAAAGCCGTTGAACACCAAAGGAAACCATCAACAAAATGAAAAGGCAACCTACTGAATGGGAGAAAACAGTTGCAAACCCTATGTCTGATAAGGGATTAATATCCAAAATATCATACAATTCAAGAGAGAATAAAAGCAAAACAATCCAATTAAATGTTTCTCTTTGTGTGTGTCTTACATGATGTATTTGCATAGTAGCACATGTGCATAATTTTTTTTATAAATAAATGTCCATTTCATGGAGATTTTTTTCCTTTATTTCAAGCATGATCCTAGAAGTTGGGGATACTGGCCTAACTGATAAAACATTAGCTCTTTAGTAGTCTTGGAATACTCAGCATAGTATTCCCCTCCAGATCCATCTGCCACCTACCCCACCCCAACCCCGCGAGCCAGACCAAACCCCGTGTGTTCCCTGGACATCCACGTTCCCCTACTCCAAGCTGATTCACAAGCTGTTCCTCCCGCCAGAGTTTCTAGGCACCCCACCCCCTTCACCTCCTGGCAGATACGTATGGATGTACTTGTGCCTCCGCACCCAGATCAAGTGACATCTCTGCCAGGAATCCTTCCTGGATGCACACCCCCACCCAGGCTGGGTGCCCCTCCTCTTTGTTCCCATGGCACCCTGAGCTTACCTGCACAACACTGACCACATGACTGTGATTGCCTGTTTATGCATGTGTGACCTCCTCAAGGTTGGGGATTGCCCTTCAGATCCCAATCCCGGGTCGCTGCCCAGCCCAGGGCCTGCCACATACTTGTCTTTTAGTAAATGATGACAGAAAAAAAAGAACAATAGCAGCAAACATGAATACTGCACCTTGTAACTGCCAGGCACTGGTTTAAGAACTTCATACACGTTAACACAATGGACACGAAACCCACCCCCGAGGCAGGTATGTGGTGTCCATTCCACAGATGGAGAAAGAGGGGCACAGAGAAGTCAAGCAACTTGCTGCAGACACATTAACTTGTCATTGGCAGAGCCAGGGTTTGAACCCAAGCAAATCAGCTTCAGAATCCATGCTAGCTAGCAATCACGAGGCGAACCGCTCAGTAAAAGAATGAACAAGCAGAGGGAGGAAGGAAGGAACACAGGAATGAACAGGTACACAGAGGAATGAGTAAACAGAGGGCATCAGAAGACCATGCCCAGCCTGCTTTGCAGACATCAACCAGCTGCTCTTTCTGTAAGACGCCGTTGTGATTTTTCCAAATGTTGGTTGGTGCTTAAGAAGGTGCAGAAAAGCTGGGCTCCTCCGTCCTCACTCTTTCCCTGGCACCAACCAATCTTTCCTGTCCTCAATATTTCCTCTGTTAACAGCATGCAGGATGATGAGCAGCTGAACCGTAGGATCATGAGTGTTAGAGCTAGAAGGTGCGGTCCAGCTCTCCATTTTGTAGATGGAAACATTGAGACCCAGAGAGGCCAAGTGACTTGCCCGAGGTCACACAGCAAGCTAGAGGCAGAGTAGAGAGTGGGCCTAGCCTCCTGCTTTCTAGTCTGTGTCTCTTTACTAACCTGCCTCTGCTCATTGCTTTAGACTTGTCAGGCAAAAGGCAGGGCCCGCTGTGAAGTCAGGTGGGCCGGAGTCCCGGGTCCCGGCAGCCAAGCCTACTGGGTGTCATGCCAGGGGAAGACAAACAGGCTGTTCTAGTCCTCCCTTCATCCCAGGAGGAGTCTGCTTACTATGGTAACAGCCTTCTTAGCTCAGCCAGGTCTCTGGTTTCTTGTCAGACAGTGCAGGGGTTAAGGTCTGAGGCTCTGACAAAACCAGCCTCCCTGGGACCCTGGCATCTTTCCCGCCCTCCCCTCGCCCGGAAGCCTGCCTGGGGGAGAGTGGGAGGCATGTGGAGCGCCGTGGGGCAGAGGCTCCCCTGCCGGGCGGGGAACACCACTACGACACCAGGACCCCAACGCCTGACACTGGCTGTCTGTGATGCCGGGGGCGGGACTCCACGGCGGCCGGCCAGCTGCTGGGAGCAAGGTGCCACACCTGCTCTTTATACCTTCCCGCTGCCCAAAGCGCTCAGGATAGGACGCGTCGCCTCCACCTTACAGAAGAGGAAGCTGAGGCCCAGAGAGGGGCCGTCCCCCGCTGAGGTCACACAGCATGTCGGTGGCTCTCCCTGCGCCCCAAGCCAGGACGCTCTCCTCTGTGGGAGGCTGTAAAATGATGACGGTGAAGGCAGACTCTGTCTTTAGTGCGTGTCTGTGTGACTCGGTCCCCACAGCACGCCTGCCCGGACACTTGCGTCAGCTGGTTCCTCTGCATCCTGGACATCAGCTCGAGGGCCCTCACCTGCCCGCGGCGGCATGACCCTTAGGCTGGCCCAGGGCCCTGTCCTGGAAGCCACGGCAGCCTGGGCTCCCAGGGGACAGGAACTGATCCCCCAACCCCCAGCACGGACATGTTTGTCAAGTGAACAAATAATTAAATAGATTACTTCATTGCCAGGTAATCTTTAGCTCTGTCTCACTCAGGGGACATCCTGAAGGCAACAGCCCGCTGTTTAGCAGGTGCCCCTGCTCCACCCATTCTCCCCACACTCCCTCTGACCTTCATCCATAGCCTCACTACTCAGATCAGCAGCATCAGTATCACCAAGAGCTTGTTAAAAATGCAGACTCCTGGGGCACCTGGGTGGCTCAGTCGGTTAAGCATCTGCTTTCGGCTCAGGTCATGAGGTCCTGGGATCGAGCCCCGTGTCAGGCTCCCCACTCAGTGAGGACTCTGCTTCTCCCTCTGCTCTTCCTCCCTGCTTGTGCTCTCTCTCTCTCTCTCGCTCTCAAATAAATAAATAAATAATCTTTAAAAAAAAAAATGCAGACTCCTGGCACTCAGCCAAGAGGCTGATGAACGTTAGGTATCATCAAGCACTATCGTGTTTGAACCTTCCACGAACCCTCCTCGGGGGCTGTGCCATCATCCCTCTTACTACAGACAAAGCTGGGGTTCTGGGAGGGGAATAACTTTCCCCAGGTTGAACATCCAGGAAAGGAGACGGGTGGGCTTCAGATCCGGGGTTTGTCTCTTTCCGGAGCTGATGAAAATGAACACTGATGCTCCAGGTGGCAGGAGGAGATAGAAAGCCTACATTTATGGAGCATCCGCTACCTGCAAAACCCCTTACCGGGTTCATCTCCCGTTATCTGCCCGACCCTCTTATAAAGTAGGGGGTTTTACATTCTCATTTTACAGGCGAGAATATAAGGCTCAGGGATAGGAACAGACTTTCCCAAGGTCCACAGCTAGGAGACAGCAGACATGGGATGGTATTCAGCTCTGTCTGCCTGATGTCAAAGGCCAGGCTGCTCCCGGCCCAGTGGACACGGCCTGTCAGGGTTTGCTGACTCACTGCTCGGGCTCCTGCCTGTCCAATCTCCCACCTGAGAGAGTCTGCGGCCCTGGGTCATAATCCGCACTTCCTTCCCTTTCCTAACCCTCAGCCTTTGGCTTAATCATTATCCAATTCTGACCAAACAGAACAAGCAGGAACACATGCCGATCAATGGGTCACCAGTGTGTGACATCACCCCCCCCCCAGTGATTTTTATCAGCTGGCAGGTGCCAAGAATTCCAGAGATGGCCTTGGTGCATTCCTAACTTTCTTGCTACAGGTTCTGCTTCACCTGATCCCAGATGTGAACCTCTGCAGCGGGCTGGGGTCCGAGGGAATGCCTTATGCCCCGTCAATGGACATAGGAGAGTGGGACCATTCCTGGGCCACCTCTGTCCCTCCGGCTCTTGGCAGATTTCTACCTCTCTGAGCCTCAGCTTCTCCATCTCTGGAATGGGTGGCTGATAATCCAACCTTCCAGGCTGTGAGGGGTGCATGGACGTGGCTGGGGGGTCTCCACAGTTCTCTCTGCCTGGATGAGAACACAGCCGGGGACTGTCTGAGAGGTTGGCCAGGTTCACAGGCATGGATTTGCTTGAGCGGCTCTCAGGGGCAAGAGGTCGTTTGCAAGAAGAGGTGGGAAGATCGGGTTGGTGTGGGTGCCCTGGGAGGAGGTGGCCGGGCAGGGGCAGACAGTGCTGTTCGAAGGGACCAAGGCATGAACAGAGCAATAAGAGAAGCCTCACCCTCCTTCTGCCGAGAACACAGCTCCGTGGACGCAGGGATGGGGGAGCTTTGGGAAACAGTTCTCAGCATGAATTTCCACATTCCTGCAGACAGCACCAGCGGGGACCCTTAAGTGACTTCAAGGACAAAGGACATAGAGGGGGAGAGGAGTGACCAAAAGAAAGGACAGACAGATAGACGGGCTAGTGGTGAATGGAGAGGGGTTGAGCACCCAGGACTCCTGGGCCCCCGGGCAGGGTTCTGCAGGGTCCAGACGCCCCAAGGGGCAGCCAGCAACCAGGCCCGCTGAGATCTGAGTGGGTGCTATGACCGCCAGCCCATTTATACACCAGGCAGGAGAGACAGGTTCCAGACAGAGGAGGGAGGGCCAGGCCCCTGGATATACACGTGGCCCAGCCGGGCCTGCGGGCTCTGAGCCGGGCAACCTGCTCTCACCCCACCTACCCTCTCCCAGACTTGGATGCAGGGCAGAAGGCATGCCCAGGGGACCCCAAGAAAGTCCTTATAGAGTGAAAACCTCTTGTGAGTCAGCCAGAGCCCAGCAGTCCAGCTCATTCATGGCAAAGGTATTTTCCGTTCTATTCTGCAATGTCTCTCACTGGCCTGAGGTGAAGTCATCGCTGGTAAACACTCTGCCTTGTGGTAAATTTCCTTTGAACCTTTTATTTCTGTTTAACCCGCCAGACCTCGAGGGAAGCTGGCAGCCTGTAACAGGGCACAGGGCACCGGACTGAGTCAGAGGCCAGGGTTCAAACCCCAGCCCCGCCCCCATCCAGCTGCAGGACGACGGCCAATGCAAGTCCCATCTCTGGGCCTCAGTTTCTCCGTTTGTAAAATGAAGTCACTGCGACCAGGATGGTAGAAATACCCAGCACTACACAATCCTTCAACCAACAGATATTTATCGAGTGCTTTCTATGCGTCAAGCACTGTGGTGGGCACGATGGAGATTGTGGTAAGGAATCACACACACATGCACACAGACACATATTCTCTCTCTCTCTCTCTCTCTCTCTCTCTCTCACACACACACACACACACACACACACACACACACACACACAAGTCAAACGATGCCATAAACAAATATTAAAATGCAGCCGTGCTTAGTACCAAGCTCTATGGTGCTCTAAGAGCCCGTGATGGGGGCTGCACCCAGCCTGGGGTGAGCAGAAGCAGGACAGGGAAGACCTCCCTGAGGGGCTATGACTGAGTGGGAGATAGGAGATAGGCCAGGCAGGGAGAAGCTGTGAGCGAGGCCCTTGCAGAGAAGCTGAACCGCGGCCTGTCCCATGGGAGAAGGGCAGCATGCCTTCAGCACAGGGGTGAGGGGAGCACAGATGTCACGGGGCTGCAGGCACAGGAAGGTGGGAATCCGGACAGAGCCTGCAGCCCCTGAGGGCAGTTTCCAGCTCTGATACTCCAGGCCAGCACCTCCCCAGTGTTTTCAAGTGGCCTTGCAGAGAACAGTATGAAATATCAACAGATCAAACTTAATTTGGGGCTAAATCAGACGCCATCATATACCCGACGATGGTGCGGATGAAAGGCAGTAGGTAGGAAAAACCTTGTAACTGAAAATACTCTCTCCCTTACTTTAATTTTTCTGTGATTTGAAAGAACCCTATCATGATTTGATTTCGTGATAGAAAACCTCAGCCCAGTGTATAGGACAGCGGGAGTCCAGTAGGAGCCCAGGTAAACTCAGCCCCTGCCTTCCTAGGACACAGCCTGCAAGGGGCCCCCAGGGGGTGCCTAAGAAGGGGCAGAGGGATCCTTGGGTGGCTGCCCAAAGTAGGCCTGATTTCATTCTGAAAGCACAGGAAAATTCACGTCCAGGAGCCTGGCAATACTTGTCTTATAAAGAATACACTGCTTAGAAGAAAACATAAGGGGGTAAGCCCCTTGATATTGGTCTTGGCAATGATTTTTTTTTTTTTTTGGATTTGCCACCAAAAAGCCAAGGCAACAGAAACAAGAATGTGGGACGACCTCAAACTAAAAGGGTTCTACAGCAAAAAGAAAATGACCAGCAAAATGAAAGGCAAACCCACGGAGCACAAGGAACTCTTGGTAAGTCATACACCTGACAAAGGGTTAATATCTAAAACGTACAAAGGACTCACACAACTGAATAGCCCCAAATCCCCAGACAATCCAATGAAAAACTGGGCAGAGGAACTAGTTTGACATTTTCCCAAAGAAGACATGCAGAGAGCCAACAGGTCCGGGAAAAGGTGCTCGGCATCACTCATCATCAGGGAAATGCAAATCAAAAGCACAATGAGCTACCACCTTGCACCTGTCAGGATGGTTACTATCAAAAAGACAAGAGGTAACAAGTACAGGCCAGGGTGCAGAGAAAGGGAGCCCCTCGTGCTGTGTTGGCAGGAATGTACGTTGGTGCGGCCATTATGGAAAACAGAGGGAGGTTTTTCAAAACGCTAGAGATAGAACTACCCTACAATCCAGCAATTCCACTTCTGGGTATTTACCCAAAGGAAATGAAATCAGGATCTCAAAGAAAGCTCTCCCATGTTCATTGCAGCCTTATTCATAGGAGCCAAGATGTGGAGACAACCCAAGGCTCCGCCAACAGATGAGTGGATAAGAAGATATAGTGTATGTATGTATACACAATGAGAAAGAAGGAAAGCCCGCCATTTACAACATGGATGGACCTTGAGGGCATCATGCCAAGTGAAACAAGCCAAACAAGGAAAGACATATCTTGCATGGTATCCCTTGTATGTGAAGTCTAAAAACAAAATGTCAAGCTCAGAGAACAGAGAGGAGAAAAGTAGTTGCCAGGTGCTCAGGAGTGAGGGAAATAGAAGGAGATTGGTAAAATGGTACATATTCTGAGCTCTAAGATGAATGAGGTCTGAGAATCTAGTGTCCAACATGGTGAATGTAGTTGGTAACACTGGAATGGAGATTCGCCAAGAGAGTAGAACTTAAATGTTCTCACAATACACACACACACACACACACACACACACCCTCACACACACACACATACACACCCTCACATACACACATACACACACACACACACACATACATACCCTCACACACACACACATACACACCCTCACATACACACACATACACACGCACACACATACACACCCTCACACACATATGCACACATACACACCCTCACACACATACACACATACACACACGCGTGCGCGCACACATACACACCCTCACACACACATATGCACACATGCACACATACACACCCTCACGCACATACACACATACACACACGCACACATACACACCCTCACACATACATACACACATGCACACATACACACACATAAACACACATACACACACACACACACACACTTAGTGATGGAAGTGTTAATTAACTGGATGGGAGAAATCCTATATATATCAAATCATCACATTATACACTTTAAATATCTTATCATTTTATTTTCTAATAAGGCTGAAAAACAATCTGCCAAATAGTGACCTCGCATTGGACAGGTTTTGATGCTTAGTGCTTGTCATCTTGACCCAGGGAGAATCACCAGGAAAGCCAAGGCCATCTGCTTCCCCCTGGCATTCCCAGCCTGGCGTTTAGCACAGGGAGGCCAGGGCTGAAATCGCGTGATCCACTTTGTGAATATTAAATATTGAACTACCTAGAATTTTTATTGCTGTCTTTAAGATTGTAGTGGTTTTACGGGAAGGATGATGTAGATAACTCAGGTCTCTCTCCAAAAAGAGTTGAACTACAGGGGTAGAGATGAAGACATTTCTCCCTCTTCAATATATTTTCTTTAAACAAGCATGGTCAGCCAATATCATTCCTTCTGGAGGCAGAGAGATGGAGGAAGGAATGAAAAGCAAAGCAGATGCACTCAAGCATCACTGAGCATCCTCACTGTGCCCAGCCCCATGCTTAGTCTGGGTTACCCAGAGAATAGCGAGTCAGGCATCCGAGTTCTGAGATAGTAGTAAGACAGGACAAGTGCAATCAGCAGTGGAAAAAGACTCTGGGCAGGGCACATGGTCCACAGATGACCCTCTGGACACAGGTGACCTGGCTTCCAACCCTTGTTCTCCTGTTTTTCACTGGGCAAGTTCCCACTCTGCTCTGAGTCTTAGTTTTCTTGGCTGTGAAATGGGCCACCAATAGGTGTGAGTATTGAGTAAGATGAGGTATGCAAAGAACTCTGTCCCCAGTGCAGCCCTCAGGGGTGGAGAGACAAATGTGGGCTGTAGGCATCTGGGGAGGTTTCTCCTGTGGGGTTGGCACAAGGACTTAGAAGCAAGGGCAGGATTGAACAGGTGGTACTTAGTGCCCACTTCTATATACACAGGTAAGGCCAGTTCGTTTGTCCTTGGTGATGGTGGTGGAGGTGGCTACTCCCTTTGAAGAGTGATTTATTTTGAATGAAAGCTGATCGTAAACTTAGCCACTTCCTGCCTCAGTTTATTCAAACTTCAGCCAAGCCCTGGTTTAAATTAAGGTCACCAGGAAATGATTTCACTCCCATTAGCTTCATGTTTCACTGAAACCCATAAAGCAGTTCATGCATCATTAGGGACTGGTAAAGGAAGCTAACTAAGGCCCTCCTAGCATGGCAGACACTGGCCCGGGACTGCTGTCTAACCAAGGAAGAAAATGGTGGGCAGATGCCGGGGGAAATCCGGCCACCACGCACACTCAGTCGCAGCAAGAAGCAGTGAAAGCCAAAACTGAATCCGCTGCAGGGACCCCCATCATCTTTGCCTGGTGCTTAGAATCATGCACATCTGCTGAAAGGGGCACAGATGTTGCCACCTGGAAGCTCTTACCAGCAACCCTCCTGTTCCAAGATGCATAGAAATTGGACAGTAGCTATCGGAAGACTCCTACGAGTTCATGCCTTTGGGCCCAATCACTTACCCCATTTTAGGCCTTTTCCCTCAAGAAGTCATCTGTGGCCCTAACATAGTTTAGATACAAAGATCTTGATAGGAGAGTTCTTTATATTAGTAACAACTGGAAGAAATTAAACGTCCAACAACAGAATGGTTAAACAGAATTTGGCAGAGGCACAGTATAATGTTTCTGGTTCAGAAGGTTTTCTAATCATGACATGGGGAAAAAGAGTTGGTAGGGGGAAAATACCCAAAATTACATATTTATAATATGACTCCGAATTTGTGTTTTCAACAATTGTGCAAGGAGCTCATTTCATTCTGCCTCGTGTTGTAATTAACTGGTTGTCTGTCTGCCCCCGATCGTAAGCTCCCTGAGGACCGCAAGAGTGAACTTGTCAGTGGATTGGAAGAAACAACAGATGGGTGCGTGGAATTACTATAAAATTTGAGTGGTTCATTTAAAAATAATAGTTAATAGCTTACATTTATTGTGTACTTACTATAGGCCAAATCCTGAACGAAGCTCTTCATACATTTCTCACTCATTCCTTACAACTATATTATGTGAAGGTGATGTGGGTTAGTTAGGTCAGTGTTTCCAAATTGTGGTCCCTTGGAACCCACAGCATCAGCATCACCTAGGAATTTGCTAGAAATCCAACATCTAGGGTTCCCACCCCGACCTCCTGAAGCAGAAACTCTGGGAGGTGGGGGCCACCAATGTGTGCTCTACCGAGCTCTCTGGGGTGATTCAGATGCAAGCTCAAGTTTGAGAAACCTGGGTGCAGGGGTGACATGCAGCTTGTGTTTCTCAAGGACAGCCTTGGCATTGAGGCTTAAAAATTGCATCCCAGCCCAATCCAGCTAAAACTGAAAACAAGCCTTAGTCTGGCAAAGTCAGATTTATCAATCCCAATGAGGGAGAACACACACTGAAGGAACCGAACAGAGGAAAAGACAGTTACTATAGAACTCTGGAGAAGGGTGGAATTTAAATGATGTGGTATTTTACCTCAAAGCAAAGCAGGACCGTGTTGAAAGGGATCAACATCAAGTCTGGACTGCAAGTGGATCCAGAGCCCCGTCTCCTTGGAAACGACATGATGAAGACCGATGTGGGGTGATGTGTTCAGAAACCCCTTATCTGAAGCCCTATGCTTGGGTTGGAAATGAGCCCGCTTTTCTGTGTCAAAGTGACTTAGATCTTCAAGGCAACAGTGGGGCGTTTCATTCTTACCTTCCATCCTTCCCCCAAATTCCTGCTGATAAAATTTCAAGCAGCAAAGTTCCAGGGAGTGCGTGATCTTAGAGAGCAGTTTCTCAGCGAGTCACTGAAAGACATGAGTTGTTACGACATTTTACAGCGGCAGAGCGTCCTGCTGCAGGAGAATATCCTTTCCTGGTTCTTGCAGCTGGCCTTCTCCCTGTCTGCCATCTCAGACGGACAAACGGCCGCGGGTCTGTCCTTTCTCAGTCCCAGCTAATTTCACTTTCTCAGCTACAAGGTGTTAAATGCATTAACACTCGTAAAGTGCTTGAACAGTGCCAGGCAGATAATTAACATAAACTATCATTTAACATCACATAGAATATAAGCTAATACAAATAAAATATAACATATAAAATATGACATGTAATCAATATAAAGAGTAATTAATTAAAGTAGTCAGAGTTTGGGTTAGATAGAAAAAGGAGAAAGGGCTTTTCCCTTCCCTTCAAGCGAACCAGAAATCATCTCAGGCCTCTGACTGCAGAAATAAGAAGACTAGCTTAAGAAAGACCCTGGGTTCTAGTTCCCTGCATGCCAAGGAGAGAGAGAAGTATTTACGGAATGTCTGTTTTGTGCTGGGTTCAGAGCTGCCCCAGTTGCCCTACAAACTGAGTTCTGTTACTGCCATTTTCCCCATGAAGGGAGGTTAAGGTAGTTGTTTAAATGCATCTGGCTAATCAGAGGTAGAGCTAGGATTCAAACCCAGCCATAGCTAGGTGCGGGACCATTCACAAATCACTTGCACTGTGGGACCTTTTGGTTTTCCATTTGTAAAATGGAGGACATACAACAAAACAGTTTTTCAAGCTCCTTCTCATGCCAATGTTCTCTCTATAATTAAAACTCAGCACCTGGTGGCTCAGTTGGTTAAGTGTCTGCTTTCGCCTCAGGTCATGATCTCAGGGTCCTGGGATCGAGCCCTTGCGTCTGGCTCTCTGCTCAGTGGGGAGCCTGTTTCTCCCGCTCCCTTTGTGTGCTCTCTCCCTCTGTCTCAAATAAATAAATAAAATCTATAAAAAATTTCAAAAAATAAAACTCAGTGATGACTCCCCACCCCCAGAAAAAGGCCATATGTGAACAGACAATGGTACAAGGATAGTCATCACGCATTTTTTATAATATCAACAATGGGAAATAACCAAAATGCTGAGCAATAGGGTATGATTAAATAAATTATAATATATCCACACAGTGGAGTATTATGCAGCCATTACAAGTCAAATCATTGAAGTATATTATGAAGAAAAAAGATTTCATGATATACTGTTCACATACTCATAATATTTTGTGAAAAAAAGATAGTTTAAAAGCAGTGTATATCATCTACACGTTAAATGGAATCCTTATCAAAATCCCAGTAACGTTTTTGAAGAAGGGCGCCTGGGTGGCTCAGTCGGTTAAGCATCTGCCTTCAGTTCGGGTCATGGTCCCGGGGTCCTGGGATTGAGTCCCAAGTTGGGCTCTCTGCTCGGCAGGGAGCCTGCTTCTCCCTCTCCCTCTCCCTCTGCCTGCTGCCCCCCCCCCCGCTTGTGCACTCTCTCTCTGTCAAATAAATAATAAAAGTCTAAAAAAATGCATTTAAAGTTGCTGAGAGTAGATCTTAAAAGCCCACATCACAAGAAAAATATGTTTATGTATGGTGACAGATGTTAACTAGACTTACTGTGGTGATCATTTTGCAATATGTACAAATATTGAATCATGTTGTGTGCCTAAAACTAATATAATGTTTTATGTCAATTATACTTCAATTTAAAAGAAAGAAAAAGAAAAATCCATTTATGCAAAATTTCAAGGGACCTAGATAGCTAAACAATCTTGAAAAAAGAAAAACAAAGTTGGAAGTCTCACATTTCCTTATTTCAAAACGTACTGCAAAGTGATGGTAATCAAAATAATATGATACTGGCATAAAGACTGACATATAGACCAAAGGAATAGAAAAGAGAAATAAATCCTCACTTATCCAGTCAAATAATTTTCAACAAAAGTGCCAAGACCATTCAATAGGGAAAGTACAGGCTTTTCAGCAAATGGTTTTGGGAAAACTGGATATTCACATGCAAAAAATAATAATAATAAAGTTGAACCCTTATTTAACACCACATACAAAAATTAGCTGAAAAATGGATCAAAGATCTAAATGGAAGAGCCAAAATTATAAGACCCTTAGAAGAAAACATAGGGGAAAATCTTCACAACATTGGATTTGGGAATGATTTCTTAGATGTGACACCAAAAGCACAAGCAACAAAATAAAGAATAGATTATTTGCACTTGAGCAAAGTTTAAAACTTTGTGCATGAAAAGACACCATCAGCAGAATGAAAAGGCAATACATACAACGGGAGAAAATATTTGAAAGTTATATATTTGATATGGATTAATACCCAGAATATATAAAGAACTCCTATAACTCAACAACATAAAAACAACCTGATTTTAAAGTGGGCAAAATGAGCAGGCATTTCTCCAAAGAAGATATTACAATTGGCTAACAAGCACATGAGAAGATACTCAACATCGCTGATCATTAGGGAAATGCAATCAAAACCATATTAGATACCACTACATACCTATTAGGATTGCTATTATCAAAAATCAAAACATAACAAGTGTTGGTGAGGATGTGGTGAAATCGGACCCCTTGTGCATTGCTGGTGCAGCTGCTGTGGAAAATAGCGCGGTGACTCCCCAGAAAAATTTAACGGAATTATCCTGTGATCCAGAAATTCTACTTTGGGGTATATACCCAAAAGAATTGCAACAGATATATGTAGGCCTTTGTTCATAGCAGCATTATTCACAATAGCGAAAAGGTGGAAATATCCCCAATAAGAAACGACCCAAGATGGATATGGAAATGTGATCTATACATATAATGGAATATTATTCAGACCTAATTGTGAAGTTCCACCACATGCTACAATACGAATGAAACTTGAGGACATTGAGCTAAGTGAAATAGGCCAGTTACAAAAAGACAAATATTTGTATAATTCCATTTACATGAGTAGTTGTAGTAGAGTAGTCAAATTCATAGAGTCAGAAAGTAGGATGGGGGTTGCCAGAGGCTGGGAGAGAGGAAAATGTTTGGGTACACAGTTTCAATTGGGGAAGATGGAAAAGTTCTAGAGATGGATGGTGGTGATGAGTATGCACAGTGATGTGAATGTACTTAATGCTACAGAGCTGTATACTTAAAATGGTTAAAATGGTGATTTTATGTCATGTGTATTCTACCACAACAATAAAGCATACATCAAATTATCCCATTTTTTATTTTTTAATGTATACGCTTAAATATATATGAAAGGATATATCTACAATGTTAACGGCAATTATCTCCTCTTATTAGATTATGAGTGATTTGAGATATTATCTTATTTTCTAAATATTTATGATGAATTTGGTTTAGTTGTATAATAAAATAAAATCTTGAAAAAAATGCAATGAGCAAGATTTCTAGTAATATCAACATGAGGCCTTAGCAATTCTCCTCCATAGAAAACAAGTCTAAAACTGGACAAAATTATTTTGCTAACAAAGCACTGGAAATGACCCAAGGCAGGTAACAACTTGACTAGTCTTCACTCAGGAAAAACTGCTACTGAGGATAGGAGGAGCAAATTTGTGACCTTTATGCCTGGGGGTGTTTGGGTTTCTCCCAGCAAGGGCGGCAAGAACCCATAGCTTCACTGGCCAAAGGCAGTGGATGTGGTTGGAGGGTTGCCTATTTAACAGGGAGATTTTGAAAGTGAAAGAGCCATATGTGATGGCTAATTTCTCTGTCAGCTTGACTGGGCTAAGGGATGTCCAGATAGCTAGTAAAACATGATTTCCAGGTGTGTCTGCAAGGGTGTTTCCAGAAGAGATTAGCGTTCGCATACGTAGACAGAGTAAAGAAGGTTGTTGTCCTCACATAATCCAATCCACTGAGAGCCTGAATAGAATGAAGAGGCAGAGGAAGGACGAATTTGCTCTTTTTGCCTGAACTGGGACATCCACCTTCTCCTGCCCTCAGACCTCAGCACTCCTGGCTCTTGAGCCTTCAGACTCAAACCAGAACTTACACCACCAGCTCCCTGATTCTCAGGCCTTTGGACTTAGATTTATACCATTAGCTCCCTTGGTTTCCAGGTCTTCAGACTTAGACTGAATTTCATCACTGGCTTTCCTTGTTCTCCAGCTTGCAGATGGCAGACTGTGGGACTTTTTAGCCTCCATAATTTGTTGAGCCAATTCCCGTAATAAGTCTTCTCTTATTTATCTATATCTATATATCGTATTGTTCTATTTCTCTGGAGAAACCTGACTAATACACTATAGAAAGACAAAGACAACAAACTCCCCACATCTTAGGCTGAACGCTAAGCTAAGCATAAATGGGGAGAGCCCAAAGAACTCAGAGGAAATTGAAAGCCCAGGGACACTGGAACAATTTCTCCCTCTTCTTCTTAGCTTACCTGAAACTAGAACCTTTGAATTAGTTCCTCAACCCACCCAGAGCTCACATAGCACAAGGTTTAAATCCTCATTAGCTTGAGATGGCTGAGCGTAACCTTTGCCCAATCATTGGTTGACCTTGAACTATCCAGACACAGGAGAGACCCCTATCGAGCCAAGTGAAAATAGAAAAAATAAAAAAATTTTTATTTTAGCAGAAACATTAGCAGCTTCGCACTGCAAAACAGTTTGTAGTTTGAGTCCAGGTAAGTTTTTGTTTTGTTTTTAAAGATTTTATTTTTAAGTCCTCTCTACACCCAACATCAGGCTCAAAACTACAAGCCCAAGATCAAGAGCCGCACACCCTGTGGACTGAGCCAGCCAGAGTTCAGGTAAGTTAATTGCCTAATGAAAACAAAAAAACTAACAACTTCAGGAAAACCAAATAATCTAGAGTTACCACAGCATATCATCTACAGTGTCCAGTTTTCAACCAAAATTACTGTACACAAAGAAACAGGAAAGTGTGACCCCCCCCAAAAAAGCAGTAAGTAGAAACTGACTCTGAGTAAGCCCAAGTGTTAAATATAGATGAAAAAACTCCAAAAAGTTATTATAAATATGTTCAAAGAATTAAAAGAATATATATCCAAAGAATTAAGGGAAAATATACTAGGAGGAAGTGAACAAAGAGGAACTCTCTACAGAGAAATTGAAACTTAAAAAAGTCAAATAGAAATTCTAGAACTGGGGCGCCTGGGTGGCTCAGTTGTTAAGCGTCTGCCTTCAGCTCAGGTCGTGATCCCAGGGTCCTGGGATCGAGTCCCACATCGGGCTCCCTCCTTGGCGGGAAGCCTGCTCTCCCTCTCCCACTCCCGCTGCTTGTGTTCCTGCTCTTACTATCTCTGTCTCTGTCAAATAAATAAATAAAATCTTTAAAAAAAAAAAAGAAAGAAATTCTAGAGCTAAAAAGTACAATAACTGAAAAAGAATGTAAATCCACAAGATGAGGTCAACAGTAGATGTGAGATAATAGAAGAAAGAAACAATGAACTTGAAGATAAATCAGTAGAAATTCTCCAGATTGAAAACCACAGACACAAAAGATTGAGGAAAAATCAACAGAATCTCAGAAATCTGCAAGATAGTAGCAAGCATACCAACATGTGTTTAATCGTAGCCCAAGAAGGAGAGAGAAGAAAGAAGTGGGCAGAGAAATATTTGACATATAATGGCCAAAATCTTCCCAAATTTGGTGAAAAACATTGACTAACAGATCCTATTACTCAACAAGAAAGCTAAACACAAAGAGAGTCAAACCTAGATATATCTCAGTCAAACTGTCGAAAGACAAAGACAAAATCTCGAAAGCAGCAAGACAAAAATGATGTATCACATATAGAGGACTAATAATATAAGTAGCTGGGTTCTCATCAGAAATAATGATACCAGAAGACATTGTAATGGCATATTCAAAGTGATGAAAGAAAAAAAACTTGTCAACAAAGAATTCTCTATACGGTAAAACTATCCTTCAAAATAAGGGCGAAAGAAAGACAGTTGCAGATAAATAAAAACTGAGCAAATGTGTTGTCGGCAGATCTGCATTACAATGAAAGATAAAGGAAAACCAAGTAAAAACTTTAAACAAAAGGGAAAAGGTAAATGCTACCTGATCCCGATCCACAGGTTAGAATGAAGAGCACTGAAATTGGTGATTATGTGGCATATTTTTTCTCTTGTTTTCTTAATTTCATTAAAAGATATATGACTGGGGCCCCTGGGAGCCTCAGTCGTTAAGTGTCGGCCTTCGGCTCAGGTCATGATCCCGGGGTCCTGGGATCAAGCCCCGCATCGTGCTCCCTGCTCAGTGGGAAGCCTGCTTCTCCCTCTCCCACTCCCCCTGCTTGTGTTCCCTCTATCTCTGTGTCTCTCTCTGTCAAATATATAAATAAAATCTTCAAAAAATATATGACTGTTGAAAGCAAAAATTACCACACTGTTTATAACATATATAGATGTAATATATGACAACAACAGCTCAAAGGAAAGTAGGTGCAACTATGCTAAGTGCAAAGTTGGAGGAAGTTGGTTATTATTAACTTGAATTAGATTGCAATAAGGTAAAGATGCATAGGGCAGTGCCTACAACAATCACCAAAAATCCACAAAAATATCAAAAAGAGAATTAAAATCATACATTAAAAGAATTATTTAACACACAAGTAGGAAGTACAGAAGAAACAGAGAAACAACTAAGAGAGAGAAAAGTAGAAAACAAACAGCAAAATTGCAGACCAACTCTAGCCAGGTCAGTAATACAATAAATATGAATGGGTTAAACCTGACAGCAAAAGGCAGAGATGCTTTAGATTGGATTGAAAAGCAAGATTCAACTATATGCTTTGCACAAGAAAGTATAGTGATGGGAAAGGATGTTCCATGCAAACGGAAGCATGAGAGGACTGGACTGACCATATTAATAACCAACAGAATAGGCTTTAAGACAAGGAGTACAAGATAGGAGGTAACAAAGACACAAGCAGAAATCAATACAATAGAAAACATGAGAAAAGCAATGAAACTAAAAGTTTGTTCTCAGTAAAAATCAATGAAATTGATAAAACCTTAGCTAGACTGATCAACACAAAATAGAAAAGAGTCACAAATTACCAGTGTCAATACCAACTAACGAAATTGAATTGGTAACTTAAAGTCTTCCCCCAAAGACCAGGTCCAGATGACTTCACTAGTGAATCCTATCAAATATGTAAGGAAGAATGACCACCAATTCTACAGAAACAGGAAATACAGGAGGAAGAAACATTTTCCAATTCATGTAATGGGGCTACTATTCTCCTGACAGCAAAGCCAGACAAGGAAATCGCAAGAAGAAGAAAAAACTATACGTCAACATCCCCCATGAATATGGATACAAAAACCTTTAACAACTATCAGCAAATCAAATGCAGCAATGTATACAAAGGATAACACATCATGCCCAAGTGAAGTTCATCCCATCAATGCAAGGTTAGCATAACATCTCAAAATCAATTCATATATTACAGCATATTATTGGGTAAAGGAGAAAAATCATACAATCATCCCAATAGATGCAGGAAAAGCATTTGACCAAATGCAACATTTACTCCTAATGTAATCCCTCAGCCAACTCGAAACAGAAGGGGGCTTCCTCAACCTGATAGAGCATCTGGCAAAAACCCACAGCTTGCGTCAGATTTCGTGGTAAGATACTGAATGCTTGCTACCTAAAATCAGGAGCAGGGCAAGGATGTCTGCTTCACCACTTCCATTTGACATTGTGCTACCGCACACCCACCAGAATGGCTAAGATTAAAAATCAAACACTACCCCTGACTATACCAAGTGTGAGTGAGGATAAAAAGAAAGTGGTACGCCTAGCATTGCTGGTGAGAATGCCAAATGGTCCAGTCACTGACATATTTTCCTTGTTTTTAAAGTTTTATTTATTTAAGTAATCTCTACACCCAACATGGGGTTCGAACTCACAACCCTGAGATCAAGAGTCGCACACCCCTTCCAACTGAGTCAGCCAGGTGCCCCTGGACGGGTTTCTTAAAAAGCACTTTATCTCATGATCTAGTAATTCTAGTCCTAAGTATCTACCTGAGCAAACTGAAAACATCTACGTCCACGCAGAGATTTGTATGCCAATGATCATAGCCACATTATTCATAACCCCCAAAACACTGATCCAACCCAAATGTCCTTCAACAGCAAGGGAACATTGAACAAAATGGGATCGAGTCACCCAATTGGAAAAACTATTCAGCAATGAAAAGGGACAGCCTACATGATACAAGCTCCAAAACATTATACTAAGCAAAGAAACCAGGCACCAAAGATCACATACTGTCTGATTTCATTTATATGAAATTCTCAGAAAAGCAAATCTACAGTGGCAGGAATTACATCAGCATTTAACAGTATTTGCAGTGTTTATCTGCAAAGAAGCAGGAGGGAACTTGCAGGTGCTGGAAGCGTTCCAAACCTTGACTATGGACATGGATGCACAACTGTGCGTATTTACCGGAATTCGCTGAACCACCCGTTTTAAAATGAGCGAAGTTTACGGAGTGTAAATCATACCTCGGTAAAGCTGTCAAAGAACATGGGACAAGGAGCAGCACTCTGACCCATAACCACATCGAGGTCGACATGGTGCACCACAACACCACCGACCTCCTGGGCAGGGGGGCTGGGAAGGTCAGGGCCATGGAGACGGTGCCCAGGCCAGCAGGGCAGAAAGGCATGTGACCCAGTCACTGCGAAGCAATGCAGTGAGGTTTCACTAGAGTCCCCAGGGCTGAGGGCATGCCAGGGAGGGAGCTGTCAGCCACTTCCTGGTGGGGACGGGCCTCCTTGGAGCCCAGATGGTGGGGACAGTGGGGACATAGCCCTATTGGCTCCTCTGTCCGGCACCGTGTCCCTCCTCCGCCCACCCACCAAAGCGCCAGGGTGCTGTCGATTCTCTTTTAATTAAAGTGAATTAAAATGAATCTTGCCCGGAGAGTTTCTTGATACCTCTTGGAATAATTAGGGTCTCCCCAGGGCATTGCAAAGACTGGATCGGGCCCCTCCATCTACACCCTGAGGGCAGCTTTGGAGATGTCTCCTGGATTTGATCCCAGTGGGGAGGGCGCCGGGGAGGTAGCAAGGAGAATGTCGCAGGCGAAGAGAACCACCTGTCCAAGGGCCCTGCAGTAGGACTTGGCAGGCTCAAGCAGCTGTCCCCAAGTCCTGTGTGACCAGAGCATAGTTAGCAATGACCTAAAGGAGCCACCGAGGTCTGGGGTGTAAACTGCCATTTCCAAGGGCAGAGCAAAGTCTTGGGATGTTATTCAGCTTCATTAGCATACATAATTGTTCCATGGGCAACCTCTTGAGGGCGGGGCCTGTGCTTCACATGGTTTCCTTTTATGTCTGCAAAGGACGGAAGGAATGTTTATCGCAAGCCTACTGTGTACTTTATGGGCATGAGAGCAGGCAGTCCTTATATGGTAGGTTATTTCCTCATCCCTGTTCTAGAATAAGGAAGTTGAGGTCCAGAGAGGTGAAGTGACTTGCCTAAAGTCACACAGACTCTAGGCAGAGGTGGGATTCAAACCACCGTCTCCCTTGCCCAAGTCTGTACCAAGAGCTAAGAGCTGTCCAGAAATCCTGGTGGCGCAAGGGCATGGCTGGGCCTGGCCTATGTATCGGGCTCATTGGGCTGAATCCTAGCTCCCAGGAGAGGGGGCAGCAGGTAGGCAGCCCGAGGTCAGAGCCTCCCTGGCCACATGGCTCCCTGCCTCAGTTCCCCTGGGTGCTAAGGAAGGGCATGCTCATCTCAGGCATGACTAAGGCTTGAAAGATGTACTGAAAGTAAGATCCAGTGACTAAGAGGAAGGAAGGGGTGTCCTCGGCCTTACCCTTGCCCCACGCAGCCGTTTCCCAATTCCCTCTACTGGTTTGACCGAGCTGATGGGAGGGAGGGCGGGAGGAAGGGGTGGGCCTGCAGGAGGCGGCTGCAGGAAGCTGGCTGGGCAGGAGCAGGGTATGGGTGTTATAGCCTCCCAGGCTCCCTGCCTCTTGCCCCGCCTCATACCACCCAGCCCCTGTGAGGCCGCCCCTCGGGGCTCCCCTTCAGCCCAGGACGACGCCCAGCTGCTCAGCCTGGCATTCTGCTGCCCTGCTTTTCAGTTTCACCCTCCACAGCTCCCCACCTCACAGCTTTCTGCTTCTCCCAAAATGCCTTTCCGAGCCCCATTTCATTTGGTCTTGGCCATGAACATCTGCTTCTGTTTCCCAGCTGTCGGTGTTTGACTCTTAAAATCCTCAAACAAGCCCCTTTGGTCACCAAACTGATCCAGGGCACTCTGGCCCAGGCGGCTGGCATTTTGAATCACCTTGCAGAGGGCCCGTCCTGGTTCCTGGGTGCCTGTCGCAAACTCCCAGCCAAGTCCTCCTTGGAACACCCTTCACCAAGCCAGGCAAAGCCCATCCTCCTACCCCATGACTTCTTGCCACGGACCCACAGACACACTGTGGCACTCAGGCCCAGGAGTCACGGTGACTTGTCCCTGGGACTGTCTTCCTATCAGATGGTGAGCCACTGGTGCATAGACGGTGCTGGGGATCCGTCCGGACGTGGAAGGGGAGAGCAGAGGGAGGGATGAGCCCCGCACAGTGCCCAACCTATATGTGTGTTAGTGAAAAGAAAACTGATTCTGGATGCCTCTGTTCACTAAGGAGGAATTTAGCATTTTACTAAATTTTATGAAATTTATAAAATTTCAGGAAGGAAACACATAGCTCGTTTTTTTTTTACTATCACAGCTGTGAGACACGCTCATGTGTTTTTTGTGTTTTTTTCTAGACCAAGGGTTGGCAAATGTCCTCTGTAAAGGGCCTAAATAATTTAGGTTTCAGGGATCGCATGTGTTCTCTATACTATAACTCCTCTGGTTTTTGTTTGTTTTTTCAGCGCCTTCAAGATGTAAAAGCCACTCTTAGCTCATGCGCTGTACACAAACAGGCCACAGTTTGCCAAAGTCTGTTCCGCACAGCCCCACGAGATACAGATTAGAAAAAAAACACAGCCTGTAAACCTTCATCCAGAAATCACTGCTCCCCGCGATTTGGGTGTGCTTCACTCTGGGCTCTTTCTGGCCATGTCTGTTCCATATATTTGACAAAATAGGATTATATTCTACACCCTACTTAGGACTTGGATCTTTCCTTTTAACAAAAGAATGTGGACGTGGCTGGACGCCGCTGACCACAGCTCGAGGACACATTTCTCACGGCTGTGTGGTTCGGCAGCGTCTGGGCCCGGCCATGGCTTTGGCGGATTTACCAAGGGCAGACGAGGTACTGCCTCCGAGTCCTCACTCCCCTTCGTAAGAGCCAGAAAAAGACAAATAAAGGGATGGATCTTAGTGACCTGGGTCCAAGGCTCCCCTCCCACAGCAGACGCGAAGATACGCTTCTGGCGGGTGGTTTTATCACATATTTATTTTCCCCCACTTCTTTCCGGCGGCTGCTGACGAACAGAAGCAGCACAGACCGGCCCCTGCTTTGATCCCAAGGCCCAGCCCCAGGGAGCGGACGGGGTCAGACGGAGCAGGGAGCCCACGTGATGGGCGCCTGGGGCCCGCGACACAGTGGCCCTCGGGCACAAGGCAATGTGACAGTCTTTCGGGTCAGACGGCACTGGCTCAGCCTTTCACCAGACATTGATCCTAAACTGGGGCAACCGCTATTTAGAAGCTCCTGGAGGGGCAGCTGGGTGGCTCAGTCAGTTGAGCATCTGCCTTCAGCTCAGGTCATGGTCTCAGGGTCCTGGGTTCAAGCCCCAAGTCAGGCTCCCTGCTCAGCGGGAGTCTGCTTCTTCCTCTCTGCTCATGCTCTCTCTCTCTCTCTCTCTCTCTCTCAAATAAATAAGTAAAATTTAAAAAAAAATAGAAGCTCCTGGAGACACAGGTCTTCGCTCTCTAGGTGGGTGTTAGGTGCCCTGGCAGATGTGGCCGTGGAGGCCAAGAGACGGGAATCTTCCATACGTCCTAAAGTACTCCGGTAATTGGAGGCGGGCAAGGGGAGAGAGGGGGCTTCGCTCATGATTATAATACAGTCACATGTATCAACCGTATCCAGGCTTCATGCCACTGTGTTCAAGTCTCACACCAGCCCAGGGATCAGCCCACTTGGCAGTTGAGGGACCTGAAAGCACAGAGCAGTCAAGTTACTTGCCCAAGATCACACAGCCGGGGGCTGGGGGAGCTGGGCCCTGAACCTGTGTCTGACTCAGAAGCCGGCGCTCTCTCCTGCAGGTGGAAGGCAGCCATGGGAGGGGTGCTGCAGTGAAATGGGAGGGCCCCGGGTTGGGGTGGGGGGACTGGTTCTGGAGCCCACCCACCCCTGAGAAGCAGAAGAGCTTAGGACACTTCTGGGCCTCAGATGGCCTGAACCCTCATCTATCCAGCGGGAGCCTCCCACTCCCCTCTGCCCTCAGGGCGACAGGGGGGAGACACAGACCAGAGGATGGGCCTGAACGCGTCGGGACACGTTGCCTGAGCCGACTTATGGGGGACATCATGGACAAGTGTGGCACGGAGGCCAGAAACAACGGAAGGGCGGTGGCCGCTAGGAAAAGCACCTGCTGCTTCCAGGGACCGGGGGTCCTGAGCTCGCCAAGCCCATCCCCTCCTTCCGCCTCCCTGTGCTGCCTGCTCCAGAACCTCTCTCTGCCTCCCCGGATGACCCTGACCTCATCTGGCCAGGCTTTCTGCCACCTGTCTCCACCCGCCGTCCACCTTCCCCACCCTGCCACCAGCATCGCTGCCCTAAAAACTGAACCGGGTCATGTCTCTCCCCGGCCTCGACTCCTCCCGTGGTCCCCGCTGCCCTGACCTGAGCTCCGTGGTGGGACAGAGAGCCTTCCAGTGTCCGGGCTCTGCCAGCCCCACGCTCACTCTTCCCAGGCTCACCCTGAAAACCGCTCATGCTCCCCTAAACCTGTCTCTCGGCCTTTGTACGCTTTCCCTCTGGTTGATGCTGTTCCTGCTGGTTAATATGCCCCCTCCCCCTTTCTGGCAGCCTCTGGTCCATCCTTCAAGACTCATGTCCAGCATCACCTTCCCCGACCTCTGGGCAGCTGGGAGCTGCTCCCCCCATTCCCTCCCGTGGCCAAGGGCAAAGGGTCCGGTGCATGGAAGTCTCCATGCGCACATGTCCCCTGGCCCAGCAGGCACTGGGCCTTCCTCATCCTCACACTCCGGTGCCCACATGGGAGCCCAGCCCAGAGTCAGCATCAGCCAACAACAGCTGACCACCTGCCCAGGGTCCAGGCTCACGCGACAGCTGGGGTGGAGCCGGGGTGCCAGTGGGAACCGGGCATGCCAGGCAAGAAGGTGCTTGTCTGAGCACCAAGCCGAGGGGTGACCTCACTGATGACTCGGCCTCGCAAACACGAAGGTGGGGGCCGCCCTCCTAGGGAGGGGCTGAGCCTGGGACAGCTTTAACAGGCAAGGTGCATGCTCGGGGGCCAGAAAGCAAGGTGATGAGTCAGGGAAGGGGAGACGCCTTGCTTCCCTCCCACAAGTCCCTACTGAGCACAATACACTCAGGAAAAGAAAAAGAAAAGAAATAGGAGGGAAAAGGCTCAAGTCCCAGAGCTGGTGCTTTTTCTCGGAGGTCATTAATGATCACTCGTAAAGAATGGATGACACCATCCCTGGTTTGAGCCAAAAAACAAGAGCCCCAGGTGTGTGCCAGGCGGCAGGCCCCGAACCTAGCCCAAGCCTCCTGTGCCAAGGACACCACCCCGCCCTCCGGACTCATCCCTCGCCCCCCATCCCGTCACTCCCCAAACATCTGCCTCCCTCCCAGCCCCCAGGGGGAGGGGTTTGTGAGGCCTCTATTCCTCCAAGGCCGACTCTGGCTTTCCTACCAAGATACCTGAAAATGGGGTTCAAACTGCTGCTTCTCACTGAGCCCCTGCAGTGTGGCGGGCCCTGGTGACCTGATTTTGCAGGTGGAGAAACAGAGACTGGGGTAGGGGCCGGGGACCCAAGGTTAGTGGCTGATCAGTGGCTGTGCAGGAGACAAAGGCCCTCTCTTTCAGCTGCACAACACGGGCCCCACGGCAGCATCCTTTTGGAAAAAGGGACGGGATCAAGGGCTATTCCTGAGAGCCCCTTACAGGACCCGCAGCGAGGAGACAGAGCTGGGTGGGTGCGGGTGGGAGCAGCTGGGCCCTGGGGGAAGAGGGTTATGACAAAGCCAGAGGTGGTCAGGGTCTGCGTCCCCCACAAAGTCACACCAGGAACTCTAGCCCTCTAGAGGTCTGCCGGCTGCTACATCCTGAGGACCACTCTGCCTCCTTCCGAAGCTTCCAGGGGGATGAGAAATCCCTCCAAGGCAGCTTCACCTGCCCCTGGAGGGAGCCGGGCACAGACAAGTGTCTCTTAATGTCCCCCAGCTGAACCGACCGAGGGGAGCCTTTCGGTTGGGCCCGTGTTATGGGCTGAACTGTGTCCCCCCAAAAGATATGCTGAAGTCCTAACCCCCAGCATCTCAGAAAATGGTCTTCTCTGGAAACAGGGTGTTTGTGGAGATAATCAAGTAAAATGAGGGTCGTTAGGATGGGCCCTAACCTAACATGACTAATGGCCTTCTAGAAAGAAGAAATTTGGACACAGATGCAGACATGCTCTGAGGAAAGATGACTTGAGGGCCTCAGGGAGCAGATGGCCAGGTGCAGGCAGAGACTGGGGTGGGGGAGGGGGATGCTCCTACAGGGCAAGGACGCCCAAGGCTGCCACCCACCAAGAGCTCTGGAGCAGAGTGTCCCTCGGGGTGCTCAGAAGCAGCCCACCCTGCCGACACTTCTAGCCCCCAGAACTGTGAGACATGTGTTCCTGTCATTTCAAGCCCCCCGGTTTGTTAGAGCAGCTCCAGGGGATGAGCCAGCCGGTCCTGCAGGGAGGGAGAGAGTGATCCTGCAAGGGGCCCTTTGCTCCATCATCCTAAATTCTTAATAACTTCTGAAAAAGGGACCCACATTTTCATTTTGCACTGGGCCCCCGCTAATTGTGTAGCTGGTCGTGTTTTCAGATCTCCCTGGCAGGACCCACCTGGCGCAGATATCCAACCCCCCCAACCCCCTACAGTCAGGGCCCAGCTCGGCACTGAGCCGTGAATTTGATGGGACCCAGCCAGGCATGGTGGGGGGCCTGGGGGTAGGGGCCTCCTGGGCCTCCTGACACCTCATTTCTCCAAGGACCTCCGCAGGATGAGATACCTCCATCTGGCCCTTACATCAGGACTCCTGGGTTCTTTTGCCAAATCATCCCGGTGGTGAGCCCAAAGCAAGCCAAATATTAGAGTTTGCAAAGCAGGTGGTCACCGGGAGCCAAGACTTGGCCACACATCCCAGCCCCCTCCCTACAGCACCGAGACCTCTTTCTGCTTTGCACTCACTCGGGTCACATCAGCTGGCATTTCTGGACCCCTCCCTGGAGTTCAGCACAGAATATTCAATACCTTCTGGGAGGTTTCCATAGGGTGTAAGAGTCAGTTTCTATTTATTTCTTGTTTTTAAAAGCAAACAAACCCTCCCGGGAGGCAGGTCACCTCATGATGGAGGAGTTTTATCAGCAGCCTCTGGGGGAGAGCTGAGGGCTTTGTGCCTCACACCCAGTTGAGCTGGATCCGCCCCCTTGACCGGGTGGCCCCGGGGATGCCCCAGGCAGGGAGAAGGGGGGCATCTAGAAGGGAAAAGGGAGCTGATTTTTCTGGGCTGCCTGGGTCCCGCTCAAAGCAAGATCATAGATAATCACATTAACTCCCTGCAATAAAGCCAGGAAGAGATGGACAGATAAATTAAAGCCAGGATAATTGAGGCTCCCAGATAATCCCCATAGCTGACTTTAGCTCTGAATTTCACCTCACAGCAGCCTCCCACCCAGTGGCTGGTAAGAATTCCCCTTCTCACCTTGCCCCCACCTGGTGACCTGGTACAGTGGTCCTGGGAGGAGGTGAGGGGCACGGTGGAGGGGAAGGGGAGAGGGTGACCCCGATGATGCTAGCAGCCCTGTCGTCCCCTGGTCCAGACTGTCTTTCTCCCCTCCCTCCCTGGCCGACTCCTCCGCTGCAAGCATTGCCTCCTCCAGGCAGCCTGCCCTGATAGGGCCATGGCCCACCCCACCCTGTCTGCTCCCCTGCCCCACCCCTTCACTGAACACACTTCACCCAGATTATTCATTTACCCGTCTTTCTTCCCGACCAGATGATGCGTTCTTTCAAGCCAGGGTCTTGTTGGTTTAATGTTTGGCCTCTGTGCTTTGTGCGGGGCCTGGTGCAGAGGAGGGGCCGTGCACCGAAACTTCCTGGGGGAGCACAGTCGAAGGGGACGGGAGAGGAAACTGGAAAAGCGGTGAGGAAGGCCAGGCAGGAAAGTGCGGCCAGATGCTGAATACATGGATGAAGAAAGGAACGAATGGGTTGAGGAAGGACAGAAAGATCTCGGGGCCCGGTGAAGACACAAGCCCAGAGTTCACAAGGGTGGCAGCTTTTTGGGCAGGTGACTTTGCCCTCACCCCTTTGCCAGAACCTCAGTACGATGGAGGCCCCCCTGGAGAGCAGCCGTCAGACCGTGACAGGTACAGGGTAACCGCTGGGGCTCTTTCGGGCCACTCCCTGGCACAGAGCCTGTGCCAGCAACAGGAAGAGATTCCCCCCCCACCACCACCACCGCCACCGCTGCTGGAACAGTTCAGACCGAGCAGGGCAGCCGTGGGCACCTGGCAGGCAGCGCCTGGAGAACATTCTAGTGCATCTCAAGAAATTAAACTAACCCCCCCCCCCCGAGGGGACAGGCAGAGCCATGGCGGGGGCCCACCAGAGCAGGCTTTGCACACGAATATGGAACGATGCAGGTCGGCTTTGTCATCGAGGCCATGCTTGGGAATTTTGGAAACGACAGAGAAGTGATCATAGGTCCCCCACTCCCACCAAGACAATTGCTCTTCTGTTTGGGTGCATTTCCTTCCGGCTCTTTCTACGTGTGGTTTTCCGCACAAGAGAGAGCAGAGGCAAGGGATGCCCCACAAAGCCAAGAAGGAGGAAGCTGTCCCACCCCCCCACTCAGCCCCCATTGTTGGGCCCCACAGGATTCATGCTGGGAAGTGCTCAGTGAGCCTGTTTGCAGGGTTGTGACCCTTCCCTTGTGGGGCCTCAGGGCTCCACCTGGCCTCCGGGCATATTTTTACAAGGCCACTGAAAGAGTCTACACCTGCACGGACGTTCGCAATCCTCTTTGGGAACTCAAGGACAGAAGCGGGAGGGTTTCGAGGCCGTCCGGGGCAAATAAGCAGGGAACATTGCCTCTCTGAGGGTCTGCCTGCAACCCCCCCCCGCACCTCCCCATTCGTTCATTCACTACGTTGGTCCATCAGCCAGCCAGTCAGCAAACCTGGAGACCTGGAGAAAATTAAGAGACTCTCTGCCCATTAGGAGCTCTAGTTTGAGGGAGGAGACAACCAACCAAAGAGACAATTACAACCAAGTGAGCTGAAGGCACCGTGGAGGCACAACCCCCATGGCCAGGAGGTTCCCAGGGAACAGGGACTCTGCTTCGGTCCCCTGCCCAGACACCGGAGGGCGGGGACCCACGAGGGCATCAGACCAAGGATTCCCTAAGGACACTCAGTCACTGGGTCTCTCCCATCCGCCCAAGGATACCAGGAAGAGGAACTCAAGGGTTCCTCAAGGGTGGAAAGATGACCTGCTCGAGCTACACCTGGCAGCTGGGACCACGTCTCCCCCTCCCTAGAACCGTCACATCGTGAGGGTGGTGGATAGAAAAACACTGGATGAAGCTGGGAGCAGAGACAGGCATCCCTAGGCTGGGGATGAGGGCAGGGGCTATGCCTCCCCCATCAGACCAGGAACCCCTGAGTCAGGGGCCAGGCCTCTCCCATCAAACTGGAGATTCCTGGTTCAATTCAGTGGTTCCCAAAGGTTCTGCATCCACGGTGTGCTTCGTGGACCCTCTTGAACCACTTACGTAGACGCCGATGGGCCACTCACCTTCAGCATTAAGGCTTAGCAGACTCAGCTGAACACTTTCTGCTTCTTAGAAAACCCAGCAGGACTCTGCCATCTGAGCTTATTTCGTAAACCGCTTACTCTATCACATAGTGTAGGAGATAACTTGCACTTAAATTTACACAAAGTGTCAATGACTTTGGGATACGGACTCACGATCTTGGGGTTAGAAGGAAATTTGGCTTTCTGTCCTCAAACGTGGGATCACCCAGAGAGCTTTCGCAAACACCCATGCTTAGGCTGTACCGCAAACCAATTGAGTCCGAATCCAGGGCGGTGAGAGTCAAGCATCCGGCCTCGATAAGCTCCCCGCCCAGGGATTCTGCTGCGGAGCCCAGCTGTAGCGGGCTTCCTTCCCGATATGGGAATCACGGTTCTTTATTTATTTATTCCACAGACGTGTACAAAGCACCTACTCCGTGCCGGAAACCAGGATTATCTTAACCTCTTCTAGAACAACTCTGTTGGTTCTCCGGCTTTTTTTTTTTTTTTTTTTTTTTTGGATATTTCCAATAATGGGGAACTCACTGCTTCACGTGGCAGATCTTTTCCCAAGAGCTGGTTTTTAGGGAGTATGTAGGGAAGGGAGATGTGCTGAGAAGGGCCAACTAAGATGTCTTGGGTCCCACTATGTGCCAGCAGTGGTGTGGGATACTTCGCATGCACTCTTTCTTTGAAGCCTGACACCCCCACCCAGTGAGGCGGGGAGTACAAGCAAGGTGTTACAGAGGGGGGACCTCGAGCTCAGAGGAGCCAGGGACCAACCCAAAAGCACTCAGCTTGCGTGTGGTGAAGCCAGAGGGTGGCTTCGGCGGAGATGTCAGGGCTGGCTGGCCCGACAGGGTGGGGAGCAGGAGGGGAGGCCAGGCATTATGTCCGGGTGTCCCAGAAAGAAACTTCCAGTCTCTCATCCCCACAGGGGGCACGTTCGTGCCCCCAGTTTTCCTTCCCTCTGTCCCTTAGGGCTGGGAGAGTCAGTGCAAAGTCATGGGGACCCGAGAGCGGCTGCTCCCCAACAAGTTCTACCCACACACAAAAGGACTCAAGTTGGGCAGGGCAATAGTCAAGCCAAAGGAATGACTATCTATCTACTGGTATACTTGACCACATCCATCCTAGGCATCCAGCCTCGGCTTCCCCAATCATAGCCCAGAGGTGAAGTCCCACCCTGCCCACCCTCCCGAACGGGAACATCTGTGCAGCCGTAACAGCTGTTACCTGCTTCTCGTGTTCCTGCCGTGTGCCAGGCGCACCCCCTGCTTTACACCCAGCCCTTACAACAGCCCCAAATGCAGGATGAGCAGGTTCCCTGTACAGACAGAAACCAGGCACAGACAACTCCAGAGCCTGAGTTCTTGCCCACGTAGACCAGCATTTTTCAACCTGAAGGTTGTTACCCATTAGTGGGGTGTGAAATCAGTGTAGCGGGCTACGAGCAGCATTTAAAAAATAGAAGCAGGGCGCCTGGGTGGCTCAGGCGTTAAGCATCTGCCTTAGGCTCAGATCATGGTCCCAGGGTCCTGGGATCGAGCCCCGCATCAGGCTCCCTGCTCGGCGGGAAGCCTGCTTCTCCCTCTCCCACTCCCCCTGCTTGTGTTCCTGCTCTCACTAACTCTCTCTCTCTGTCAAATAAACAAATAAAATCTAAAAAAAATTAATTAAATAAAATAAAATAATTTTAAAAATAATAAATAATAAAAAGAAGCAGGTAGAAAAGAGTAGGAAAAAATAGGGCACATAGCAAGGGAAGGCCTGCTTCATAAACAAGGTGTGTGTGTGTGTGTTACATACCAGTTCATGATGAAAAATATATTTTTTTTACTGGGAGTTGTGATCAAATATTCGAAAGTCAATGCCCTACACTGTCGTCTACATGACGTTACTATAAAGTGGCTTCCGGGGATGGGGTGACAATGTGCTCTGGGCACCCTGAAGTGAGGGCTCAGGAGACCACAGGGAGAGAGCACCCTTGTTGAGAGCTTAGGGAGAGAGGGGGACCCAGCCGCCACCATCGGGGAGGTGAGCAGCGGCTCCCTCTGCCAGGAGCTGCGCATCCAGATGTTCTGTGCTGTTCTTTCATAACCCCACCCCACCCGTTCTTGAGAAATCCCTCAGGAGCCAGCCTGAGGGTAGGAGGCCCACACTGCAGCATGAGGGGTGTGGGTTAGACAGCAGGAAGACTTCGAGGAGACAGTGTTGGAGTCCGGAATGAACCAAGTCAGAAGGGTGATAGAGCTTCCATCCCACCACGTCTTTGGAAGCGGAGATGGGTTTCCCGTCTAGAACAGCATGGCCAGTGTTTCCCTCCGGCAGACGCGGCTGGTCGCCGGGACTCTCAGAAATCACGGGGGCGGCTGATTCTCTGACACGGTGGCCTAGGCCGGGAGCCGGGAGGTGGTGCGGGTGTCGGGGGGGGGGGGAGGGGCAGCTGGAGAGGGACAGACAGAGCCACAGTGGCCTGGAGAAGACAGCTCTGTGGCCAGCCTCCTTATCACGGGGTGCAGCCCCCCTCCCACCTCCCGAAGCAGCCCAGGGGGCGGGACTTGGAGGCCCAGCCCCGCCTTCGGAAACCCCGAAATTGAGCAAATCACACCTCTGAGCCACCCTTGCCTTATCTGTAAAATGGGATAATGGCCTAGAGCGGCAGGGTCCGGTGAAAATACGACGTGAGTCACAGATGTCCTAGTGGCCACATAAAGAAAGAAAAATCAACAGGTGTAATTTATTCTAATAATCCATGTTATTTAACCCACAATATCCAAAATATTATCAGCCCAACACGTAGTCAATATCAAAAAGCAGTAAGATTTTTCATTCTTTGTACTGCAACTTCCACATCCAGTACGCATTTGAGACTTAGAGCCCAGCTCAAGGTAGACGAGCCCCAGCCCCAGGGCCTCACAGCCCCCTGGTGAGTGGCCACCATACTGGACAGCGGCGATATGGAAAACCTCTAGGGCCTCCCCTAAAGTTATGTGAGGGGATTAAAGTCCAGGCTGGAGTCCCTAGGCATTTGCCTCGGGTTGAACGCCAGGGCCCCGGCCGGTCCCAGCTGCAGAAAGCCATTCAGGTGATGTGCTGAGGGCAATAAAACGCCACTCAAGTGGCAATAAAATGGGTCATTGATTCTGGAATGACACAGACCTGGCCCGCTCCGCAGTGTGCTCTGGGAAAGTTAGTCATCGTCTCTGAGCCTCGGTTTTGCCATCTGTGAAACAGGGATCCTAACCATCGAGAACATTACAGAGCACCAGGCACGGGCCCAGCATTGCTGTTCTAAGCCTTTGATGTATGTCAGCTCCTCCTCCAAGAGTCTGTCATGCAGCATCTTGATTTTGCAGGAGCCCGGAGGCACAGAGAGGGGAGGTAACTTGCCCAAGACCACACAGCTAGCATGTGGCACTGCTAGGATTCGAGCCTGGGCAGCCTGGCTCGTTTGTGGGAAGAGCCCCTGGGTGACCTCCAGGCAGCTGGGGCCCAGCTGGGTCATGACCGGCTGGGAGGCAGCCCCTTCTGACCTTTCCTTGCGCCAACCCCAGCCAGAGGCTGAGTGGGGAATTCGGCTGAGAAGGCATCTTCCTCATAGCTCAGGTGCAGAGGACTGTGCGGGTGGATGATTCAGGGTCTGAAGTTCCCGGGGTTGTGGCTCTGGGGGTGGTGGGTGGGTTGAGGGGGGGTGGCCTCGGTGAGAAAGGCAGCCCCACCAGTTCCAAGGGCTGGGCCAGGAGCCCCGTGTGGGCGTCTGCCCGCGTCCCACGGCCAGCATCTTCTGAGGATGGGGGCTGAAAGCAACCCCGAGGAGGTTGCTCAGAGGTCAAAGGGCCAAGAGCTTGGAAGCGCCCAGCGGTCTTGGCAACATCCCAGGCCTGGGAAGGAACACGGCGTCTGCAGGAAGATACTGTCACTTGCACTGTGGGGTAGGTAAACAAAGATCTGGCCCAGACAATAAAGAGGCCAAAAGTCTGGCAGCAGGTGAGGCTGGATACAGCTGCTCTAAAAATCACCAAGCGCCCACCTTACCCCCACCTTCCCCGGACCCGCTGCAGAGCCAGCCCCACTCTTGCGGGGCTCAGTCCTGCCCCCGGGGTCTTCCCCATCACCCCAGCTCGAGCCCTGAGGTTCAGTCTGATTGGTCCTGCTTTGGTCACGTGTCCACCCTTGAGCCAACCCCTGTAGCGGGAGAAATGGAGCACACGGATTGGCTAGTTGGGATGACGTGCTCCAGCCCCGGTGCCCCACGTGTAACGCGGAACCCGGGCGATCGGTACTGGTGGCATCAGCGGTGAGCTGATTGCTACTCCGTCCGATTCTGGTTGCATTTCTGCCACTGCTTGGCTAGTGACCTGGGCAATCCTTTCCCCTCTCTAGGCGCAGTGGACTGGAGCAAATCTTTTAAAACCTTGTTTTAGTTTAAAAGAAAAAAAATATTTTTCAAAGTCTTAGGTAAATCAGATCCAGGTGGAAATGCTGGGGTTGAAGCCAGGTTGGGGGAGGCAGGACCCTCACCCTCCAGTCCCTTCCCCTCCCCGCAAGGGCCCCAGGAGCCCCCATTGTTCCCTCCATCTCTGGAAGCCCAAGCCACTTGAGTGGACCTGCCCAGGTATCGTCCGGGGAAGCCTGGACAAAGTCAGTTGTCCTCGCGGGGTTTTAGGGTACAAAGGAGAGATGGGGGATCTGTGACCCCCAGTCTCACCATCACCCCCAGTCCCCCTGCACCCTCAGCATCCTCAGCCCTTTCAGAAAGCCCTGCCACTGACGGTGATCTCACACCGAAGCGGAGAGGGTGAGCCTGGCGGGAGGCCAGGATGGAGAGAGGATGGCAGCCAGGAACAGGGCCGCCTTTGTCCTCCCAGTGTCCCCTGAAGGATGGTCCTCGCCCCCTTGGCCACTACCTGGTCCTCAAGAGCAGGTGAGGGCAATGCTGAATGCTTCAAAATAATAATAGAAGAGCGACAGCATTGCCCATCCTGGCAATTCCGTTTGTAAAGCATTTTCCTGCCCTCGGCCTCAATTGGATTTTCTCAACAGCCATGAGAGGCGGCAGGACCCGGGTTTGGCCCTACTGTCCGAGTTGACACCGAGTCCTCGGCCTGCTCTGGATGCTTCCCGCACACTCACATGTCACCTCACGCAGTGAGAGGAGGCGGGCACTCCTGTTAACCCTGTTCTCTAGAGGTAGCAGAGCCGGGACTCGAACCCGGGTCTGCAGCTCAAAGCCATGCGAGGAGCAGCCGGAGCGGCTCATTTTACAGAAGAGTCGGCTGTAGGGTTCCAGTCGTCACATCCTTGAAGAACAGAATGGAAGAGAGGGGCTGCACAGGAGTCTCAGGGAGAGAACAACGTCTGTCTGACACAGAGATGCTTCAGGGAAGCAGATTGCGATTCGACCCAAGACAGAACACTGTGACACTCAGAGGGACAGAGGAAAGGACAGCCTGGGCACGTAGGAGCGTCAGGGCCCTGGGCGTGTGCAGGCGGAGGCTGACCGGTCACTGGGCACAGGGGGATGGACATTCCCACGCTGCTGGGGGCTGGACGAACATGGCCTCGGTGCTGGGGCTTTGAGGTTCCTCTCGATCACTGACCAAGCCCCCTGTCTCCAGTCTCAGCCCTGCCAACCCACTTCCCACACCGCGGACCGGATGAACTTTCAAAAGCATCCCTCCGACCCTGTTGGCTCCCCACATGAGTCCTGTGGCGTTGCACCATCCGTGCGGGTTACTAATGCTGAGCAACAAAGTACCCATGACTTAGTGCCGTAAAACAACCACGTTACTATGCTGAGTCTGTGGGTCGAGCGCCGACCGGGCATTTGGGGAATGGCTTAATTCTGCTTGGTGATATTTGGGGCCTCGGCTGGGAAAGCTGGAAGGCTGGGGTGACTCGAAGGGTGGGCCTGGGAACCATCTGGAGGAGTCTTTGCTCATACGTGTGGTTGTTGCTTGGTGCTGGTTGTCAGCGGGACCTCAGTGATGCTGTGGGCTGGACACCTACACATGGTCTCTCCAAAGTGGACGCGTTTGGGCTTCCTCACGGCGTGACGGCCAGGTTCAAAGAGTGATGATCCCAAGAGAACAAGATGGAAAGGCGTTTTTATGACCTCAACTTGGAGATCACAGAGTGCTAGACACAACGCTCCGCCATATACAAGGCTCCACCCACGTTCAAGGGAAGGGGACATAGACCCAGCATTGGATGGGAGGAAGGTCAAGGTCATGTTGAAAGAAGAGCAAGAGAGATGGGAAATAGTGTTACAAGCCACCTCTGGAAAACCAGAATCTACCACACGTCACTCTTCAGTTGGGGTCCAACCGCTCAGCACGGCCAGTGAGGCCCAGTTTGTGTCACCAGTCTCATTAGTCTTTGCACCTGCTGTTCCTTCTGACCAGAACAGCCATAGGCCCAGCCTGCTCCCACCCCCTTCACCTGGCCCGCCTTCACTCACCTTTCAGGGCTCAATGGAGATGTGATTTCTTCCCAGGAAGCCTGCTCTGATCCTGGCCCCACCCCAACTGAGTTGGGGCCCCTCTTGACCGCTACCTCATTTGCCCCTCTGAGTGTACTGGTCTCTCTACTTGTTGGCCTCCAACAGACTAAGCCCCACAAGGGCAGGGGTGGTGTCCCCCCCCATCCATCTACCATTCTATCCCCAGTGTGGGGCCAAATTCCAGCCCTTTTCCGGATCCTGCCAGTGGACAGCCAGCAGCCACCTCCCCCAGGAAGATTCCCCATATTGTCCCAGGCGGTGCCAGGCATCTCCCCTGCTCTCCCACAGCCCCCTGAGCAGGTGTTTCGGAATGCTAGGATGAAAGGAGAGAGTTCCGCCCCCTGTTCCCAAGCCAGAGCTTGTTATTGCAGTAAAAGCAGCGGCAAATTACCAGGCGGCTAGGAGCTGTAATGATTAAAACAAGGGCATTGTTCTCGGGGGCTGCTAATTGCATACCTGAGGAGTGAGGCCCGCTCAGCCCACGGCTGTTAACCCGGACCTCAGCCACAATGCCAGACGCAGCCTGGCAGGGAGCCAGAGGTGACAGGGGCAGGAGGGGGTGTCTGGGAGCCAGGTGTCCCCACAGGGGTGACCGCATCCACCTCACCTGGGCACCTGTTGAAAATACAGATTCCCAGGCGCCACCCACAAAATCTGTGTCTGGGGGTCCCAAGGCCCAAGAACCTGGATTCTTGGGAAGCGCCAAGCCTGGGGTTTCTAACTTGCCCCACCCTGAAGCCAGACAGAGCCCCACCCTCCCCTGGCCCGGCTCACTCTGAGAATGTGGCAAGATCCAGAAAGCGACCCAGGGAGAGGACAGGAGAGGGAAGGTTCCCAGGAATCTGGGTCGAATCTTCCTCGTGAGCTGAGAGACCCAGGGCAAGTCACCGCACTTCTCTGAGCACAGGTAGATTTACCAGAGAGCTGAGGGGTGCGTGAGCTCCTAGAGCTCCCAAGGCCAGGAAGGAGCCCCCACAATGGGCTCACTCGCTTGTGTGTTTGTATAATTTGCAAAAGCAAAATATTTTTGTATTCTTTACTTTAGCGTCCCCCTCGAGCTGTAGAAGCTTTGGGCCCCCTAAAAAATGAAGAAAGTAATTTGGACCTCCCTAGGGTCCTCCCGTGGACCGTCCCGTGGGGATGAAGCGAGCAGCTGTATGCAAAGCTGCCGGCCAGGTGCCTGACAGCGGCCCTCGGAGAAAGCACGGCCTCCGGGAGCCTCCCTCCCCTCACCTGTACACTGGGGTTGTAACGTAGCGGCCTCATCACACGCGAGCGTTAAATGAGCTAATGCGGGGAAAGCTCCCAGCTCAGTGCCGGGCACCAAGCGAGGCCTCCGTCCGTGCCCGCTGCCGGGCTGCGCCGCTCCGGTCGGTGACAGTGTGGGAGGTGGTGGGTGAGGAGCCCAGGAGCCACGGAATGTGAATGCTGCACTTCTGCGAGGCAGCCAAGCCTGCAGGATCACGTGAGCATGTGTGCTTTTTGAAACCCTGTTTCCTGGAAATGGAGAAAAAAGATAAGGCCCCCCCTTTGGCCAAACCCATTTAAGAACAAGGACTCCATGAACCCAGGTATGCTGGGACAGGAGTGATGGGAAGGGCCTTGACCTTGACTCGGTCTGGGAAGACACCTGCTCCGAGGAAAGGGGCAGACACCCAGATAGAAGATGCTGGAAATCTGGATTTCTCCGGAGGAGAGCTTGGGGATGGGGGGTTCATCCAGTCCAACCACCTCGGTGCTTCTCATGCCATCAGCAATCGTGAATTAAAACAAAGCAGGAGCTCAGGACCCACGAGAGGCCAGATGACCACTGTCACTGATATGCATGACATTTTCTTAAAGGACTTCCTGGAGGAGGTGACTTTCAAGCAGGGAGGGAAGGGGCAGGGATGGGCAGAAAGAGAAGATAAAGCCAGGAGATGCAGGAAGCTTGAGAGGCCTCAGCATAAAAATGGACATTAGGTGAGCACGTAGTACGTTGGGATTTGCCTGAGTGCCCCACTCAGCCCACCTCCGTTTTGGAATTCTTTTGTTGTCGTTTATGTATTTGCTTTTATACTAAGCTTGTAAAGCTTTGAAGTGATTGAAACCTGTAGAAAACTGGCATGTATAATAAGAAGATTTTTCTAGAACCCCTGGAGAGGAAGTCCCTGAGTAAGAGAGTAAGTTGTTCCTGAGGCCCCATCATCCCAAAGTCTTTAACGTTTACTTTCTACAAACAAGGACATTTCCCTGCACAACCACAGTAAAACCCTCAAGTCAGGAAGTTGGCTTTGACAACTTACTACCTTCCTTGGAATTAATAAGTATTTTGTGACGACAGACTTTGAAACTAAGTAAAGATCCCTTTCTTCATCAGACTTTCAATTGATTCCCTTACTGAGTTATAGCAATGTGGACCCACGGCTTCTTACTGTATTCAACAGTTTACAATCCACTATTACCATTGTTGGTGATAATAAGCATAACCATGGCCTGGGGGTGCCCCTTCAAGTGGTTCCTGGGGCATTGGGGCATGTCTCCATCATTCTCTGAGCATTTCCTTGCTTTTGGCCACAAGATATCCCAGTTGCATCCTGTACTTTCCCTTGGAATCAGCCATGTCTCCAAAGAACCCGGGTTCCTGTAGTGGAGAATGGTACATAGAAGCCAACAAATGGGTGCTAGATGTGCTCACTGAAAGTGGGAAGTTGCTGCTCCTGGGCCCTCTCTGCAGACAGAGCAGGGGACGGGGGCAGGAAATCTCTCTGTACAGACACACACATGTGCATGTACACACACATGTGTCTGCATGGGGAGTGCCTCATGCACACATTTCAATCCATATTTATTTCTGCATTTCTCACACTGAAAACCACGCATACACACGGACACCTCAAATTCCAGTCTAACAGCACAAGGCTCATTTCCTTTCTCTCCCTTTCTGGACCTGCAGCTCCCTTCTCTGACGTGAAAGTCTGGCTTCCTTTATCCTTAGCATATTTACCAATTCGGTAACCAGTTTCCCACTGCTACCCCCAACTCACCCTCCGGCCCCCCGCCCCACACGCACAGGATGCCCTCCTCAACCCTCCAGTGCTCTGGCATCTCCCCGGGGCCACTCCCCCACGTGGACAAACTTTTACCCCTTTTGGGCTCCACTACCCCCACCAGGCCAACCCTCCATGGGGTGGCCTTCTTGCCTTGGGCAGGCTCTAACCTCTGGGCCAAGGTTACCCCCGTGGACGCTCTCCTTACCGGAGCTAGTAAATAGCAAAGCACAGATTCAAAAGCAGGTCTCTCGGGGCGCCTGGGTGGCTCAGTTGGTTAAGCGACTGCCTTCAGCTCAGGTCATGATCCTGGAGTCCCGGGATCGAGTCCCATATCGGGCTCCCTGCTTGGCAGGGAGTCTGCTTCTCCCTCTGACCCTCTTCCCTCTCGTGCTCTCTATCTCTCATTCTCTCTCTCTCAAATAAATAAATAAAATCTTTAAAAAAAAAAAAAAAAAAAAGCAGGTCTCTCTGCTGCAGACCCTAAGCTCACCACTGTGTTCTCTTCCAAGTCCTAAGGAGGAGCACACTTTGTCTCCAAGGGAAGTTCCCCAGCTGGAAATTGGAATCGGAATTAAGGACACTCTGAGCCTCAGCCAGGACAGGTTCTCCTGGGGAGGGAGGCCAGGCACCCCCACCTCGAGCCGGGGAGGAACTCAGGAATTACAAGGCATCTGCCTGCCCGTGGCAGGTAATAAAAGCAGCTCACCATTTTTTCAAAGTCCTCTGTAAACTCACTGAGTCTTCACGCCAGCTCTAGGAGGGCAGGCTCAGCAAACCCGTTGTGTGGTCAGTAAAACCAAGGCTCAGACTGGGAAAGAAATCTGACAGCCAGCGGGTGTGAGCCCGGGAATCCACTGGACCCTTTGCACCTCCCCTCCCCCGGCACCCCACCACTCCACTTCCCTCGGCTCTGAGCGCCTCCAGAGGACCCCCAAGTGTGGGGCTCCGGTCACGGCTGGCACAGCTGGGCGGCTCTGTCCCTGCCCTTCAGAGCTCACCCTCCAGGGCAGGCCTCACCGGTGACAGTGGTGCCTACCAACGGTGGGGAGCTGGGCCCACGCCCTCTCTTCCTAGAAGCCTGGCTGCTGACTTTCTTTAACCGGACCAGCAAACTAAGGGGTGATCTGCGTGTTGTGTGGGGTTATTCCTCGCTTGCCCCATTCTCCTCCGTGAATGCCAGGAGCCCCCGGGACAGACATCCTCCTCAAAGGGCAGGCCCGGCCACAACGCAGCACAAAACCCCCACGTCAGCAGGCCTGGAGCCCGGGCCTGCCGGTGAATGAGGGCGGTTCCCCCAGCCCAGCACCTGCGACTCCGCTCAGGCCTCATCACAGGCAGGGGGCCAGGCAGAGGGGCGGCACACTCCAGCCCGCACGTGTACGGGGCCCCGCGCCACCAGGCTGCCTCGTGGGAGCCCCAGGGAGGCCAGGCTCGGGCAGCCGGGGCAACTCCACGGGGCCCCTAGGAGAGGCACCTGCATGAGTCAGCCCCACGCTGACCTCAGCACAGAGCCTCTTCCCTGGCCTGCCAGGGACACCACTCCCCATGGTGGGAATAGCCTTTGTCCCCCAAATTCCACGGAAGGGGCACCGAGTCTTGGCACGGTCCCCCTCCTCACAACCCCTTCAGAAAGCTGAATGCACCTCCCCAGTGCATTCTCTCCCCCACAGTGAGGACAAGGCCATAGCCAGCCCCAGGGCAGACTTTGGCCCTGAGGGTCCTCTGGGGTCCCAGGGAAGGGCGGGCCACACACTAAGGCCCTCCACAGGCAGGCAGGCAGGGGGGTGCATGGCTGGCAGGGCATGACAAGGCCAAGGGGAAGGGGCCTGTGCAGAGGTCCTTGGTGCCACTTCCAGGGCCCATCACTCCTGCCAGACCTCAGTTTCTCCATCTATAAAATGAGACAGTTATTTCTGGCCAGTGGTAATTATTCTGTTCTATATGCAGCCAGGGCCCACTTGTGGGCGGGTGGGCATGCCAGGCAGGTAGGACTCCAGCTCCCACTGGCACAATGTCCCCAGAGCTAGACCTTAGGGCTTCTCTTCAGATATGGGGTGAGGGTGAGTTTTGGGGGGGGGACTTTGTTTAGTTTGGCTGGAAAAGAATAGGGATGAAAGCCACTGCCCTGGGGGAGCCTCCCACAGGCCACTCCTGGTTTCCTTCCCTCCTCCTTCCTACAGTTCCAGAAGATGGGGCTGGGGACAGAAATGAGTTGAGATCTGCCTCAGTTTCCCTTAGGTGCTCGTCCTTGAAAGGCCAAATTAACCATGAGGCTACTGGTAGAAATATCCTCAAGTGTCCCCAGTTCAATGCCAAGAGTACAGAGCGAACAGGATTGCGTTCCTGCCTTGGGGTCTCGGGTACCAGGGAGCTGATGCTTTGAGCTACGGTCACATCCAAGCCAGAGAGAGCTGGGACCGGGAGACTGCCAGACAGGAGACCGGCTGTTAACACACAACCAGGCGGATCCATCTGGCAACTTCGGAATGGGACAGGTGCCCCCAAGACGGTAAATCAGGGCAATGGGGTAGAGAGGATGGGGGGCAGCCCTGGACAAGTGCCTGGGAAAGGCCCCTTTGAGGAGATGCCATGTGAACAAGCCTCGAAGGCCATGAAGGCGTCTATGAGGCTTAGGAGGGAGCGTTCATCACAAGCAAAGGCCCTGGGGTTGGAAAGGGTTTGGCTTGTTGGAAGAACAGAAAGCTCAGTGTGGATACAGCTGTTTCCTCACAGGCCAGGCGACCCCACTGCCTTTGGGGGGCAGCTGCCTGACCCCCCCCATCCCCATCCTGGCACTTAGGAACATGCACCCAGCGAATTCTCAGCTTCCTCCATCTCCTGAGACTCAGCTGCCCTGACTCTAACCTTCAGATGCACAGTCATAGACGAGAATTCCTGCATCGTGGAGACCAGGGTCCAGGCCATCAGGGGAGGACCGTGGCCGTGGCCCGCACTCACGCGACTCAAGGGACGGAGAACTCGGGGTCCTGGCTGGGTGGCTGTCTCCCTGTCCCCCCGGCCTGCCTGGCTCAGGTGCCCAGACACGTACCAGCCTCCACCTGGTGGGGACCCCGCCCTGGCAGACGAAGCTTGCCCAAGAGGAGGTGATGTCACTGCCGTCTGGCCGGGGACCTGCTCGATTGAGAGTGATGGGCGCCTGTCCTGGCGGTGGGGCAGGAAGAACAGGCTGCCCCCGACTCCAGAGGAAGGCGGGCTGAGATGCGTCAGATGCTTCTGTCACAGCTCCCGGACCTCCCGCCCTTCCCGGGCCTGTCCGCAGACTGAGGGGCCGTTTCGGGGCCCACGTCCGTGTCTGCGAGGAGGCTGAGAGCCAGGAAACCCTCGGGTTTTGCCAGCGAAGCTTTCTGGAGGACGAGGTGGAGAGGGCCGAGCTGGGGCGGAAGGAGGAGGAGCCCCTCTCTGAGCAGGTTTGACGATGCCTGGGCTGGCAGGTGCTCTGGACAGGGATGTCACCGTGGAGACGGGGCGGAGCACTTGTGGGAGGCAGCCCCGCGGTTCCCACCCGGCAGGTGGCTCCGCCGACAGCTCAGCTCAGCAGCCTCGCAGCCTCGGGAAGGGGCGGCGGTGTGTTCAGCAGGCACCCAGGTCTCGGGGTGCCCAGCCACGGGCTTTGGGCCGCCCGCCCCTCCCGTGGGGTGACCCTGGTGCTCCCCCCAACACCTGCAATCCCCCATAATCCCATGCTGCTTCTGACCCTCCTACCTTTGCCTCTGCTGTCTGGCCCGAAATGCGCTGCCCCTGCTGCCCCTCCCACCTTGGTGTCAGTCCTCCTAGTTGCTTAGGACTCAGCCCAGGTGTCCCCTCCCTCTGCCCCGCGCTCATGGCCCCTTCCCGCCCCTCATGTCCCCTCCATCCTCCAACAGGAGCCCTAGCTCCTGTCCACTCCCGGGCTCAGCAGACACCAAGCGGAACGGGCCCCCACCCGTGGCACAGACAACGTGCTCAGGAGACAGCGGCGGAGGAGGGAGTGCGGTGCTCAAGGGGCCGAGGGGCCGTCGGTCAGCTGCACGGCGCCCTCCTTGACCGAGTGGTCAACGGCATCCCTAGCGGCCGGGCCCTCGGACGGACGTGAGGGGCCGGCAGACACAGTCCCCGGCCTCAGCCGCGCCTGCCGGACGTCGTGACAAGACCCCGATCCAGGCGCTAGCCCTGCCCTCCCATTTACAGGACATACCACGGTTAGAAGCAGCAGTTAAATGAACTTTCACAGATGCAACCAGACAAACCCACGCTGGAACGTCCTCCAAGACCACTGACCTGAACTCTTCGAGAAGCCATGGCTGGAGGGGAAAGCTGTCTGTGGAGGGCGGAGAGCTTCCAGAATAAAAGTGAATTAGAAAAACAACGGAAGGCTACGTGTGAAGAAAAGAAAAAGGCAGCAGACTCTGGAAAGCATTCACTGAACCCTGCCCTAAAGGTCCCTCCATCACCCTTAACTGGGGCCTCAGTGTGCCCATCTGTAAAATGGGGGAATGAGGCCACACGAGGCCATGGAAGAGCAGGCAGAGTAGGCAAGAGATGGAGGGTTCCCGAAGCAGAGGGCTGGGGCCGGAAGACCCTGGTGGCTGCTCAGGAAGGACTGTGGCACGCAGTAGGGTCGGTCAGCAAGCAGCCCCCCCAAGCTCACTCGGGTGCTGGGGACCAGGGCCCACGCCCAGAGCCAGGACTCCACCCCCAGGCAGTGTCTGCACCTCGCATCTCGTGGCAGCCAGGCCCGGCGTCCTGTGAACCGAGAGGGCACCGGAGGCTCCCTGTCACGGCTGCAGGGTGGTCCGTGACAGCACTGTGCTCAGTCATAATCACTTAATCCTGCTGTCGGGGGTCCTATGTTATAGACGAGGGGACTCAGGCCGGCTGAGGCTGAAGCACTCTCTGTCCCTCCAGGTCACCGCCAGTCTGTCTGAGGTGGACAGCTGTCCTGTCTGGCCTCCCGACTACCCAGTGTCTGAACCCACCTGTGAGTCTCGGGGCCCCGCCTCATTCCCCCTGAAGCCTGTCCAGGCCCTCGCCTTCCCAGCCTCCCTCAGCCCCTCGGATGCCCCAGCCCAGACTCTGAAGCCAGGGCAAGGAGAAACAGGACCCTCGGGGATGGCCGTGGCTGCGGGGCACAGGCAGGTCCAGTGTGGAGCGCGGTGGCCTACGTGACTGGTTCTGTTAGCGAGAGCGCAGGAGTGAGGCGTGCCGAGAGCCCCAGGATGGACTGCGGCAGGCAGGGTCACTGCCCACCCAACAGCATCCCGCCCTCCCCTTGCTGGGGGAGCCCCAGGGACACTCAGGTTCGTCTGAGCCAAGCTCCTGACCCCTGAGACCTGAGGGGAAGCCTCCTGAGGCTTCTAACAGAGGCTTTCCAAGAAGAGGATGCAGGAATCACCATGGGCTGGTGTGACGCCTGGACCCCGCAGGCAGCCAGCCTGGGGGGTACAGCCGACAGCCAAGGCCAGCAGAGAGCCCGGCCCCTGACGGCCTGGCCGAGCCGCAGGACCTGCCCCCCACTGGGCCCCCTGCTCTGGACGTCCTGCTGGGTGAGACAGCAGGTTCCCCGAGCTGCTGGGCGACTGGCACTCACCGCGGGGGCCTCTCGGCCGCTCCAACTCCCACAGCAACACCGACACCCCCCTTCCCTGGTCACGGGGCTGTTTCCCGCAGCTCCCGGCTGGAGCCTGGCCACCGCCTCAACGGACGGACCCACGGACACACTGGGGAGTCAGCCTGCGGGTGTTTCCCAGCAAAGCGGAGCTCAACAGTGTGACCTTGGGCACAGGATGGCTTAGGGCGTTAGGGACTTCGGGGGGGTCAGTCCCCAGGCCGCCTCACTTCTGTAAGGCACCAGACCCCCCCATCCGAACCAGGGCTCGGCCAACATGTTCTACAAAGAGACGGATGGTAGTATTTGGGGCTCTGTGGGCTGTGTGCGGTGTCTGTTACATATTCTGCTGTGTATTTCTGCCAACCTTTTTTCAAAAATATACAAACGATTCTTACTCTCGGGCTGTGCAAACGCAGGCCAGATGTGCCTCGCCCCCCAAAACCCTTCTTGAACTGATTTGCCACGTTCGGCCTCTGGGACAGTAGGAAGTTCTTCACGACGGCCCCCCACCGGCCCGGCCACCCAACGTCTCCAAGACCGAGTCCGGCTGGGACCAGGATGGAGGTCAGATGGCAAAGGGGGAAATGACTACAGACCGAGGCCTCAGGTGGACTTGAACTCAGATCCCTGCTCTGCCGCTTCTGATCTGACAGGGCGGCCTCAGTTTCCTTCCCTGTGGAATGGGGATGACAAGAGTGCCAGCCCCCGGGGTGACAGCCTGTGAGCACTTACCCCGGGACGAGGCACGCACTGGCTGGCTAGAATTAAGTGGGGAGGCGTCCCGTGGCCCCATCCTGGTCTGGGGCCTCTGCTCTGCCAGCTTCTTGATGAGGCTGCCTGCCCGACGGTGCCGGATACCCACGAGGCTGTGCGAGTCCCACCCCTCTTGGGCCTCAGTTTCCCCAAAAGTTGCTAATTGGACAGATATCTGTGCACCCTCCACCCTCCAGGAGTTCATAAAATGAAAGCCTCAGTGCACGCGTGTGCGTCCTGGGCCGGCAGCTCCGCCAGGCCCGAGCAGCCCGGAGCAGCACAATGCAGCCCGGAGGGCAGCCTGGCCCGGTGCCCAACCTGCCCGTCAGGTTCACAGCTGCCCCAAAGCACAGAGCCCAGACTCAGCCCTACGATCCTCCCGAGGGTGCCGGGGAGACCCCGGGGGTGCGCGGGCTCTCTCCTCGGACCTGCTGCCTCCCCCCGGTCCCCTCTGGACTCTGAGAACACTTGGGTGACCGTCACCGCAGCCTCGCCCCACCCGCTGGGGGACAGCCAGAGTAACCGGGGAGGAGATGGGTGGCTCCCGGCAGGGCCCCATGAAAGCCTCCTCCAAAGCCTCCGTTCCCACATCACGGAGACGCTCCTTAGAACCCACAACTCGTTGGCACCTGCTCTGCGCTGGGCACTTGGCAAACACGGTCACCTTTATCCTGGGAGGCAGCACTGTTGATCGCCTTCACAGGGGCCGTAACTTGAGGCCTGCAGGGTGAGGCCGGCAGTTAGCCAAGGTCACACAGCGTACCGGAGGCAGAATTGGAACCCAGCGCTGTCTGACTCCAAAGCCCCTGAACTCACCTGCTGCCCAGCCCTTAGATTTGGAAACGACCTTCGACATCATCATCCCCCATGAGGCATGCCTGATTGCACAGCAGCTGTCGGATGCCTCCAATGACAGGAGACTCACTCCCTCCAAACTGCTCTTGGTCCTGATGGCCGCTGCTATTTTCCTTCAATGGAACCCAAACCACATCTGCGGAAGCCCCTCCTGGGGGGTGAGTCATTCACAACCCCAACAACTCACGTTTCCAGAGCCTCCCCTCTGCCAGGTACTGTGCAAGCACCTTCTTGGTTAACCAGATGAGGCATGTTCATCTTACACAGGAAGAAACTGAGGCCCAGAGAGAAGGGCTTGGTCTAAGGCTGCATGGCCAGTTGAACTCAAACATGACCCCAGAGCTGAGCAGCTTTGGTGGGATGGAGAACGGTGGTTGTGCTGGGGAGGGATGTGGGGCCAGCCCATGGGGTCTCTGCAGAGAGCTTCTCGCCCCTGCCTGCCCTGCTCACCACACTTCAGGAGGAACCTCTTCACCAGCCCCGGTGCCCCCTCCCCTACACTCCAGGCCTGTCGATCTGGCAGCTCTCCAAACACACCAGGCTCTCCCTAGCTTCCAGGCCGGGGCACCTGCTGCTCCCTCAAGCCCAGAGTGATCGGGATTTGCATCTAGGACTTGTCTCTCCCACAGAAGTGGAAGGGGCTCCCTCAAAATCAGGGCCTGGGTTTGCTTAAATTTGTGTGTTCGACAACCACTTGAGCTAGAGCTGCCAGGCTTAGCAAGTACACATGCAGGCCGTGCAGTTAAATGTGAATTTCAGATAGAGAAGGACTAATTATTTTAGTATAAGTATGTCCCAACTGTTGCATGGGATATACTTACATTTTTTTAAAAAAATAGTCCTATGCAGTAGTTAGGAGATACTCATACTAAAAGTTTTTCGTTGTTGATCTGAAATTGAAATTTGGCTTGGCACCCAGCATTTCCTCCAGCAATCCTTATCAGAGCGCCTACTCTGGTGAGGCACCCCCACCCCACAGCCTCTATTCCCTCATCTTATCAGAGCTACTAATGCCTACCTCCATGAGTGCGCCCATAATAGACGAGAGCGTCAGGTGCTGAGCGCAGCCCTGCACATAGCAGGCAGGGAAAAGCAGAAGGGAAAAGGGAAGGCTCGTGGGCCCGGTCCCTGTGGCCTAGGTCCCCCGCCCATGAGTTCACTCTCGAGGAAGCCGGAGCCCCTCTGGCTACAGGGAGCAGGGAAGGAGGAAAGGATTGGTGTCCTGTGCTGTCAAAAGAATCAGCCCACCGGCCACCACTTCCGGATCCCAGAGAGGAAACAAAGTGTCTTTGTCCTGCTGCATGCAGTCACGTTCCACGGGGCTGTGACCTCGTCCCCAGGAACGTGCAGATTCCTGCCCCACGGAGAGGCCGGGGCTGAGGGCAGCCATGTGACTGGGGACCGGGCTACCAGCCACTCACAGTTCCCAGGCCCGGCACTCAGGCCCCACCAAACAAAAGCTACCTCCTCACGGCCCTGTTTGCCCTGTCATTAGGGCCAGTGGGGCCCACGGATCCGCCCTGTCATCCCAGCCAGGAGTGTGTTCCCAGGGCCTTGCATCCCGTCTGTCCTGCCCTCGGCATGGTTCCTAGCACACGGCCGCCCCATCTGCCTGTGGGCACTTGGCTGGGCCCTGGCTCCCAGAGCTGTGCCTTGTGTGGGGAGCTGGGCGCATCTGACCAGATCCTTGCCCAGACCAGCTGCGGAGCAGGACCAGGTGAATGAGCACGGCTCCGGCTGGCTTGATGGCGGCAGCATCCCCCTTAGGGGCCGTGCAGCCTTGGGCAAGTGAATTCACCTGAGTGAAACAGGAAGAACAATAGTAACCAAGGACAAGATCATGTCTGACACAGTGCTTGGCCCGGAGCAGATGCCCAGGAAATATGAGTATGGTGGGGTCCGCAAATATCTAAATTTGTGAACAGCCTGATAGGGGTCCAGCAGGAGACCCCCTGTGAAGACCAAGCCGGCTAGGGGACAACTGAGGCAGATGGGGTGACGAGGACACTGGGCAAAGGTGGCAGAGGGACCTGAAGGACAGAGTCCAAAGAGCAACCAGTGAGACCCTCGAGTCCCGTCTCCTTGAATCCTGCCCACACCCAGAGTGCCAGGCCCTGGGGTGGGAGTTCTGGGCCCACTGGCTGATTGCCCTGTGAGCTGGTCAGCCCAGGCTAACTTCGGTCCTGTCCCCGCCCCCTGGCCTCGCCCAGCTGTTTTCTTGCTTGGGATGTCCCAGGCACTCATCTCTCCTGCTCCCGAGGGGCCGGGCCAACCCCCTAACTGACCTCAGGCGGATGCATGGGGCCCGTTCCAGGTGCTGAAATTCATGGGCTCTGCACCCCACTGGCCACTTTCTCTTCCCAAAGAGAATGCCGCCTCCTCCAAGCCCATCACCAGTCCCTCTTTCTTGTTGTCAGCCAATATGTAGAAACCATTCTTCAGGCACTCGGCGTCCCAGGCCAGTAGTCCGAGCCTAAATGCCCCACACCCTGTTGGCCTGGGATGTGGGCCTCAGGCAAGCCCCTCTTCCACTCCGTGCCCCCGAAGCCAGTCAAGGGGCACAGGTGAGAGGTAGGAGGATGCCAGCCCTGACCGACGGCGGCCGGGCACAGCCCAGGGGTCCTCGGGGTGGGGGGCACTGCAGAGGGCAGGCGCCTCCCCTCACTGCTGGGCCCCCATGCCCTGCACCTGGCCAGGCCTTGCCCAGCCGCTCCAGGCTTCAGGGAGGCCAAAGTGGGCGAGCTGGCAGCCCACGAGGCTCCAAGATCCAGCAACAGACAAGGCCAGGCAGGAAAGGGAGCGGCGCCCGGGGCAGGGACTGCAGAGCAGCAGAGAATCAAACAGGAGTCACCAAAGCAACGGGCTCCAGTGCCGCTGTGGGGCTGGCGGGCACGTGCCCACGCATGCATGCGTGTCCGGGCTGAGCGTCCGCCCCGGCAGCCGCGACACGAGGAAGGCAGCCTCCCAAGGGCCCCTGACCTCGGCCGTCTGTGATCCCCTGTTCAGCTAAGGGGAGGGGACCTGTGCCTGGGCCGTGCTCAGTTCTAGGACCTTCCACAGCATCACTTGACTTGCTGCTCACTCTCCGAGAGGACGCTGCCCAGCGCACTGCAGAGCTGGGCCCTCTCCGAGCCCCGGCGCTTCCCCTCAACACCACACGGCCCACGGCAGACAGAGAACAGCACGACGACCACCGAGCTCATGCGGCAGATTGCTTCGGTCTCAGGAAAGGCTCTCTTTCTAGCTGCCCGTGCCGGCAAAGACCCCTGAGGCTATCCCCCCGTCCTCGGGGACAGGAGGGAGCAAGCCAGGTCCCACCCCCCGAGCCCCCCTCTACACCCTCATCCTCCTCGGAGCCGCCCCCCAGCATTAGCGCCCCCAGCTCTCTCCACGCCAGCAACGCTCTCTCTGGCGAGGGCTTGACAGAGGTGCTACAGGCGAAGCGCCCGGTTCTCACGGGCACTGGGGCAAGGCTGGTCTTCATCCACTTTCTCGTCCAGAGGCCGCCCTGCTCGCTCCGCTGCATCTGAGCCTCGACAGACCAGTCTTGCGGCAGAAAGAGGGTCGAGGTGGCCTAGAGAAGCTGGAGGAGTCGGTCCTGGCCCACCCCCCGTCTCGGTGCTGCTGGGACGGTGAGGGACAGCAAGCGCACAGCAGCGGCAAGGGTGTGGAGCGGCGGCAGCGGGGCGGGCTAGGGGACGGAGCCAAGGCTCCGCCGCGGAGGTGAACGTGTGAACTGGAGTAAGGCGGCGGCGGCCTGTCCTAAGTGGACTGCACGGGGCAGAGGGGAAGCAGGGAGAGCTGTGAGGAGGCTCCTGAGTCAAGGGTGCGGCCATGGTGACAGGTGGCCGGGGGGTGACAGAGAACACTGTATTTTGAAGCCAGAAAGCAGAGTGAATCTCCCTATCGGGCTGGTCCCCGGTCCCCAAAAGGGCCCGCCTGGCCAAAGCAGCAGGGACTGCCGGGAGCCAGACAGACCCAGGGCCCTGCTGGGGTTGGACTGTTACAAGCAGGAGTGAGGACATGGCGTGGGTGGGCTAGAGGGGGGAGCACGCTGACCCGATCACCCCACGATTGCCCTGCGTGGTGGCCACAGCCCCGCACTGCCACCCGCCCACTCATCTTCACCCGCTCCTACCTCGCACCCCTCATGGGAACCTGGACTCTATGAGGACAGATATGACACACCGTCACACCCTCAGCACACGCCTGGTGCCAAGCGGACATAAAGACTCGGGTGCACAAGTCAAGTAAGGGAACGGAGACATCTCTGGAGTCCCACCCGTGGCTCCTGAGGCCCGGCAGGCAAGACACTCCCTCGGGGGGCTGTCACCTCAAGTGCAAGGTGGGTTAACACCATAACCTGCAGGGTCCATGTGGGAACCACGTGCGAAGGACCTGGCCCAGGCCCTGGTTCTCAGCAAACATAACTGGGGGCAGAAGGGGGGACCTCGGGAAGAAGGGGCCACCCCGGCTCCCACATAGCCCATAACAGAGACCTGAACTCGGAAAGCCCGCCACCAGGAGAGACGCGATAGACTGAGGACACCAGAGGCTTCAGCCATCCCAGGAGGAACATGCCGACTTCCCTTCTCCAGCTTTGCTGCTAAACACAGATGAGGGGCTGACCACCGCAGCCACGACCCCGCACTGCCAGTCCGGAACCGTCTGAATCCCCCGACCAGGGTTGCCCGCTGAGGAAGACGGGGCCCAATAAGCAATGAGCCCAGAAGACAGCTCGGGGCGGGAAGGGACAAAGTGGCTTTCTGCCTGGGATCCCTCGACACTAAGGTCAGGAGACAAGGGCTCAAGGGACAGAGTGCTCTCCCTGGACCAGCTTCCGCTCCCGCCCAAGCTCTGCCGAAGGCGCCACCCCGGGACCGTCGCAGGCCTGTGCGTCTACCACACCAGCAGCCCGTCAGGGACTGTGGCAGTCACCGCGAAGTGGCCCGGGCAGACACCGGGAAAGCTGTGGCGGTGAAAGCAAGAGGCTGAGGCGTTTGGGCTGGAGCCAGAATTCCCTGAGGCCTCTGCAAGAAATAAAAAAATGAAGGGCAGAGAAAAATAAACCAACACCTTGCAAGGAGCTTTGGCAACTCCAGCTCTGCAGGCCAAAGGAACAGGCTGTGGATAAGCTCCTGCAGGTGCCCTTTCAACACTCACGACGCCCTGAGGTGTCACTGTGAAGGTGGCTCAGCCTCCAACGATGCCGAAACAGCAGGCCTGACACCTGGTAAGCAGGGGTCATCCCAACCGTCTACATGGGCCCCTTGCCCCGCTCTCCCTTCTGGCTTTGCTGTCCCTGATGAAGCCGTTCCAGTCTCTCCCCGCTGGGATGTTACGGAACAGCAATCCTGCACACGAGCATGTTACCGGGAACAGGCCCTTGGGAGACCACCAGCTAGTGGGAGGCAAGGGGCAAGAGAGGGCATGAGCTTGCAGCGGGTCACTGTGAGAAGCCCGTGTCCCTGAGACCAAGGTCCTTCATCCTCCTCCACTACACACACTTGGACCTCAGCTGAGACCTGGAACTTTGCTAAAGAAAAAGGCAAAATCAGGTAGACTGAAAATGAATTCATTTGTAAGAGCAGCCATTTCTTTGCTACACGGCAGAGAAGCCCACGGATCTCCCCGCAGTTGCCGATGGTCCCACCTTACGCGTGAGGCTGTGGAGACACACGAGGCGGTCGAGCCAGCATCTGAGCAAAGGAGGGAGAGCCCCTCCCCAGAACCCGTGGGTGCCCCACAAAGCCCCTCGCCCAGCCCCAACACTGATGTGCACTTGTGCACTTGGGCACACACGCTCTCGCCTGCGGGGGCACCAGCTGGGCTCTTGCCACCAATCGCCTTTGTCTCTCTGGCCAAGGCCCAAGCAAGACACTTCCGCCTGCCTGTGGCCGTCCGGTCAGGGGCTCTGAGGGAGGGACACCGAGGCCTCTTGGACGTGCAGGTCTTCTAAAGGGGCCCAGAGGGACTTCCCGTCCCAGACAGTCCGGCCTGAGGAACGAGCCACACAAGCTGGGCATTGAGACAGAGGTGGCGTCTTTGGAGAATCAATCGGCAGAGCGGCGCGCAGGGAACAAAAGATGGCCACGAGCAAGCTCCTCCTCCCCTTGAGGCCACGTCTGGCGCAGCCTTGCCCTAGAATCTGAGGAGAGGCTTTTGCGGGTCTTGCTGCCTCACTAGCCACAGGGCCGCCGCCCACAAGCACGGGAAAGGGGGCCCCAAGGCCCCCAAAGGCAGCTGCCACCGTGGTGCGGGGCACAGACCCACCAGCGACGCCTGATCCCAGGCCCTTTCCTGCAGGGCCGCTGGGAAGACTGGAAGCGCGCGCACACGCACACACAGGAACACGCACACACGTTCTCTCTCTCTCTGGAGCCCGGCAGAGGGCGGCTCAGGAAAGGGCAGCTAAGGAAAGGGCAGCTACTTGCTATTCCAGGGCTCAGACGGCCCCAGGCCCTCTCCTAACATGCCGACCCTGAAGCAAAGTCGCCAAAGGCTGTCTGACACACACCGAGCAGGAACGCCAGGCGCCCTCACTCGGCCGCACCTGCCTCTGGCCGAGGACCGCAGTCGTCGGCTCTGCGAGTCTTTGGGTTCCAGCTCTTAAGGCCAAAAAACTAAGAGAGGCCAAGGGGTCTGTTTTAGGAAAGCTCAAGCTCCTCAAACGCATTGCCCCAGCTTGCCGGCCGAGAGCAAACGGGCTCCATCCGGTACCGACAAGAACGGCGACTCGGATACGTCAGTCTTCCTGTGCTTGCGCCAGAAAGGGCCGCGCAGCCAAAGACAGTCAAGGACAGCGTCCGGCCAGGGGCACCAAGGGTGGGTTTAAGCAGCAGGCAACACCTTCTCTTTCAATGTGTACTCAGTCACTCGTTTATTTCTCAAGATGTGCACACTTGTGTTGAGTCGGCCAGGACAGCTCGTGGCTCCTAGGTATGTACAGGTCCTTCTGTGGCTTGGGTTACAGACAACTTCATAGCTAGTGCACCACACACACAAGATAAAACAGGAAGCCTAAAAACCCCAAGCCACTCCAAGAAGACATGAGGGGGGAGAGGAGTGATGTGGCAGCGTCCCATGTGGGGGGAGTCAACGCACAGGAGGGAAGAACACGGAGGATGGAAGGCAAGCTAGCTTCAGTCTCTGCCAACGGCAGCTTCTGCGTGCTGTTCAGGGGATTGAGTTCAACAGGTCCTTCAGGAAGCTCTCGGGATCGGTGACTTCTGACAACAGCCCTGGAAAACAGAGGCGGGCAGAGGTCCTTAGGCATGGGCATGCATGGCCCCCAGCCCCACTGAGTCACGGCTGCCCCATCTGCGCAGAGAACACGGTATGCCCCGACAAGCTCTGACACGGCCGCCCCCTGGGGAGACAGTCACCGAGCAAGCACTCTCGTTCTGTCAGAGAGTTAGCTGCATTCCAGAACTGGGCGCCACTGGGTGTTTAAAGGCGTTAACATGGCAGAGACAGACCCTACGGCCGCCTGGGGCAGAGGTCCTAACCCAGGTCCATGGACCACCGCAAGGGGGGGGCCTCCAGTCCGCTGACACCGAGTGCGAAGTGGAGGGGTCTTCTGAGGGGGGAGTCCACGGCATTCAGCCTATTCTTGGAGGAGCCAGGGCCAAGGAAAAGCTAATACCAGTGGCCCCAAGGGCTGGAAGGAAAAGAGCAGGGTACCAGGCCCCTGGGCTCAGCTGGGCTTCATTCCAACCACTAGTCCCAGGGCCTCCAGTGAGCTGTCAAAGCTCGGGACTCTGCTTCCGCAACTATCGAATGGGGACAGGAACAAGTCCTGGTTCGATCACTGTGGGGATTAAATGAGGCCCCGTAAGTGAACGTGCCAGTACACGGAAGGAGCTCAGTGGCCGCTGTGGCCCCGCCCCTCCCTCACCAAGCAGGGCGCTCCCACCTCACAGCCGTGAGTGGTTAAGCCCAAGGCCTGGTGCCATCCGCTCTGAGTCTTCCCCCAGCATCCGCGCCAGTGGAGGGAAGGCTGCGCCCATCACCCCACGCTGGCTTTGGAAGGTGTTTTTGCCCTTGCATTTGAATAGGGTGTGTCTGATGTTCTTAAATTTTCTACCAGTTTAAACAAAGTAATAAAATCATGCTGTAAAAACCGGACCCTGGAGTGAAGCCACAGAGGCTCCCCGCCCGTCAGGCTCCCGCTCTCCCCGGGTTCAGGCCAGGGGCGCTACCACCAGCTGCAGGGCGGCCGGGAAGCCCCGAACCGAGATGGACACCTTTCTCCCCTGACACCTCTTCCTCTCTTAATCAGACTCTTCTGTTCCCACTCATAGCCCAGGTTCAGACACCCCCAGAGCCCTGGTGACAGGCAGAGCGCGGCACCGAGGACATACGTACACGGGCCACCTGCTCTTAGGCAGGGACCATTCCTGGGGAGAAGCGCCAAGGCTAACAGTTAAGACACTGAGCTGAGCAGAGCCAACGCAGGCCCATGACCTGCTCAGCTTCCACCGAGGCCACCTGAAAGCATGGCCAAACTGGAAGTCCCAGCGCACGTGGGGAACTCCGTCAGGTGGCACTGAGCTGGGAGGAAAGCGGAATTCCCAAGGAGCATCGCTTCAGACCTCTGAGGGTAGGGTTCCCAGGGGACAGCAGATGGGGAAAATGCTAGTGGAGGCTTTCTCTTGACAGCGGGATCTGAGGAGAATTTTTTTCTGGCTTCTTTACCCTTCACAAAAAGCAGGAGTGGGACAGGTCCCGTCCGCTTGGCCTTGGCTCTGGCACCACCCCCACCACCACCCCCCAGGCCGGCAGCAACCAGGCTCTGATGCACCGGCGCCCACAGCCTGACGGGGCCCTCACGTTTGTAACCTGCGTACGTTTTCCCAACCACCTCCCCGGCTGTCAGCGGGGCTTGCTGATGAGATGCGAACAAACTCTAACATGTTTGCAAGGAGGATGACCAGTTTGTTGTACACAGCATCTGTCGCCGGGAGAGAACTAGGAACTTCCTTCTCACCAGCTGTGGGATGAGGGACTGTCCAAGGGTGTCCAAGATGCTCTTTGCTCTGTTTTCATATTTACCACTTATTTTTAGAATCAGAGTTGAACTCTTCCCCATTTCCCCAGGGTAGCTGTGACATAAAAAGTCTCAGTCCCCAAGAGGCAGGAAAAAGGCAGGTCAGCTGCACGTGAATTCTCTGAACTATCATAAAAATTCAGGAATTTAAAAGAGGCTCTACCCATTTCTCAGGTATGCCCCCACAGTAAACATCTAATCTCCACAGCCTCAGTTACCCCAGCTGTGAAGTGGGGGTAACCAGAGTATCCGCCTCAAACACGTGAGCAGCACAGGGCCTGGGGTGCAGGAAGTCCCCACATGTCCCAGCTGCTGTGCTTACTACCAGGGGCCTGCTGCTTACACCTCTCTCCCAGACCCTGCTCGTGTGTCTGCTGCTGTGAAGATGAAAGCTAAGACCTGCCCCACTAAGATCACATGGGTTCCGCTGGACAAGATCTTTGAGAGATAAAACCCTGACACTGACCAGCCGCATCGAGGAACTCCGAGAAGGTCTCCACTGGCATGAACTCCTCCTGGAAGGTCTTCAGGGCTTTGTCAGCAGCTTCATAGATGGGCATGTCATTGTGGCGGATGTATTCCGCTAGAGAGCAGGACCAGCCTCCCTCCGTGTTACTGGTAGGCACCTTCTACAAGAACCAACAGGAGATAGGCCCGGGGCTGGATTACTTAATGCCTCAAGTCAGTCAGGCTTTGTTGATGCCAAAAAGCAGCCCTCCTCCCTCCCCCCACATCAAAGTTTCCCTGGAGGACGTGTTTTGCTTCTAGGAACAAGAGTCTTGTGTCATTCCTCTTGCAGCCCCTTTATGATGCACCATGTGACGTGACCTCCAAGCTACAAGTGACCACTCTTCCTTCCTGCACAGGTCACATCTGCATTTCCCCAGGAAAGGCACACTCTCACCATGCTTCAACTGAGCGGTCCCATTCAGACCGTAAAAGGAACCACCCCAACACCCTAGGGTTCTGTCAAGGCAGAGGGCAGTGTCCCTCCTGTGAGCCGGGCTGGCATGAGTCACACTCACACGAGGCAATGCAGGTTACCCAGAGAGAGGGGACAAGAGCCAACAAGGAGGGGGCCTCGGAGGGAGGTGGGCCTGCAGGAGGCCTGAGACCAGATGAGAGGAGCGGCCTTGGCTACAGACATACACCACACACGGAATGCTGTAAGCCGGCGTGTAGATCTCTTCCACGGGAGGTGGCTCGTTCCCGGTGAGCGGCCTCAGAGCAGGCTCGGCGCCAGGAGCACAGAACTTTCACATGCTCACAGAAACCAGCCGAGTTTCCAGTGGCTTCCCTACCTTAAACATGTTGTAAATGAGATCGACGAGGGCCCAAAAGAGAAGGGAAGAGCGGTAGGCAGAATAGTCCTTCACTGCCTTGTCTGTCAGCCTGGAAAAGAAAATCCGATTGCATGCCCATGAAGACCCTGGACCGACACGCACGAGGACAGAGCAGAGCAGGACGGTACCAAGGCCAGAGTCACATTAATCTGTGCGCCACTCCCTTCCCGCCACCTGCCTATCTTGTCAGAAAAAAGCAGCTATGGGCAAGAACCTCTGAAGCCTGGACAATGATCCATGAAATACTCATCCTTCGTACGGGTGAATCAGAGCCGGGTGGACATAAGGTGCACGTGGCAACCCAAGACCACTGCCCTGAGGACACACCAAGGAGTCCTATGTGTTCCTGTGTTCAGTCCCCACACAAGCCCTTGGACTCGCTGGGACCTCATAAACAAAGCGGGAAACAGGGTTCTCCCTCAGTCTGGACATTCCCCCCCAGGAGAATTTTCACAAACAGTCAGCAGACTCAAGCCAGCCAAACACAGGAATTTGGCAACCAGTGGCTGTGTTAGAAAGACAGCGAGCTGGAGGGGGAGAGACTGTTGCTGAGCAAGAGTACTATCTAGGATGGAGGGTGCAACCAACACCTCCTAAATCCTGGGTAATCCTAGAGCTGCCACCACACCCCTCTGCCTCTGTCCAGGACCATCTCCACTTAACCCAGTGATTCAGTGCAGGATGAGAGGCCAGCAGGCCCTCGGAATGCCGGGGGCAGCCTGTGACACCGTCCCCTCTTGGCAGACACTGCTGGCGTGAGGAGCGATGACCCTAAATCACGGTGGTAAAGCCACTGTGAAATAGACAGCCCAGACCCCTCTCTGCACCGGCAGTGAAAGATCCGTCCTAGGATTCAGTTTCTACCATCCAAGATCTCTTACAAGAGGTTTTATTTGCACACTGCCCTCACATCTGCAATAAGTAAAGACTAGATGAAACCTTGTCGTGGAAATCCTGTATCTTACAACACACTGGAACAAAGCCCGTAACCAAAGGAACTAAAATTTAGTATTAAAGTGTATATATCAAAGAATCAGCAAAGTAAAACAGGCAGAGAGAAGCCAAAACTATCCTGTATGGGCCGCAAGCAAAGGGACTGCTGAACAGGGAATGGGCCACCCCTACATCCAATAAATATAAATTCATTAAACAAAAATAAAGTAAAACAATAACTGAGATAATTGTTTGCTACAATATTCTTCCTGTTCCCTCCCTGCACCCCAGTGTCCTCCAAAGCACCCACTCTTTCCACGGCCCTTCGTGGGGACTCTGCAGCCTTAGGCAGGCCTGGGGGTAAGGGAGGCACACAAGTCGCCAGATAAGGCTCTGATGGAAGCCTAGAAAGTCCCAGGCCTAACTACTGGCAAGTTCCTGGCAGAGAAACCCTTCTTCAGTGTAAGAGATGCAAAAGGTCAGATTCTCTTGTGCAAATCCCTAGATTTTGTATCGGCTACTGCCTCCCACCCCATCATGGACTCAGGACAGTCTCCTGCCAGGGACACTGCCCAACCGCCAGGATGACGCCCTCTGAGTGTCCCTCTAGCACAGTCTCTCCTTGGAGGGTGTCCCAAATACGGGGCTCACGCCCGGCCCCTTCCCTGCTCGGGCCTCCACCCCTCGCCAGGTTTGGTGGCTGCTGTGCTGTGGTAAGCAGGAATCGTGAGTGACCTGCCCAACTTAATTATTTCAGGCTAATTAGCAGAGGTGACTAAACCACCACAGAGAAAACAGCAGCTCAGGAGCGAAGCCCACACCGGTGTTCCTGCTTCAGCTGTGACCCCACGGGCTTCTCCTGAACTGCCTGGGACTGTGCCGTGTTCTGGTCTCCCCGCTGAAAGCAGAAGAGCTCCTGTGCCTTCAGATTTCACACCTGCCACTGAGAGCCAGTGCCCTGCAAACAGCCACTTTCTGTGCCACGGAGACAGGCTGAGCCTGCCTTATCAACAACCTGGTATCTTCCAGATCTAACTTTTGATTTCTAGCAGCTAGTTCAGCATGAATGCCTTGGACTCTGGGAAACACTGGAAGGGGATAGGTCCAGAATTCGGGCACAGGTGAGGCAGGAAGCTGACAAGACTCGCCCCCTCCTCCTTGACACAAAGCAGCTGGTACTAGCCGGACTCAACAGCAGAGCCCTGCCTGGGACCAGCAAGACAGGGTAAATCAGAGCTGGTAGACTTGAAAGTACCAGGTGTGCCAGTCCAGGCACACAGCTCTTCCCCCTTGGTCTGTGCCCCCTTGGTCCGTCATTGTCAGGGGCTGGAAAGCTCCTCCTCTGCTCCCTTGTTGGCCTGCAAATGTGGAAATGTTCCCTCAGATCCTAGCAAAAGCAGACAGACGAACACAGATCTTCCACTCCAGGGAAGTGAAAAACCTACAGCCTACTCTGGAGCCCAGGACAGGCAGAGAATGTGCAGAGACTGTGCAGGGCCACCATGAGCCTAGAGTCATGCCCATGGAGTCCATGCAATGTGTGGAAATCTGCGGTCATCTCAAAGGGCTTCCTGCTGTTTATAGTTGTTTCTCTCAAGATGCCGCCCATCTGACCCAAATCACAGCACAAGGTCATGAAAACAAAGACCCTTCCTTCCCTCCTGAACTGTCGTTCCTTCTTTGGGACATGTCCACACGAACAGAAGAAAGGCTCATGGAACATGGGGCAGACGGGATAAAAATGTGACCAAGGAGCAACATAACGAGCTTTTCGTGATCAGAAGAGAAAGTCCCCAGTGCAGCCATGCAGAAGCCTTCCCAGTTAATGGCCAGCCCAGCAGGACTGGTAAAACCCAGTTACCTGCCCTAGCTCCCTCCTGGCCCTAATTCTCCTCATCAGTAGTCTTGCCCTGTGCCTGGCTGGCTGTTTCTCTGAAACCGTCCACACACTGAAGCCTGGCTCTACCTTTCTAGTGGCTTAACACGACACCCAGAGGTAGCCAGGCACCTGCCAGCCATTGGGCCCAGTCTCTCAGCAGGGCAGACTTGAGGTGAGAAGGGACAGAAGGGACTGAGTTGAGCGAGCAGGCCCTCTCTTAGGACACAAGGGGAATACACAAAGCAGACACTAGGCAGCCTGGAAGATGGTACCCTCTGAGGCAGAGACTGACCTGGTGGCCCCCCCTGGAGCCACTGCCCGGGCCTGAGAGGTCACCAGCAGCCTCCGCAGGATTTCCACACGTGTGGCTCTCCACTTCTCGGGGGGCAGGATGTGGAGGGCCAGGACTGTGAAATAGTGGGGCCCATCCACTTCAAAGGCACTCTCCACCCACTTCTCCTTGGGCTGCTCCAGAAAGCCCTGGAGGTTCTTCTCTTCTCGGGAAGTTGCTCGGGTTCTGGAACAAAAGGGTCACGATGAAACCAGGGTAGAAGCAAGGCACCAACAGCAAGAGGGAAGGAGATTTGGTCAATTCTCATCTTTAAAACTTCTGGGACGCTTGGATCATAGAGCACGACCACCCACCCTTGACTACCCCTCCCCCCCCCCGAGGGCTGCAGCCCCCCCTCCAAGCCCTTCTTGGTGGCATTTTCCCTGCCCCCACCCCACCCCCGATTCAGTTCTGACAACTCGCTGGCTCTTGAGCCCCCTGCAGATGGCGGGCACACTCACAAATACTCCATCAGAGTGTCCTCACAACCCTAGAAGGTGACAGCTGGCACCTTTTTACCATGATAGCCGATGCCCAGAGAAGTGCAGTGACCTTCCCAAAGCCAGCAGGTCTGTAAGTGAGGGGGCCAAAGTGAGCCCAGATTCTGACTCTGCAAGCCAGCCCGTGTTCTCGCTTGGCCCACGCAGTCCTCACAGCTAGGTTGTCTGCGCTACGTCCACAGCGGTCCCCTCTCTGGGCACTCTGTTTCTGTGTTTCCCTATGTGTCTGCATCCCCTCCTCCGTTACAACAGCTACTTCCGGGCAAGCATGGCTCCCCGTTCTCCCTCTTGCCTGAAGTGTGAGGATATGATCACAAGCCTCACTACCAGGCACCACTCTGGGAGCACGAAATGGATCATCTCACCTAACCCTGACAACGGCCCTAAGACAGAAGTACTACCCCGATTCCACAGAAGGGGAAACAACAGAGAAGAGGAATTTGCCCAAAGTCACACACTGGGGAGTGGAAGAACTGGGATTCGAACCCCGGCAGCCTAGATGCCGAGCTGGGCCTCCGCATTCTCAATCCCCGTGAACGCCCCCTGCCCCCCAAACCCCGGCCACCAGCTTCAGCAAGTGGCCACTGGAACGGCACAAGGACACCACTGAAGACCTTCCTGATCACATACTCCTGGACCCTATAGCCTAAATGGTGCTCTCACAACAAGGGCACTTGATGCCCTATCCTCATCCTGTGGGAGAAGAAAACAGGACCCCAGTAGCCACAGGAATGGAAGTCCCCAGGCCTGCAGACAGCATTGGCAGACACTGGACCGTAGGAGGGAACAGTGTAAGGACACCTTGCTTCCTTCTGCTCCTGAAGAACGGACACAGATGGCACAGATGGGACATTCCCAACTTGACTTTCCAGAACTGGGAGTCAGAAGTGCTCTGCCACTGTAGCACATGCCCAACTCTGCTCCAGTTCACAGTGTGACCTACCCACCCATGGACCAAATGTGCCACCCAGGCCCTGCTGTAACCACACTCACACCACAGTGAAGCGACCAGCTAAGGGAGCGGCCGGTGGCTCGTCAACAGTGCCTCCCATGAAGCTTCCAGGTCAGCTTCTAACTGACCGAGACAGCCACGGCACAGCGGACTCCCACCCTGACCAAGGGACTCGGGCAGGAGTTACTAGTACCGGGAACCTGAGAAACCCAGGGCCACCTGAAGTCGCTGGCTCTCTTCTGCTGCCTCTGCGGGGCTGCGTTTCCCCTGGAGTGGAACAGTCCGCTCTGCCTCACAGCTGCCAAGAGACAGGTCTCCACAAAGCCAAGGGCTCTGTCAAAGGCCCCACAAACACCGGTAATTAGCACCGCTCAGGCCTGCAGCGGTCTGGACAGTGGGAACACTGGTGCTGTCAACAATGTGGGTGTTTCTTCTGACGGTCTCCACAGCTTAGCAGATGAGTCACACACTGACAGAGACCTGCCCAAGCACCTTTTTAACAATGAGGGCGCGGTCTGGAGGTCAGCCTTCTATCTCCCCGGGAAATGGGAGGGAAGGGGAAAACAACACTATTGAAGACAGCAGACCAGAAAGGACAAGAGACAGATTGTCCTGCTGCCTCACCCGCCTGCAGCGGCCTCAGGCGGACTGCGCACGGCCTTCCAACAGCTGGCCTGTTCCCTGCCCAACGCAGGTGTCAGACTCTTGTGGGAAAACAGGGCCTAAAGCACAGAACTGTGCAAACCAAGAGCTTAAGTATATTAAATCTCCTAATTCACTTTTATAAATCTGGGCCGAAATGAATAAATACTATTCTCTACCCTAAATGTTTCTTTAAAATTATACTTTCCGTTATCAGCGTAACTACTCCATGTGGGACGTTTTAAAATAGATAAAAATACAAGCCCTCTCCTCCTGGCTATCAGCTGACTTTCTCAGATAATCTTCAACACTCCCTGCCCCTCAACTTGCCAGAAGGACTGTTCACTAGAGAGGAAATAGGGACGGCAAGTCCAGGCCTCCATTTATGAGAAGGGTCCCTGGTTCTGCCGCAGCCCCTGGCTGTGAAACCCTCTCCCGTTCACCTTGTGTGCTTGACAGTGACTGTGTGCAGCTCTGACCCACGGCCTCCCCCATCCAAGAGCACCAAGTTCCGCGAGGAATGGAGGCTACGTCACAGTGGAAGCTAAGGAAGTCCTTTGGTGGTCTAGCCTTGACCATTTCCTGCTCCCCTCTGGGCTGAGAGTCAGTCCAAGGACACAGCCTTCGGCTGCCCACGGCGGGGGATGGAACTGTTCTGGAAAGGAAGTCACCTTTATCACCTTATTCTGTGGGACTCCAAAAAGCCGCAGATGAACATGCGTGCTTCAGCAAAGGCTACCTTAGGTCAGCCCTATGTTCTCGAACAAACGCGGGCAGACATGAGAAAACTGAGACCATATTGGGCAGAGGGGCACAGGGGCACAGGAGGGCCGGCCGGACGCTGCCCAGCGGGGCTGAGATACTGACGTGTTCAGGACATAAAGCACAGTGTGAATGATGTACGGGATCAGGTGGATGTTGCTCTCCCGGCCGCCCCCGCCAGTGTCAGCGCTGAATGACTGCTCCATGGCAAAGCGCAGGAAGAGCAGCTTCATGTCGTGGATGTTGAGCTGGTACGTGGGCTCCCGCTGGCCCGTACATTCCTGGAGGTAAGTGTTGTGCCTGGGGAGCAGGAGAACAAAGGCCGTGAGCAAAACAAGTTCCCTAGGGACAGCCGGCTTGGAAGGCAGAGCCCCCTCGGCTGGCATGGCCCGATGGCGGCAAAGGCCCCACAGGCAGACAGAGGAATGCAGGGCTGAGCTGAGGACGGCCATGGGCGCCTGCAGGAAGATGGGAACAGGGAACATTTCCATTTCTGCTGGGATGGAACGAGATGCTCTCCAAGCTCTGAGGAGAACTTGCCAGTTTTGGGGGGCCCACTTCCTGATAAACAAATGTCATAGAATGTATCATGGCCAAATCCAGAAGCACATCTTGGAAGAAAAAATGTGGAAGGTATTCATTCTAACAAAGTGATCTATCCATAAGAATCTTTTCTTCAACCTCCAAATGAAAGGTATTTTTCTACATCAATATATGCCACCATTAGTCTGGGCTCTGCCTGACTGTGCGACCTCAGGTAATTTACTCGACCTCTCTGTGCCTTAACTTCTTCATCCACAGAGTGTGTAGTAACAGCACATGGTAAGCATCTCAGTACATTGTCCATCATTATTACTGCCAGGTACCTTTCCATCCCTGAGCCTTTTTTTTTTAAGATTTTATTTATTTATTTGTCAGAAAGAAAGAGGGAGGGAGAAGCACACAAGCAGGGGGAGTGGCAGGCAGAGGGAGAAGCAGGCTCCCCGCTGAGCAGGGAGCCTGATGTAGGACTCGATCCCAGGACCCTGGGATCATGACCTGAGCCGAAGGCAGACGCTTAACTGACTGAGCCACCCAGGTGTCCCATCCCTGAGCCTTCTAATAGGACACGGCGTGGGGCACCACTCCCCAAAGCGCCGGTAAGAGTGGGGACCTCATCAAAGCTTTAGCAACTCTACTCTGGATTTGAGGACGAGGGATGCTTGAAAGGAGCCTGATATTCCCCATGCCAATGAGCTATTTGTGTTATTTAAACCTGAGGCAACACACTGCAGAAGAGAAATCTGGGAAATGTTGATTTTGAGGACACAGCGTCCTGTGTCTTATGCTCTGAGATCAACAAGGGAGAAGAGGGAGCGAATAACCAGAAGTTCCACATGATGCACCAGACACTGAGGGTGCTGGTTTCTCGCAGCCGAATTCCTCCCTCTTCCAGATGCAGCTTCCCTGACAGCACGCAGAGACCAGGGTTCCCAAGGACAGTGACAGGCCTCTAGACCGAGCTGACCACTGACATCCCCCCTTCTCCTGGCAATCCCCCCTTTTCTGCCCTGCACACCATTCAACACTCACCTTGCCAAGCAGGTGGCAAAAGCTGATTCAGGGACATGGGGCCCCCAGACTGGAAGGAGCCCATTGCACTTAGTGTTGGCGTTCTGAAGGGCAGCACTTTCCCACTCTTCCCGGCCACGAGCCAGCCTGGATTGGGACGAGAGCAGGGACAAGTGACCGTTGGAACTGATTTGGCAACCGGGCACCTGGACGAATGGGGGTGGAGAAGGGTTTGCTAATACTAAGGAAAGACGTCAGCCCATGCACCTGACTCCAGAGAGATTTAGCCCTCTCTATTACAATATGGTAAATGCCAGCTTCGCTGCTTCAGGGAAGCAAGGTTGCTTTCTCCAGCCTTAGGCCAAAAGCCAAGTGGATTTTCCTAGTCATATGACACGAGTGGCTCTTGGGTTTAAGGCAGGACACCCTCCTCCTGAGACGAAACCCTCACAGTCGGCATCTACCCCCTCCCAGTACAGGGTCCTGGGCAAGCTGCCCCCTCCTCTGAAGTGACACAGGCCTGGACTTGCACCTGAGGGAGCAGCCTACGGAAGAGCCCAGGCCTACCTGACAGCAGCTAGGTGGCAATCATAGTGCACGATGTTGAAGTGGGATACAGTGCTATAGCCCTGCTGTTTCCGGGGCTTGTTCTCCATCTCTTCCAAGGCTACCCGCTTGGTGAAGGTATAAATGCCCAGGACTTTTGTGGGCTGCAAAGACACCAGAAAAGGAGAAGGTGAGGTGAACCTCAAGGCAGGCTTTGGGAAGAGGCGAAGCAGAGGAGAGCGGACCCGCGGGCCTCCCCTCCCGGGAAGGAATGCACTCAGACAGGGGGTGGTGGATCAGCACCTCCATCTCTTGGTTAAGCACTTGGCTGGGCACAGCCCCAGGGAAATGAGGAACGTGGGGAGCAACCAAAATAAAGCAGATGCTGTGCAGATGGGAAAGCAGAAATGGAAGCCTAAACTGTCACTCTTTTCTTTTTGCTGCTTTACTTATCTGAAAAGGAAGAATAAAGTGTCTTCTGGGTAAGTCACTTGCTTTACAAAACTTATCAGGCTGCTCCCAGGAGCCAGTGCCATAGTAGGACTTACAAGGCTTGTGGCCCTTCAGCAGTGTGGATGCTAAGCAGGGCATTCAAGCTGGAAGTGGAGAGGACGCCTTGTAGGCCTTCAGGGGAACAAACGGGTCACTCGCTGCTCTGCTCCTTTCAGTCATAAATCTAGTTTGGTAGAGGTCCTGACCTTCCCCCAGGTATCCTGGTTAGAAGCAGCATGGTGTATTTTTAAAAGCCCCAGGTCTGGAGTCAGAGAAGCCTGGGCTAAAATTCTGGCTCTGCCATGTGACCCTTGTTTTCCCATCCATAATTTGGGGTCCTGTAGCTTTAGAAACAAAATTACAGAAAGCTCTGGGTACTGGGACTAGTATATAGAAGGAATCCAGTGATGGTGATGTCAAGGATGGTGATGATGGTGATGATGATAGTGATGGTGATGGGGGTGGTGGTGGTGGTGAAAACTATTCAGAGCAGTCTGCCTTCCCCTCCCTTTAGAGATGACAGCTGGCCCTGACACACCCCTCGACACCGGCCCACCTAAGAATGAGGAAGGCCGGCAGGAGAAGGCCACCACTGGCGCAAGCGGCCAGGCTTGCCCAGGCCAAGCACTCTACCTGGAACTTGTACCCTTCCCTGCAGATGCAGCAGGTGAGGCCCGGCTCCTCAATCAGCTCCTCCATCTGCTTCAGGAGCGCTGTCTTGGTCACGACCTGGCCCTTTTCGTTTGTCTGCAGGGGAACCCAAGTGGTATGTTGGAAGGTGAGTTCCACCCACCCCCCACCCCCCAGCTTGGGGATGCTTGGAAACAGGGCTGCCCATCCACAGACACTAGAGGGAGGATGCATGGAAAGGAAACCTCTTTAGGTGGCTTCCAATGAGGGTAAAGACCGAGATTCTTCTGCTATTCTCTTCCTGCAGGCTGCCACGCACCATCAGAAAAGCCCCCTTTCTTTGTGCCAGCACTTCCCAGTCTTAGCTGCCAAGGGCTGTTGCATTAGGATTCACTTTACGGTTTGCATGGGAGTTCTAAACTGCTGACACCCAAGCCTGTGCTCTGCAGAAGACATTCGTGGGACTACTGCTTCTTGCAACATGGGGCAGTAAGAGCAGACCATCACGTCCAACAGATGTGGGTTCAAACTCTTGTCCACCTCTTATTCATCATGCACCTTGGCCTGTTTCCCTTGCTTCTCAGCCTCTATTACTTCAACCAGAAAATGAGTATATAGTATCACCCTCACAGAATCACATGAGGGCTTAAATAAAATCTTATGAGCAAGGTGCCTAAACATAGTGCCTGGCAAATAGTAAATCCTCCATGAGGAAGGGTTATCATTATCATCCCCATTTTTACTGTTTCCGTGAATCTGTTAAGTTTTTTAGCCTCTGAGTCCCATCTGCATAGTGGGACCATAGTCCCAGCTCTGAGGGTTGTCAGGAAGATCACAGAAGGTAAAGCTCCTGGCACAGTGCCTGGCACACCTAGTTCTCTCCTCCTCCTCCTCGCCAGCCTTCACCCCCACCATCCCCAAACCAGCCCTGTCCCGAAGCACAGCTATCTCCTCCTCAACAGCATAGAAAAGAACGTGGAGACTCCCGGACAGTGGCTTTACCGTCATGCCCAGGGTGCCCAGAGCCTTCTGCCTCATTGCCATGGCCATGCGCTTCTTCTCAGCACGGGTCTCCCTGCGGGCAGCATCGATCTTCTTGTTTACATCAGGGTGCTCCCGCAATGCCTCCAGCAGGTTCTCTGCCAGGGTCCCAATGCCCTCATCGCTGGACACCTGCTCCAGTTTATGTAGGTTTGTGATGGAGTCTGTTCCGATCAGAACCTACCAAGGACAGACCAGAGACATACATGTTTCCAGTCAGGCGAACAAACATTCTATCCAGGAGCTTATAGGTTCAGAAAACTCAACAGACTGTACTCAATCTCATGTCATCTGTTCAGTTTCAATCAAATCCTTTGAATGTGTGTTTCAAAAAGTTCAACAAATGGAGGAGGGCTTGACTCTGTCACTGACCTTTGACCAGTCACTCTGCTCTTTGGCTCCAGCACCCATCTATAAAAGGGGAATAATGGGGATGCCTGGGTGGCTTGGTCAGTTAAGCGTCACCTTTGGCTCAGGTCATGATCCTGGGGTCCTGGGATCGAGCCCTGCATTGGGCTCCCTGCTCAATAGGGAGTCTGCTTCTCCCTCTCTCTCTCTCTGCCTCTCCTCTGGCTTGTCACACGCCCCCCCAAATAAATAAATAAAATCTTAAAAAAAAAAATAGGTATCACCCAGAAACCCCTGTGCTTGAGAAGGTTGGCAGTCACTGCATGACAGCACCATGTTGTCAACACGTGTGGGAGAACAGAACATGGAAGGCAGGGCAGGTCCGACAATGCTCTCCAGGTGAGTGGAGAAGGAGCACTGTACCACCAAAATCCCCCCACCCCCTGGCACAAGTGTATTAATGCTAATTACTACTGTACGTATTTGACAATAAATGGCAAACAACAGAACCAACTTGTAACGTGAAAGCTCAGCACTCAACTAAGATCACTCACCAGCTCATACACCTACCCTCATAGCAGGTACACTTCCAAGCTGCACCTCAGCAAAACTATAGGTCATCTCACATCTCCTGATCCTAAATGCTGAGCCCACAGCGCAACTATCTACAGAACTACTGCGCAGGTACGCCGACCTCCTCACGCTGGGTGGTAGCTGCGTGCGTGTGCGCACACACATCTGCAGGAAGCCATGCTTTAGGTGCTAGGGGGACAAAGACCCGACCCTCCTAAAGCTTACACTCTAACTGGGCAAGCAGACACATGTCAACAGTCTGACAGAACGAGCCCTCCTGCACCTTGCTTCAAACCCCCTACGTTTCCTTCAAGGGCACCACCACTCTCCTGTCGCCCAACCCAAAACTGAACAGAGTTCTTGACTCATCCAGTTTCTTCACCCCTCATGTGCAACCAATCTCCAAATCCCATTCATTCTGCCTCCCAGACCACTGTCCACCTCACATGCTAGCTTAGCTGCCTTCACCTCTTACTAGATTATGATAAGAGGCAAACAACCATCTCTACGATCTGTCATCTCCCCTCCTTCCAGTTCATGGCCCGGGTCATGGCCCTCGGGAGAAAATGCATACTCCTCTCTTTGGAGAATGTGCCCTGGATCGGGGTCAGCTCTCGCCCCACCTCCCCCCCACCCCCACCAATCCCCATGCAACTGCTCCCAACCCCCGAGTGCTTCTAGCATCCTTTGGTTCCTGAGTCTTAGCAGGTGCCATACCTTCTTCTAAAGCATCCTCCTTCCTTTGGCCCTTTCACACTGCACTTATCACCTTCACACTACACTTATTACCGGGTACGTGGCTATATCTTCCACCAGAGAGTGAGCTCCGAGAATCACAGGCTGTGACCACCCTGGTCTCCAATGTCGCCTCAGCCTAGCACAGCTCAGGTACACAGTAAGTGCTAAAAATGTGTTGCTAGGAAGTAAATGGTCACAGGTGTGAATGCCGAGCTCCTAACTAAACAAAGTCTTAATCTAAAGAACGTAATCTGACTTAGTAACCACAAAGAAGCCTGGACATCAGCTGACCCAGGCTTGGCCATATCACAGCCCCACTCCTGGATTCACCCACATATAAAACAAATGTTACAAGAACACAGAAACTACTATACGTGAAGACTCCCGTGTAAGAAAAATTATCTCCACAAAGGTATGCTAATTATGACTACCCCCACTGAACTGAACAAAAGTTTAAAACAAGAGAGACACAAGAATCCTACAGCCAAGCTACCCTACCCTACTTTTGGAATGAGCTATCAGAACCGATCACCAAAAGAGCACGTGGGATTACATTCGATGCATAACACCATACACAGAAAAAAAACCAGCCCTGAGGACTCTCAAAACTCAACATTAAAAAAAAAAAATCCAATTAGAAAATGGGCAAAAGATATGCACAGGAAGGTCACTGAAGAAGACACACAGATGGAAAGTACGTGGAAGGTGTACAGCACCATTAACCGCTAGGGAAATACAAATTAAAATCGCAGTGAGGGAGCGCCTGGGTGGCTCAGTTGTTAAGCGTCTGCCTTCGGCTCAGGTCATGGTCCCAGGATCCTGGGATCGAGCCCCGCATCGGGCTCACTGCTCAGCGGAAAGCCTGCTTCTCCCTCTCCCACTCCCCCTGCTTGTGCTCTCTCTCTCGCTTTGTCAAATAAATAAAATCTTTTTAAAAATTAATAAATAAATACATCACCATCACCTATCAAAGTGGCTAGATGCCACCAAATGCTGATAAGGATGCAGGGACAGTAGCTCACTCAACGCACTGCTGGTGAGAATTAAAATGGGGCAGCCACTCACTCTAGAAACCAGCTTTGCAGTTTCTAATAAAACTAAATCCGCCACTACTGTATAACCCAGCAACTCCATGCCTAGGCATTTACCCCAGGGAAATGAAGATTTCTACACATACACAAAACAACTGCACGTGAATGTTTATGGCCGTTTCGTTTGTAACATCCAAAAACTGGAAACAATCCAGGTGTTAACGGGAGAATGGTGAGGTAGCCTGTGGAACCCACACTATGCAACACTAGTGAGCAATAAAAAGGAACAGACTACCAATACACACAACCTGGATGAGTCCCCAGAAAATGATGCTGAGTGAAAAAAGCCAACCCCGAAAGGCTACGTGCTCTCTGATGCCACATATAACATTCTTGAAGTGACAAGCTTATAGCCGCGGAGAGCAGATCAGGGGTTGCCAGGGTTAGTGCCAGGGTGCATAAGAGTATAAAAGGGAACAGGGGGATCTCTGACGACGAAACTGTCCTGAATCCTGACTGTATCAGTGTCAATACCCCAACTGCGATGCTCTATGTGGTTTCGTATGATGTTACAATTGAGAAACGGGCATATGAGATTTCTCCTTAACCTTACAGGTTAACCTACAATTATCTCAAAGTGAAAAGTTTAATTTAGAAAAACCAGCCTGGCCACCTGTCTGGGCCAGTGAGAATTTGTGAGGGGTACCAGATACTCCAGCTCAGGGATGAGCAGCAGAATGGAATGAATGGTGGGTCTCTCTGAGAACAGTTTCCAGCTGCCTGAAGCAGAGCAAGAAATGGTGGTGATGGTATTATTAATGTCCCAAATGACCCCAATGACGACAGCCAGAAATCAAAATTGTTTTACACTCTGGCCACCATACCTTTAGTTCAATTGCTGCTCAGATGACCCAAAAGATAATAAAGCCCCATGTAAGAATGAGGCGAGGGAGGAAGTCAGTCACTATAGCTTACTCCTCTCCACACAGAGCTGAACCAGATGACCTCTGAGAGTCTCCTCTACTCTAGGGGTCTTACATGCTAGGGGAAGTCACATCCTGAGGCTAATCAAGCTGGTTCTCTTCATTCAGCCACAGCAGACTAGAGCATGTGGTTCCTTCACCATACATGTCCTGCTTCCAGAATAAGGTCCATAGGCATGCTGGCTACTCACTCACCTGGGTGGCGGGGTGCTGGATGGCCAGCCCCCGAAGAAGCCTCAAGATAAATGGCAGGGCTGGGCGAGATAAGAACTTTTTCCAGATGTCAGCATCCAGACTGCAAAGGAAAAGAAGCTGATTAGCAGGCCAGAGGAGCAAAGCCTACCTAGAAACCAGCTGCTGATTCTATTCTGGCTTGTTTAAACGTGACCCTTCAAGAGGGCCATCAAGAATCACAAAGCATCACCTAGCTCAGCTAGGCAGCCAGACAGAAATGAGTATTCTGAACAGAAACCAACAAGCTGCCTCCTTTTCCCAGCCCCAAAGGGCTCTGCGGTGGCTGAGTCGTCACCTTGATAGTTTCTGGAAGGGGAGGGAGACCCTAAGGAGGGCCAAAGGGGACTATGTGAAGCTTTAGGCCACAGCAATGAAGGAGAAAAGGAACCAGAAGAGGGAAGAAAAGCAGCCGCACCGACAGAGCTGTTTCTTACTTCTTGGCGCTGGGAATGTGCTTTTTCATATAGTCCAGGGCACTCTGGGTGATTCCCTTCTGGAGAATCAGATCCTTTAGCTGATGCCCATTGCTGCTGTTCTTGATGCCGGCTGCAATCTTACAGAAGCAGTCCAGGAAGACCTTATCATCGCCGCTGTGGTCTTCATCATACCTGCAGCAGAGAGCAGAGCCCCAGGGTGTGAAGGAGGCGACACACGTGCATCACGTTGTTCTCTCGGTTAACGATCTTCAACAGTCTACAGGATCAAGTCTAGACTTCTTGGCATGACACGAGGAGCCTGCTGATCTGGTTCCTGCCATTCCTCCTTACCTGCTACATCACCCAAACTCCCAACATTCTCTCACGTTTTCATGCTTTGCACACTTGACTCTCTCCATCTTGTCATGCCCCTGTCCCATCTCACCAGCCCCTTCACTCCCTCTGCCAAGCCAATGTAACACAGCATAGAGTGACTCCCCACTTACAACGAACCTCTTAAAGGCCAGACACATACACGAAAATTTAACAGAAATTGTGATTCTTCCCGTAAGTCTCACAGAACTAGCTCAAGAGTATTGGTGAGGACCCTCATGTAGCCATCTGAAATCCAAGCACATACTTGTCAAAGTTACAGTATGGCTTGAACCGCTCCACCAAGATCTGCATTTTCTCCACCTCGCCAAAGGAAAGGTACGGGATGATGCGCAGCAGGCCCTGGAGCACGCTAGGGTTGGAGCGAACAAAGGTGCTGTTAATCTGGTCCAAAAGCATCACAAGCTGATCTTTGTCACCCGTCAGGAGGAGGTTGCCCTGCAGTAGAAAAGAGGACAGAAGACTCAGTAACAGTGTCAGGACTTTGGTCAGCCATATCTGAACCCCAGATGTCACCCACTTCCATCAGAAGCAGCCCTAGAAAAACTGTCTCAGCACTTCCTGGGGAATAATGAACAGTTTGAGTTCCACTTGATACTAGTTTCTAAGTTTCTGTGTGGCTCTGTTCAGTGTCAGGTAGTTAAAAATGTTAACACAATCTCCCCTCCCCGAAGAGAATGCAGGCTGCCTGATACTCACTTGGTCACACCTCTAGCCAAAACACTGAGTACCAACAGGGACAGGAGGAGGCAAGGGTGCAATCAGTGGAGAGAAACTGAACGAGGGAGTTGGAGACCCAGGTTCTCGGCCTGATTCTGCCAGCAGCCGACTACGGAACACTGAACGGCTGGCTCCCTTTACTTCTCTGGGCTTGGAGTTTCCTCAAGTGGACAATGAGGGGCTGGGCTAAGGCCCTGCCTATCAGCTGGAACATGCCAGCGTTCCATTAATGAGCAGCTTGTGAGTGAAAGAATATCCTCAGCAGCTTCGTTTCCTCCAAATCCACAGACTTCAGGCTTCAATGCCATCATGTCACCATTAGCTGAGCTTTGTCATTTCTATGACCAAAGCATGTTCAATCATTCTTGGTGGACACATCTGGACACATAAACAGGACTGCTGCTGGCAACAAGACACAGTATTGTCCATCTGCAGATGGACAGACTGGCCCCACGCACCTTGTCCTCATTCAGGGGCTCCGCGTTGGATTCATCCAGAATGATCTCCATGATGCTAAGCACCTGCTCAGCCACAGCTGCACCACCACTGTCCTTGCTTTCTTGCTCAGCCACCAGGGCCTGTAGGAGGAGACCCAGTTACTCTGGGAAAAAGACAACCACTCACTGCTGATGGGATCTGTTCCTCACCAATGTCCTTCATGGCCTTAATGCCAGAGACATGCGTGTGTGTGCGTGTGTGCATGTGTGTGTGTGTGTGGAGAGACAAGTGTGTGGACTTCTGCAGACAATGAAATTGTGCTGTTCCAGATCTCTATCTTGGTCGCTCTGACGACACTGGCATTACTTCTCCAACACTGTGCAGTCTGGACTGTTTCACAGACTAACTTCTTCTTATCTCTGATCTGAATTCAGGAAAGGGGCCAGGAAAGCTCTTGCATGTCCCGGCAGTAGCACAGAGGTGAGCCAGCAGGAAAAGAGACAATTTAAATGATCCATGCCTTGGGGCCAGTGAGCCAGACAGAGATAAAGGGTTTGAAAAGGCCACAAACCCATTTCATCTGAGCCCAGAGCTGAGATGCCCCTCCCCCTACCCACGACTTCTGAGGCTCACTCTACCGTCTGCAGCCCATACTCCTTACCAGGTTTAGGGTCCCCAGCATGACATTCAAGGTGTTCATTTCCAGCTTGACCAGCTGCTGTCGGTTGACTTTCACCTTCACACAGTAACTGAACAATTTCAGGAGCACCTGCCAAGAAAAGTCGGTCAAAACCCAAGAGGCCATCTTAAGAGTATAAAACGTGGGGACAAGCAAGAAAGAAATGTCTGAGAGGGGTCATGTACAATCAGTAGGTACTCTTCCCGAAGTGCAGGGAACAGAAAGAAAAAGTGTTTCTTGAGGGGACATGGTAAGGTGGGAAGGATCTCAGGCCAGACTGGCATTTTAAATAGCAATGTTCTCTGGCAATAGCCTACGTGGGCTTGGCATATCTCTACCATCTCTAAAACTGTGGCAATGACACCAATTCCTAGTGGAACAGGTGACACTCTGTTGTCCCAGGGAAATTCCAGTACTAACTCAGACTCTAATAGTAAACAGAAAGATTCCAATGCTCATGGCCTGTGGGAACTCAGAACCATGTAGGTCAGTTAGTTAGTTAGTTATTTTTCAAGTAACACTTTTCCTTTATCGAGATATGGGTTTGTTTTGTTCTTTTTACATTTTTCAGATTGTAATTCTTTTAACGCTTTTTTTCCCTTAATTCTTCACATAGGTCATTTAGAACACGATTACAATGATACACGTTCTCATATCCTCTGAAGCTGGAAATAACAGTGTAATATTTATGGTGCCTTTGGGATCCTCTACTCCTTAGGAGATAGATGAAGACCCAAACAAGATCCTACCAAAGAAATAAAAGAACTACCTAGAAAATCAGTTTAAAAAGCAACAGCAGTAATAATGGACTCAAGTGCAGTTCTGCGGGGAAAGACAGGCAGGCACTGGCTCCAAACAGGTGACTGAAGAGACGCAGCCGAAGGCTGCCAGTGCACTGGCTCTGGTGGGGAGAGGGCCAACAAACGGGGGGCACCCTAGGGGACAGAGGGCTCGGGAGGCTGCTAGGCCCAGGGCTGCCTTGCCCTGGCCTGTGGCACCATGCCGCCCTCTTAGGGTTACATGGCACAGTGGCCACAAGCTTCTCTCCACAGGGGCCGCTCTCAAAGCAGAGGGCTGCTCCCTCCTTGTCACCCCCAACTCACGGTGAGAAGGTGGCGTCCCTGCTTGAAATCTCTGATCCCGGCCAGTCTGTTGAGCATGCACTCCAGGCCCCCACACTGGGCCATCACACCAGCCATCTTATACACTTCCTCTTCATCTTCTTCTTCATCTGAGGGAGGCAGGAAGCCACACAGAAATGGCAGGGAAGGGAAGGATGGAAATAAAACAGATAATCCTTTTCCGGGCTGATCACTAGTTTCCTCTTTCTTATCTCCAAGAAAAGCATAACAATAGAAGGGATCAATACTGGATATTAAATTATGAGACTGGGGGCGCCTGGGTGGCTCAGGTCATGATCCCAGGGTTCTGAGCTCCCCGCTCAGCGGGAGGCCTGCTTCTCCCTCTCCCACTCCCCCTGCTTGTGTTCCCTCTCTCGCTGTGTGTCTCTCTGTAAGATAAATAAATAAAACCTTTTAAAAAAGAATAAATAAACTACAAGACTAAAGCCAATTACAATTATTTATTCAAATATATAAAAATACAAGCACCAGCACCACAAAAAAAACAAAGCAAAAAAACCCCCCAAAAACCTAAGCTAAAAATAAATCTGAACTTAAGTTTGTTGCTAACTGCACTTTATTCCCCAAGTTTGTTGTTGTTGTTGTTGTTGCTTTAACTCCTGAGGGGTCGGAATCAGGCCATAGATGCCTGTACTTTTCCTCAGTTGGAGAAGTAATCTCCCGTCAATTCCCATCAGAGCTACAGGAGAGTGTATGTTCAGAATGCCCCCAAATCCCAGGATGTGAACCACTCACTGGCCCCAGACCCCCCACCCGATGCGCAGCAGTGTCTGTGGGGAGGGCCTACCTGTGGTGGAGTCCAGGGACTCGATAAACTCCTCGGTGGCATCGCCCAACAGCCCACGCATGCGGTAAACAATCCTCATGGGCTCTCCCTGAGCAGAGGCAGGTAGACAAAGGTGCTTGTAAACAGGCCCAGAAAATGCAAAGGACTCAACACCTGGCCTCGTTCTTCTATTTCTCTCCAAGATCTTAACCACAACATCTAGAATCCAAGCACACTGCGACTCACGTAGGGGAAAGGCAGCTAATTTTATGCAGTGTCTACTGTGGGCCAAGAGTGGGTGTGAACCATTTTATAAACACATTCTCATTTAATTTCATTACAACTATATGTAACAACGATAATCGCTATTAAGTATTGAGTGTTTAACTCTGCTAAGTTCTACCCTAATGGAGCACTTCACATCATCCTCTTACACTAGAGGTTAAACAGCTTTTTCAGAGTTATCCAATGATAAGCACAGTCTAATCCCAAGCCTGTGCCTCCTACAGGAGCACAAATTCTAACCAACGGGGACCACTTCCCAAAGAATCAGGACAAGCAAGATCAATCAGATCAAAGAGCTTTGATTCAAGACTCAGGAATCAAAAGCAAGAGCATAATCCAATCCTGAGGTCTTCACATAATCACATAACAAGGAAAGGGTTCTTCCAAAATTACTCAAGTTAAAACCTCTAACTTGATGGAATGATTAGAAAGAAGTCTTCTGCAAACTTTACTAGACTGGAGGATGGTGACAGGTCACTATACACCGGGTACTAAGTTAAGCACTCTCCCATCTACATTTATCTTATTTTGGAATTAAGAAACAGGGGTCTGAAGTCACCCTGTATGAAATAAGGTTGAAGAGCAGATATCACATTAATTCAAGTTGACTGCCTCTAAGCCCAGGCCCAGCTTCAGGAGAGGAAACCCTCCTGGGAGAGAACCTGTCAGAAAGGCCGCTTACAGAAGTATATTCCCAGCTATCGGAGCCCAGTGGGAACTTAAAGAAAGAACGGCTGAAGAACAAGGGCAGAAACAGACACAGAAAACAGAATAGGCTCAGGGCGCCCAGGTGGCTAATCAGTTAAACATCTGACTCTTAATTTCAACTCCAGTCATGGTCTCAGGGTCGTGAGACCGAGTCCCGTGTCAGGCTCTGTGCTCTGTGTGGAGTCTGGTTGAGATTCTCTGTCTCCCTCTGCCCCTCCCCCTGCTCGTGCGCTCTCTCCCTTGCTCTCACTCTCTCTCTCAAATAAATAAAATCTTAAAAAAGAAAACAGAACAAGCTCTAGTCAGCAGCTAAGGAGACAGGCTGTTTATCAGGGGAAAAGAGGAGTGGAGTAAAAAGGCAAGTTGATGAAGGCCCTGACAAAAAGGTACCACAAACTCTGGACTTTGCCAGAAGAACCCCTCAGTGGACTGAGTGCTAATGTGAAAGGCGGTGACCCTCAACTTTTTCCTTGCCTCGTGGTACAAAAGGGGAGCTGCCCATGGATGCTCTTTGGGTTCTGTACCACCATTTCTAAGGACAACCATACAAGCTTGGTCTTTATTTTTTGTGTGCCATTCTGTTTTGATGCTCAAGGGTCAATGACAAGATCACTGGATGGGGCAATCTTCTGTGTGGACCTCTGCCACTGACAGTACCCACTGACCAGGGTTCCCAGCATAGCGGGAGAACAGAAGGAGACAAGCAAAAATATGTGACAGACTGAAGGCCAAAACATACTAGCAGACACTACCAATTTAGTGTCTTAAACTCTCCAGAAATATGTGGGACTAAATCAGAAAAGTTTACCATGCTTCAAGGGCACACTGGCTCACCGTTCTTCAGTTACTTGTTTGACTCACTGACTAAAAATTCCCCAAAAAGGGATGCAAAGAAAAGGGAAGGAAGGGAAAGAAATGAGGAGGAAAGGAAGGAAAAGGGGAACGAGAGGAGGGAAAGAGGAGGGAGAGGGGAAGCAGAATATCTGAGACCCTTAGGAGAGGTCAAACAGTACTGAGGGGGCCAAACGACCAGAGCGCCATGTTTCTTTCACTTCCCTCTCCCCCCCCATCAAGAACAACTGCTTGTTTGCATCTCAATTCCCCAGCTAGTCACACAGGAACCATGCTTGCTCCTTGACACCACCAGTGGAAAATGTTCTAAGTGAGCAAGCCCCTAAAAGCAGAGAGCTCATCTCAGTCAAGAGGTGCCTGTGTATAAAGAGCACGAGACAGCAAGCATCCCCCATCACATGCTTCCTCTGACACTGCTTGGCCTGGCTGCAAACAGCCAGAAATGCTCATCCTCCCCTGAAGTTCTTCTACCTCTGGTCAGATGCCTCAAAAGGAGGACAAGACGACTGGCTTGCTCTACAACCACAAACAGGGAAGCCGGGCTGCGCAAGCGCGGTTACCAACTGGGTAGTGACGATTAACAACGGCTCCTCCTGGTACAAGTCCGCCTAAGTCAGAAAAGTAAAACCCCACCTCCAAGCAAGAAAACAAGCACATACCTCATTCGTGGTACACCAGACCTTCTTGTAAACCTCGGCCACAGGAAGATCCAAACTAATGATCTTATTGTTCACTAGAAGCTGAAAAGCAGATGAAATGAGGCTGTTATTGCAAATAATTATAAGGCAAGGACACTTCAAGATCAAAGGGCACTTCATAGCAGTGGTTTATAACTCATCATTTTTGCATTCTGGGCCCACTGCCTCCCCGTCTCTAAAAACTGCACGTGTGTGCACAACACACAGAATCTGGGACACAATTTCAGAGGCTACAAACACCCTTAACCCAAACCACGGACCCCATGTTAGAAACTGCTGGTGAGGACCTTCTCCTACCCTCTCAGGCTCTGCCAGAAAAACCATTTTCTCTATTTCCCCCAACAGGCTTTCCACCCCTAGATGACAAGGCCAGACCCTGGAGGTCGTCTGCCACAAGGTACCAGATACAGGGCCAGAAATCTGCACAGGGGCCACTGTGCCAGTTTTAAGGAGCTTACTTAACTTGGAATCCCTGAGAAGTCTCTGTCAGAGCAGTAAGAACAATAAACTCCTACTCCGTGACAAGCAATAGCCACTAACCATTTGCTTACCACATGCCAGGCATTGGGCAGAGCCCTTTTACAGGTAATTAACCGGTGGGAACCACTGGCCCCATTTATAGAGGAGGAAGCTGAAGCAAACCACCTGCCCAAGGTTAACTGGCTACTGAGCAGGGAGGAACCTGGATGTGACCCCAGCCCGAGTTCCTAACCATGGTGGCAACATCCTATGCTTGTTACCTCCATCCCACTGTCGTCCTCCAGGAGGGCCACCAAGTCACAGTCCTGGCAAATCTTGTTCTTTATGTCCCTCATAAGTGGCCCAATGCCTGGCTCATTGCTGCTATATGGGTTCCCGGGCATCCTGCCCTGTAAGAAGTCTTCTTGTTGTGGGTCCTTCTCCAGGGTCACAAAGAATTCAGTGACTTCATTCTCCTCCTAAAGGACAGAAAGAGGGACGCATAGGCAGGAATGGCATTAAAGACACCACAGAGGGACGGCAGAGGCCTTTCAGATTAGACCATCCTACTTTGTTCCATGGACACTGGAACACGCACACACCCTGGGAGGCACAGGAAGAAGCACCGCTTACAGGATAAATGATGCTGCAGAGCCTCTCAAAGATGAACACGGGCGTCCGGTAGTCATCCAGGTTGTAGCGCTTGGCTGTCTCAATGCACACAGCCATGAAGGCCTTGGTTTCCGATTCTGTACCTGCCAGAAATCAGTGGCCACGTCAGTTAGGAGAGAGCTTCACACACACAAACCCTGATGAGACTTTACGTGCACAACACCAACAGGTTCTTCCCTCTTGGTAAATTTGCAAATGCCCTACGTGGCAGTATCAGTATTTCAATTGGAAACTTGAAGCTGATTGATTTGATGCTCAGACCACATTCCATTTGAAAGCCCCAGCACCCAAGTCAACACAGTGCATCAATGGTTAGCTGTGTACACCTCTTGCTTCCTCTCCGAATGATCACCTCCTTAAGGAGAGGAACTATACTCAGCGCGCATCCTCTTGCGCAAAACAGGTACTCCAAAATGTCAAACAATAATCCTAATTGTATTCCAGGAGGATCAAACAGAAGTCATATATAGCTTTAAGCTTCAGTCTTAAAACGATTAAGTGGACTGCCCTCTACAAGCCAGAGAGACAATTTCAAGTCATACGAGAAGGAAGAAATATGCTTCAAAAGGGTCCAACTGTGGGGCACCTGGGTGGCTCAGTCGGTTGAGCGTCCGACTCTTGGTTTCAGTTCAGGTCATGATATCAGGGTCCTGGGATCGAGCCCCATGACAGGCTCTGGGCTCAGCGCAGAATCGGCTAGAAATTGTCTCCCTCTCCTTCTGCTCCTCCCCCTGCTCATGCTATCTAAAATAAAATAAAATCTTAGAAATAAAAAAGGGTCCACCCAAACCAGCTCAGCATGGCATGATGAAATACATCAGAAGGGCCTCCATGTCCGGCAATATGACAGGCTACACTTCCTCATCTACTCCCACTCCTCACCACTTAAAAATAATGTAAAATACTGAATAACATTTATCAGTGAACTGCCACACTAGCAGAGATGAATCAAAAACCAAAAACCAGGAGATATTCAGAACCTATGGAGGTTAGCAAAACTCTGAAGATGGTGTCTGAGCTTTGGTTTCCACAACCTGCCAGGATTTGAGAGCTAGACGCAAAGCCCCAGGTCTGCCAAGGTAGAGAATCCAGTGGGAACCCCTCCCCCACACATAAAAGTCTAATGCCCCAAAAGAGCTATACCATGTCCTAAGGGTCAACTAGAAATAACTCTCCCTTTCCCCCAAGCAAGTCACTGAAACAAAATTGTCCTCCCTTACAATCTGGCATTGAGGAGAAGGGGGAAAGATCTCCCTTGAGAGAAGGGAGCCTAACAGGCTACCCTTCACAGGGGTTTGTGGCTCAAAATTCATACTACCTAAGAGGTCTGAGAAACCTGAAGCTCAGAACTTCCTTCAAGACCACGCCATGATGGCAGTGCCCGGAGATGCTTTGCAGAAGCAGTCACAAATCCTCACTGGAGAAACCCATATTTGGCTTGGCTTCTAAAGAATTTCCACAGAGGGCACCTGGGTGGCTCAGTCAGTTAAGCATCCAACTCTTGGTTTCAGCTCAGGTCGTGATCTCAGAGCCTTGAGGTCAAACCCCATGTCGGGCTTTGGCACTCAGCAGGGAGTCTGCCTCTCTCTCTCTCTGCCCCTCCCCCTGGCTCACGCTCTCTAAAATAAAAATAAATTTTTTGAAAAAAAAAAATTCCACAGATAAACCCTTGAAACATGAGTGCTGAGCTCACAGTCTAAAATCACGAAATACAAAAAGATTTAAGGCACCAGAAGCAAGAGCTGGAATAACAAACAGCAGAATCAAATGGATAAATATTTCAAGCCTTAGAATTATCAGACACAGAAATATTTGCTATTCTTGCAAACTACAAGATAAATGGGAAGTGTGAGTGAAAAACAAGAAAAACCTATAGAGAACCACAAGGACTCAACAGTTAGACTAAAGAGCTAACACAGTGAAGAAAAAATGAACTAAATGAAAGAACTGAAGAAACCCTCCGGAGTCAGCAGAAAGAGACGATGAGATGGGCCCCGTGATGGAGTGGTAAAGAGAGACGGAGGAGAGAGTGGATTCTACAAGGATGATAGATCGGGGCAAAGGCAACTGAGGAAATGATGGCGGAGAATTTTCCAGAACCAGTGAAAGATACCAATTTGAGGACACATACTTCCTTCTGTTCTATAAGCTTAACATAAAATGTCTAAATGGGGGACGCCTGGGTGGCTCACTGGGTTAAGCATCTACCTTCGGCTCAGGTCATGATCCTGGGGTCCTGGGATCGAGCCCCGCATCGGGCTCCCTGCTCAGCGGAGAGCCTGCTTCTCCCTCTCCCTCTGCCTGCTGCTCTGCCTACTTGTGTGCGCGCTCCCCCACCCTCGTCAAATAAATAAAGTGTTAGTTAGACAGATAAATAGATAAGTAAATAAGAAAATAAATAAATAAAATGTCTAAACAGACTGAGCCCAGATCTGGAATTTTACAGCTCCAAGAACCAGAGCTTCTTGCCCTCTCTCCTCAAACGTGGAAAAACGCCTGCCACCGGCCTCCAGCAGGAACGGCACCCCCAGTCCGGGCCGCTGGGCAGCACTACCTGTGGTCATGTCCTCCAGCATCTCCAGCAGCATGTCCTGGGTCTCATCGATCAGCTTGGTCCTCTGCACCACCAGCTTTCGCAAGCACAGGTACCCATTCAGCACAGTACCTACCAAGCGACTCTTAAAGTGTCTTTTGATGGACTCCACCTCGACAAAGGAGGAAAGAAGCCCTGTGGGGACAGGAAAAAGCTGCTGCGAGGGCTCTGAATGAGAACGAAGGCAAGGAAGGTCCACATCTTCCAAAGGTTATGAGCAACTCCAACTTCTGAGCACAGAGCGGGCGCTCAAGGAAGTGAACTAGTCAACGGCGAACAGGAGCTCAAAAATGTAAGCCCACCCGAGATGGACATGCAGAGCTTACGTATGTACAGTCAACACAAGAGAGAACAGTCAACCTCCGCGCCCCAGGAACCAAGGTCAGCCAGCAAACTAGACCCAGGGTACCTAAGGGAAGGGCCCAGCGGCTACGTCTACCTGTGAGACTTTTGAGGGCGTAGCCCTGCTGCAGGTCAGTGCTCAGGGTGGCCTCCTCCAGGGCCAGCAAGCGGGCGATTTCCTACATGGGACGACAAGCAGTTAGTGACAGCACTGCTGATGAGATCGGCCCCCTCCAGCTGTGGTCCAGGAGCCCACAACATCAACCAGACGTTCTGCAGTCACCATTCTGTTCCAATGACCCCTTGAGCTGAACCTCTGCAGAACTCCTAAGAAGCCGAAGGCAGTGGCAATGACGTTAAGGGAGGGCTTAAAGACTTGGAATGGCCGAAATGCCCCCAGCAAGTTGTTACCTCCTTATGATACACAGAGCCACAAAAATCAATTTTTTTCAACAAATATTTCTTCTCCGCAAAGAAGAGTAGTACAAAATCTACATCAGGGGACTGTAATGAGAGCAGGACCGGGGAAGGGCTCTCCCAAGTTGGGGGGGGGGGGACCGGCGGTGGCAGCTACCTTGGTGATGAGGTTGCCCACATAGGGCAGGACTCCCCGAGCTGCCAGATAGACTTTCCAGTGGGCCGAAGTGATGAGCTTTTGGTAGAGAGCCAAGTACTCGGCGGCACACTCGCCAGCTATGCTCAGCTCGTCCAAGTAGCTGCCCCGAGAAAAGACAGGACACCATGAGAACGCAGCTCCAGGGGCTCCAGCAGCCCCCCTCTGTTCATGTTATCTGCTGTCTTGGGCTCCCCCTTCCTTCTGGGCACCTGAGTAAACCCCAAACTTCCCCCTTGGGGACCTCCCCACATGTGGGGACAACCCGGCACACACAACAGGAGCGTGATACAGTGATACCCATTTTGGATCAACCAGCACCGAAACGCACAGCGCTTATCTGGGCAGCGAGACTGGTTTTGAGCGGCTCATGGAGAAGGCAAGTGTACCACAGGGTTTAGTGGCTGACGGCATGGGCTTTGGAACCCCACCGCCTGGATTCGAATCCGGCCTTCAGCAGACAAGTGCCCCAGCCGCCATGAAGGTGAAATGAGATGGCGCAGGCTGAGCTGAGCGTTCCTATGCTCATCAGACCTCAACGGCCGCAAGCTGCCAGCGCCCCTGCTCTGCTACCACTCCCAACATGACCACTCACTCAGCTTCTAGACCTTTCCTCTTTCTGTGCTTTCCACGCAGCACGGAGCCCGGCTGTGCCCTCCATCACCCTGACCTCCGGACCCCCCCAGGAACATGGACAAGGCCAAGCACTGATAAGTGTGAGCAGTACCTGGTGAGGAGGTCGAGGACCTGCTGCTTGCGGCTGGGAATGGTGGCCAGAGCTTCCACGATGGTGCAGGCTGCCTGCCGCGCAGCCTGCGTCGCCGGGGTGAAAAGCACCTGTAGGACATGGGCCAGAAGTGTCGTCTCAGGTGACGGCCGGTCTTGCCAGGTCCCCAGCAGGGCACAGTCCACCACCACCCTGCCAGAAGACCTCTGGGCACCTCTCCACGGAAAGGTTAAAGGTGAAAAGCACCAGCTAATGCCATATGCGACTGTGGCTGCCCAGGAGCCCCCTATTTCATGGAAAGTTGCTCCCTCAAGCAATCTGGAGAAATCACCTATGATGACTGAGCTAGGAAAACAAGCCAGGAAGTACTTTCCTCAACACAAATTGCTGTTAACTCTATTCTGGGGACAGGTATATGCTGTTAAATGCTTATAACCTAACAGTATCTTTCTCGTCTTATATATGAATGGACCAACAGATGCCCTGAATTACCTTAATCCTTCATAAGGTTCGCTAGAATGGAGAGGGAGAAGGCAGCAACGGGTAGGGATGACAGAAGGAGAAAAGGGAGGGGTGGCACCGAGGCTTAGTTCTGGTAAGTGACCAGGGAGGAGAGTGGCAAGCCCACCAGCTTGATGAGAAAGGCACAGAAAAATCCTGTCTTGACCAGTCTACCACACTGCTGGCTGCAACCAAGCACCTCCCTTTGCTTCCTAACTAAAAGGAAGCAAAAGCAGAGCAGACACATGGGGAGGAGCAGAAACGCACGGCTTGGCATCGGGGGCTGAGGCAGCGAGGAGAGGGCCGAGGACTAGCTCACTCACTTGCCGCAACCAGTTGTTATGGCCCAGTTTGAGATCCAAGGGGGGGGTCCTCTTCCCACGACGACTCAGGAATTGCTTCCATCTCCACACGTACTTCTCAGTCAAATAGAGGTGGCGGAGCTCTGACTTGCTGGGGGACTTCCCATTACCATCTATCCCTGGCAGGCACACGGATGCAGCGAGGGGTAAGGAAAAGGAAGTGACAGAAAGGGGGGACTGTAGGGCTGTCAGAGGACAGGGGTCAGGGGGTCTGACTTCCCTAGTCCTGAAGAGACAGACACACCTCTGATAGGAAGACATTTCTTCCAGGCTTCGTAGGATGCTTTGGGGTCTCTCTTGAGCCACAGCTGAGCCTGGGCATGGATCTCATTGCAGTACGGCTTAACTGTGGTGAGGGCCTCGACGGGGACATCCTGCAGGGGAAAGCCGAACAGGGTGGGGAGCTTCAGAGCACACCTGAGCTGGGCTCCAATACAATGGCATGGATGCCCCAGAGGAACATATGCAAAAGCAAGAAGATCAGAAGGATCAACATTCATATCAGTTATGTGTGTTCCTGTTAACGCATTTTGGCCCAATTTAGTTAGAGCAACATCTCCACGCTGGGCTTACGGTCACTGCTTTGTGCAGGATAAGATGTAGCTGGCTTCCTACAGACCATCCTTCGGCCGCAAACACCAGCTCCTATACCAAGCCTGACTCAGTTTCCTAAACATCTATCTTCAAGGGGTCCCTGAGCAGTCTCCAGAATTTTAAGAGCCATTACTGAGCAGAACTAGCATGCAGAGCAGAGGGACCCACACAGCACTCTAAGCCAGGCGTTCTCAAGCCTTTTGGTCTCAGGACTCCTTTACAGTCTTAAAAAAATTACTGAGGACCCTAAACAGCTTTTGCACATGTGGTTCTATTGATATTTACCATGTTAAAAATGAAGCATGAGAAATTCTTAAAATATTTACTAATTTCATCTTAAAGAAAGAATAAATCCACTACCTATTTACCTAAACATTTATGTTTCCAAAATAAAAATCATCTAAAGGAGCAGCAGTACTTTATGTTTTTGAAAATTTGCTTAATGACTGCCTTAAATGAGACAGCTAGACTCCCCAACCTGCTTCCGTGTTCAAACTACCGGGAGATGTTGTTTGGGTTAAAGTACATAAAAAACACAGATACATAATTGGAAAAGAGAAGAATGTTTTAATGGTCTTCTCGTTTAGGGGCGCCTGGATGGCTCAGTCATTAAGCGTCTGCCTTCGGCTCAGGTCATGATCCCAGGGTCCTGGGATCGAGCCCCACATTGGGCTCCCTGCTCAGTGGGGAGGCTGCTTCTCCCTCTCCCACTCCCGCTTGTGTTCCCTCTCACTGTGTCTCTCCCTGTAAAATAAATAAATAAAATCTTTAAAAAAAAATAGTCTTCTCATTTAATTGTGGGTTTCTTTCTTTGATACTACTGTCAGCACGTTACAGGTTCTTAAAGATTGGCTGTTACATGGAGGCTGAAATCAACGGATAAACTTTTCAGAGTCCGTTAAACACTGAAACTCATCTTTTACCCATCCGTGATTCTTTAGCATGTGCTGGTCATTCCACAAATACTGGCTCACTGAATGATGTCAATTCCTCTGGATGTGACAGGCCCACTTCATTCGTTTTTCAAGAAAGCGTCTGCCAAACACCCGATTCTGAATAACCACAACTGGCCCGGCGCACATTTTCCCAAGCATACAGGGGCTCCGTAAGAAAAGCAGCTGGCTCAGCCTGCATCTGAAACAATCACCCATGTGCTTCTCAAGACGAGCACCGCACTTCCGTGTGCAGCAGGAGCACGCTGTGTTCTTCCACACTGTCACACTGAGTATTCAAAACATGAGCACCCCAGAGTGAAAATTTACTAATATTCACTTGTGCTGCTTCCTCAAGGATGCCCTTGAGACAAAGGACACAGCAGTGGGGAACCCGGCTAAGGGTCGCTGGGAGCCGCTACCTTTCCCACTGGGGCCCCGGTGACCTCACCCACCGGTGACTGTGTGCCATCAGGACCAACGGCGCCAGACTGCTAGGGGCAAACAGGGTCGTAGGAGGATTATGAACCAGACGTCAACCTCACAGATTCCCCAATAGTCTGGGGAACACCCAGGCACCTGGGAGCCCAAATTTTGAGAACTGCTGCTTTCTCTAGGCTAAAACTAAGCACGGCGCAAACATCGACACTGGGCTCCAGTGCTCAGAGGGTAAGCAACTCTGCAAATCTGTTGCCTCACTCAGGAAAAAGTGATGGTTAGGTGCAGATGGGGTTCCTCTTCAACCAAGGGCTTTTAGCTGAGAACGAGTTCTACAGGGAAATAAACCTCATCAAAGGGAAGGAAGATGGGTTCCCTCAGCCCTGCCTTTTCTAAGGACTATCTAGGAAGACGGGAGTCAAGGAAAATGTAGTCAATTCTTCAGGATCCAGCTTCCTCCCTAGTGCTCACCACTCAGAAAGCGGCCTTCCTACACTTATGAAGACTGTTTCTACTGAAGGACTCCATCAGGAAATAGAGCAGGGGTCAAATGGCCCAAGGACCGCAGAGAAGTAAGGGACAGAGAGCCTCAGGCATGGCCGAGAGGAAGAATTATGGCCGGGGTTTTCCACAAGCCAGTACAAGCAGATCAACCTGGGGCTCAGCTATGGTTATTTTAGAATAAAAACTTGGCTTTCCTCCTTCACTTAATGATTCACTGAGTGGCTATCATCTGCTAGATATTACACTCCGCCCTGGACGTTAAAAATATTTCTAAACTGGGGCGCCTGGGTGGCTGTCGTTAAGCGTCTGCCTTCAGCTCAGGTCATGATCCCAGAGTCCTGGGATCGAGCCCCGCATCGGGCTCCCTGCTCAGCGGGAAGCCTGCTTCTCCCTCTTCCTCTGCCTGCCACCACTCTGCCTACTTGTGCTCTCTGTCAGATAAATAAAACTAAAAAAAAAAATTTCTAAACTGACGTCCCTGCATTCAAGGAGCTCAAAGGCAGCCTAGCAGAGAACTGGCTCTTTTAAGCAGCAGCTCACAGAAAAGGCAGATCCTATGCAGAGAAGACTGCACGCAGCCACAGCCAACCTTTTTTACGGACTAACATGAGCCAAGGTTTGGTGCACATGATCCGCATCAACTACTGATTCTTCACAACACTTCCACGTGTTGTGTTCTCATTTCAGAGACGGGTAAACTGAGGAGCCTGAGTTAAGAACTTGCCCAAAGTCACAAGGAAAAGAGCTGGGATGTGAAATCAGGAAATCAAGAAGTCCGCTTCAGAGCCTAGGAACTTCACCACTCGCAATGCTGCGTAGGCAACAGCACAGGAACAGCAAAGAACACCGTGCTTTCTGGGAGCCTGGGAGCCTGTAAGTCCTGCAATGCGACTGGACAGACAGCCCTCTAGTAAAACACCTTGTTCGAGGCTCTTGTGTCTTCACGTCTATTTTACTCCTGACTTTCCTCTGAGAAACCTTCCTTCTCAAAAATCCCAACTCCTGTCTACTGAACTATGGCAAAGAAAGCACTGGTGCCCTACCACGGGCAGGCTGAGTGCAGGGTAAGGCAGAGCCCTTTACGAGGCAGAATACTGTGCTGGCCAGGGCAGGAGGGGGCTGCCGCCCTGCCCTGCCCTGCGTGACCCCCCGCCCAGTACCTTGTTCTTCTTGCTGGTTGGAGCAGGTGGTTTAATCAGCTTCTGCAAGATCCGCAGGCACATGAGGGTAATGTTCTCCACAACCACAGGAGTCTTAATGTTCACAGCCATGAGGAAAAGGCTGAGAGCTAGGACAGGAAGGACAGGCCAAGATGCAGTCAGAGTGACAGCAAGGCTGTCCATGGCGACCGCCGCGCCCCGCCACCTCTGTGGCTAGGACAGCACCCAAAGCCCCCATCCGCTCTCTTTAGAGCCCCTAACCAGATGTGGCCTGAGCTCACCACAGCGTAACCGGAGTTCCCAGCAGCTGTCCTCCTTCGAGATGGAATCTGTCAGCAACAGCATTTCATACTGAAGGCTGCTTGCCTAGAAGGCCAACGGGAGGAGATATGAGAAGAGGAGGGTCTGCAGGTGAGACCCAGGACTGGGGCTTACGTCCAAGCTCTGCTCAGGGGACTCAGATCAAAGATGTCTGGTACCCAGTGGCACCATCAGAAAGAGAAAGGAGTTGGGCGCCTGGGTGGCTGTCAGTTAATTGTCTGCCTTTGGCTCAGGTCATGATCTCAGGGTCCTGGGATCAAGTCCCACATCAGGCTCCCTGCTCAGTGGGGAGTCTGCTTCTCCCTCTACCCACCCTCCCCTGCTTGTGATCTCCCTCTCTCTCTCTCACTCTCAAATAAAAAAATCTTAAAAGAAACAAAGAGAAAGGAGGAGTGGAGACCCCTGTCCCCCATCTGGCCAACCACCCATTTCTCTTCTCCCCCTGAGGCTGGCTCTGATCTGGGGCAGTCATTTTGGGTGAGAACTCTGCAGACTGCTGCTCCTTCCCTCCCCAGCCACCCCAGGGAGACTGGTGGAAAGAAAGCGAGGGAATGCAGAAAGAGAAAGAGGAAGGCATCAAAAGGGCAGTTGTCTTGCTCACTAGATCAGGATTGGCCCAGTGGCCCTTCAAGGCAGTGGAGACTTTGCCAATAATCAAGTCATTCATTTGCTGGGTGGCTTCTGGATTGTCTCTGGAGAAGCAAAGAAATAGAGTCCTGTTATCTACTACTGGCCGTGTCCCTCCTTCCCACCTGAAGGAGCACAGAGAAAAGGCACTCAATGCCCAGGGCCACCTGGCCTCCCCAGGGGCCTGACCACAAGACCTGAGTCTGTAACAGAGTGCCCATCGCAGCCGCCTTTCCCGCAGTGGTCACCGAGGGGAGAGCAGCACCAGCATCCAGGAGATCCCCTCCCCGTGCACAGCCCAGGCCACAGAGCCTCCCAGCACTGCCCGGTACACCGAATCCTCCAACCTCCGAATCCGACATCCCCCAGCCAGGATGGGTCACGACACTTTTCCTTGTCTTCTCCATCTGCCTCTAATTTCCCTCCCATGAGGTACCCACATTTCCTACCGACGGCCCACTGTAATAACATCTACATTAGTGATGACGACATCAACTGTACCAGGTCACTTTCTTGCATCCTACCCCAATTCTGAATAAAATCCCAAGTCCTTACAATGGCCTAGATCGCCTGGGATCTGGTCCCCAGGGACCCCTGGTTCTCCTGCCCGTTTCCCATGCGGCCTCCTTCACTCCACTTACACAGGCCTCTGGAGCTCCCGCTCAGTCCCTGGCACAGCCCGGCCTCTCACTCTCGCACATGACGTGTCCTATGCGTGCAGCCACAGCTGAGACATCTGCATGGCTTGTCTCCTTTCTGCAAACACGCCTCCTCAAGCATCACCCCTCAGAGGTCTTCCCTGACCATCTCCCAGCAGTAATCCCTGCCGCAGTCAGGGAGCCACCCCAGCTGTCCCTCTCTTCACAGTCCACTCCTGACAGACACCAGACTGTGCAAGTAAGCTTCTGCAGGTCTCCCCACCTGGACTGTAGGCTCCAGGAAGCAGAGACTCTGCTCCATTTACTACTGCACACTCAGAGTCCAGAACAGTGCCTGGCATTCAGCAGACGCTCAAAAAACACCCGCTGAGTGAGCGAGTAAGTAATACAGCAAGAAATGGTTACCAATCACCTAATGTGTTCTGGAACTTATGCCACACTCAATAAATCCAGCTCTGGCGACCGCATCAGCACATACTAAGTAGTCAACAAATACAAGTTATTGCCCACAGGAATTATTCCATCCCACCCTCGTCATAAGCCTTTAAGGCATTTACTATTATCAGTATTTTTCAGAGAAGGAAAACCTCAGCTCAGAAAAGTCAGCTAAGCTGTCCAAGGCACAGAACATCAGACACCGAGCCTAAGCTTCATCTTCCATGTGAGTCTGGAGTCCAAGTGCCCAGTCACTTCCTTCTCCTCTCTCACCAGAACCCAGAGACTGTTGAGGACAAAGTACAAGCCAAATATTCTATTTACAAGGAAACCTGGTCTCAAATGTTCACGGAGTTCACTCACCCAGACCCTGGGCATCTCTCCCTATTCCTCCCTCGTACTAAGTTAGCTGGCCTGTCTGGCAGCGACAAACACCACGCTTTGCACCCCTAAGCTCCTAGCATCGCTGTCACCACCAACCCCCGAGGTAGCAGGAGTTACTGGGCCCACAATCCCAATGCAGGCTCTGACCGAGTAAGCAGGCACATGAGCTGGCGGACCTCCTCCCGCATGGCTGCAGAGCCTCGGCGAAGATTGTAATCAAAGAGCTCCCGGATGAGGCCCTGGGAGACGAGGATGTGCCTCAGGGCCGGATTGGTGGCCAGGGCCCGGAGCAGTGTGATACAGTGTTCTGTGACGGCTGAGGCACAGCCATAGCACTTAGTAGAGGACGTGTGGCCACAGCCCAGGACGGATAAGGCGCGGTACTGGCTGGCGGTGAAGGTGGGCTGCACAGAGGTTCGGGATGATTTGGTGGCTGCTTCCCTCTGCTGCAGGTCATATTCCAACAACTCTTTGCGTGAAGCAAAGACTTTCTAAGGGAAAAAAAAAAAGATAAAAGAAAAACAAATTAGCAGTTAAAAGAAGGGAAAAGAAAAAGTTAACTGGAAATCAGCTTTGGTCTGAAGAACTACTTTACATGCATTATTATATTACAGAGCAGAAAACTGAGACGTAGCAGAGCTGGCTTGCCCAAGGCAAGTGGCAGAGGCAGAACTCAGCCCCTGATCACAGGCACATGTCCTGAACTCCCATGTAATGCTGTCTCATAAAGAACAAACACGAAGATCAGAGGAAAGGCAATTCTGGCGGCAAGGACCTGGGCTTGTCTTCGGCCAGCCTCCTGTCCCAAGGAGATTAGGTCGGTAGCACTGCATTGGCCACCCGGCCCACCCTGGTTGACCGGCATTGGCGTGCCCTGCCCTTCCAGCCTACAAACACGGCATATCAGAAAGAGAGGCACCAGAACCCTGACACCCGGTTTTTAAAACTAGCAACCCCTCTACTAAAAGATGGGTTGTGAACGGGCCAAGGAAAACAGATCTAAAATAATCTGTTACCCTCAGTCTTCCGGAACAAATTCAGGTCTCTGCCAAGCACCAGAAACTAGATTGTGAGAGAAGTTATATGGTGCAACCACCTAGACCCTGCCTTTTCAGCCAATCGGACAAGGGAAACCCAAGACTCCCAACTGCTGGAGGGGGGCAACAGGACTGCTCTGAAAACAGCATGGGAAACGTGTGACAGAACACTCTAGAGTGGCTCCCATTTCTCTACCTGGATGATTTTGGAGAGCTCATCGAAAGAGTTCTTGCAATCCCCACAGTACTCCTGAGCCAGCTGCAGGATGTACCGATTCACGCTGGCTGAAGTGGAGCTAATGCTCCCGGATGTCCCCGAGTCATCCTGCAACCCAAGAAGCATGCTGTGAGTCTCCTGCTTCTGACCCAGAGCCCTCTCCACATGCCCCTCTAGCCTGGGGTTACCTGTGGCTTTTCGGGGGCTGCCTCGTTCACTTTGCAGAGCAGGTTCTCCAGCTGTGGCCGGTGTCCCATGAGCTGGTGATACACTCGGTCAGCTTTGTCCAGAAGCGTATTGATGTTGGAAACAGCCTGGCAGGAAAAGACAGGGGTGTGTGTGAAGGCTTTTCCTTGAGTGATCCCAATAGCTAACCATTTCCTGAAACACTTCCTACAGGTCAGATGCTGTGTTTCATACATTCATTATCTATTCCCCACAATAATCCAAGGTGTTGGTGTGTTATTTGTAACAACATACAATATACTATATAACACAGCATATACATAAGTATGCAATGCTGAGAGTAATTAATCATTGACACTAGGTCACACAGCACTGAAAGGCACAGCTGGAACTGAACTTTTGTCCCTTCTGACTCCACAACTAAATACTGTCCTGCTTCCCATGCTGCTTCTAGAAGCAATCCCAAAAGCTCCCCACTCTGACTGTCACCTAATCCCCAGTCCCACCACACCATGCAGACTGAGAACCAGCCCCTGGATAAGCGAACACTGAGGAAAGGCCAACAGCTGTTAATACGACATCTGTGGAACAAATGCAAGGCACTCATCTGACTTCTTTCAGCCATCCCAAATCTAAAGTCATTTGTCCCTGGAGACATTCTAGTTCATTGCCAACCAACACTTCTCTGAAGTCCTATGTAAATCACATGTTCCAATATATCCTACACCATTATTTGCTCCCACCCGAAAGCTGTGCCCTGAAGAGAGTGCTGAGATGAAGACTCAGAACAGATGGAAAAGCATACTGCCCTCCACCAGCCCTGCTGCCCAAAGCTCAGAGCAAAACCACTGCCCTGAGTCTAGGACGGATCCAGCCTCACCTTCTTCCGGTCTTCTTCATTCTCAATGGGATCCACTGCACAGCAAGGCTTGGCATAGAGCATAAAGTCGAAGCGAGCGTATTTACAGAAACCACAGGCATTGCAGAGGAAGGGATCCTTTTCATCGTAGTTGATGGACCTGAAGAACCAAAGCGTTTGGGTCAGGGGGACAGAAGAAGTTGGGGCGGGGGAGGGTGACTGAGTGCCACACGCACTGTCTAGAACTGTATCGGGATGACAAGAGGCAAGGGTGACTTATACAACCAGGTAACAAGAAAGGAAAACCTGGCACTAAACCGAAGGACCCCCCACTCCCATATTACCACGGGACAGGCACGTGTGCCATTCTTCCCGTCCCCACCTTCCAGCCTGGGACTCCACAGACCTATAACCCTCCAATTATGCTGAGGGCAGCAGACACTGAAACTGCCCACACTGAGACTCTTGCAGGGGATACAAGGGACGTACATGGCCCTGGCCAGGGCGCCACTCCCTCCCTCACCTGCACTTGTGACACTGGTAGACGTTCTCTCCGCAATTGCCGCAGACCCCTGGGTTGGCGGGGACGGAGGCGCTGCAGCGCGGGCATTGCAGGGTCTCTGTGGAGGCCTGGTAATTCTCATAGAAGTCCGCAAACTCAATCATCAGGTTGGAGGCCACAATGGGCAAGGGCAGGTCGATCTTCACCTCTGTCTGCCCGGGGGTCAGCTGAACCTTCTTGGCCTTGTGCCAGCGGGCCGGCCTAGAAGAGACAGTGGTCGCTAGAGGGGCGGAGGGCCTGAAGGCCACTCATGTACCCCTCGGTAAGGGCGGTCTGAGGAGACGAAGAGCAAGACTGTCCCCCCCGTGCGTTCTCCTAAGGCAGTGAAGTGGTTCCTCTAACAGGAGATGTGGCAAGTAATAGCAACCTAATTCAAAAAATATTCTCTATAAAAAAGGATTTAACACACAAGTGCTTTAAGATGTTAGATAATTTTCCAGATTCTAGAAAAACAATGAAGTACATATCAAGGGAAGACATTACTCCAAAAGTATGCCACCCTGAAGCCTATAATCCTAAGAGGTGCCGTGTACCACGTGCCAAGTAGAAAGAGAAAAAGAAAAGGCACGTAATAATTTAGAATAATTATGTTAATTACAGATAATATTTATTGGGCACTCACTATGTGCTAGGCTCTGTTCTCAGCACTTTACATACACTACACTCATCCTAATCCTTAAAAAAAAACCACCCTGAGAGTGGGCTCATCTCCACTTTATAGTTAAAGAAACCAAGGCTGTAGATCTTCTCCCATGTCAAGAGACAGTAGTAGAGCTGGGGTGTGAACCCATGGTGTTGCAGCAGAGTCGGAGAGTTGCACCAGCTGCTGCACTGAGTCTACACAACAGAAAATCCTCCTCCTCCAGAAGGGAGTGGGTTATTCCAATGAGTAGCTTCCACTTGCAGATCACCAATGTGAACTGTTCCTCAAAGGAAGAAAACTTCCTGCAGACAGAGCTCTGTGTGCTGATGTGGTAAACTCTAGCTGTATTCTGCCCCTTGGAATAATACCAATACTTCTGCTCCGTGCAGAACAGCATCTTACTATTCAAGCAGCACCTCCCCACGTCCTCTGCCCAACAGCAATGCCTGAGATTTCAACAAGAGTGCAGTCTCTGGAAGTCAACCCTTTACCCCACGCCAATGCCTTCTCTGGCCCACATACGACGTGCCTCCATTCAGACACTGGGATACACGAGCTAGAAAGATCCAACACTAGCAGACATAGAGGGAAGGTGCCATGTAGAAATGGAAGGACCATGTGCCAGAGAAGCTTCTTGATACTGCTGGCTCTGTGAGCAAACAGCATCTTAACCCAAGAAATGACAACTTCTTCCCAACACAGGTGTTATGGAAAACTAGAGTGCCCTAATAAACATGGGTAGGAGGAGAAGCCTGAAGTCCCCTAACTCAGCTTCCCCTCCCAAGGCAGGCTGTTGAATTGCTTCCTTAGACCCCCATGGGCTCCACCGGACAGGATTTTAAAAGAACCTTTAAAGTCAACACCCTTAGGAACCGTGTTTCACTTTTGTCCCCAGTGTTGACTCCAGTGGGTAAGAGGACATACCAGGCCTCTAGGGACGTGCTGCTTCACCCGATTCCAGCCATCAAAGCCAACAACTGGTGTTAAGCACAACAAGCTGCCCCTCCCCAAGTATGAAGGGCCCATACTTGTTTTTCAATTCCACGATGGCCTGCACGGTTCGGTTGTTGTAATAGAGGTTGATGGTCCGCACCATCTTTGTCCGTTTCAGGTCTCCAATTTTCACCGTCACTTTGCTGATGGTGTGGCTGCCGATGAGCTTCACAACCTGCTGTGTGGTGGTGTACCGCGTGTCCACTTTAATGGAAGACAGCTTGATATACTAAACACGGGAGTACACAAAACACTATCAGTTCAAGGTCACTGGCTCATCCTACCTTCTTCAAAACTGATCACTGTAACTCACTCTTCATCTATGGATGAAGTTTCTATTTAAGGCAGTTAAGTGTGGCAAGTAAGCATTCATACCACTGATGACCGAACACCTAGGTGGCCACACTCAATCTCTGGAAACAAGAAACCCACTGGCCCTGCAAGCCTCACGATCACCCATGTTAAAGATGGCACTTACACAAAACGGCACCTCTGGATTATTACACACCAGGCAGGGGTCGCTCTCCAGGTAATAGCCATCAAATTCCACTAAGCCAGACAAGGTGCTAAGGAAGAAACCAGTATCAGCATTAGGAAATCTTCATCTTAGAGAGCAACCGAGCTTCACGAAGAAGCCACGAATGAGCCATGGCTCAATATTCCCTAAATCGAGCCCCACCCTAGTTAAGAACACAAGGGAAAAGTGAGAAATCCCAACAGGGCTTCAGGCGCCTGGCTGGCTCAGTTAGTTAAGCGACTGCCTTCGGCTCAGGTCATGATCCTGGAGTTCCGGGATCGAGTCCCACATCGGGCTTCCTGCTCAGCAGGGAGTCTGCTTCTCCCTCTGACCCTCTTCCCTCTCGTGCTCTCATTCTCTCTCTCTCTCTCTCTCTCAAATAAATAAAATCTTTAAAAAATAAAATAAAAAAAAAAAAAAGAAATCCCAACAGGGCTTAGAAGTCACAGGACGGGAATTTCAACCAATCGACCCTAGATGTTTCCTATTTCTGAGCTGTTCTGAGGTCAGAGAAATCCCTAAAAACTGACAATATAAAATCTGACTCCAAGAAAAGTCACAATTTATTAAGTCATTGAATTGTATATTTAAAATAGGTGAATTCTGTGTATATAAACTATACCTCAATGAACTTTAAAGGAAAAAGAAAAGAACAGTCACTATTAAACCAGGGAAATAACAACTGCTTGCTTAACTAATACCCTCTTTCAAAAGTTTTTTTTTTTTTTTATTATCGCCATTTTCCGTAAACTTACCTTAACCTGATTTAGACTTAAGACACTTGAAAATTATAGACATTCTCGGGCGCCTGGGTGGCTGAGTTGGTTAATCGACTGCCTTCGGCTCAGGTCATGATCCTGGAGTCCCGGGATCGAGTCCCGCATCGGGCTCCCTGCTCAGCAGGGAGTCCGCTTCTCCCTCTGACCCTCCCCCCTCTCATGTGCTCGTTCTCTCTGTCTCTCAAATAAATAAAATCTTAAAAAAAAAAAGAAAATTATAGACATTCTCAAATGACTGCTTACCAAAACCTAATTCAGCAGCTATATTTTGAGTACCCTGTGTATGAAAGGCCCCAGCCATGAGGGAGGGATTCAAAGACCAACTAGACAGAGGTGTATCGATTCTTATGTAAGAGCCAACCCATGTGCAGATAGCAACCGGGACTGTTGACGGAGCTTCAAACAGGGAAAAAGCAGAACAAGCTCACTTGTAAATGTTAGAGTTGGGATGGTTGGTAAGAATATGGTTTTGGGTACGCAGAATCTCCACAGCCTTCTGTGAATATTCCTTCAACTGAAACAGAAGCCAATAAAAGACCACAGTTAAAGCCCAAGGGCAAGTCTTACTGGACTGCTATCCGACACTAACTGCTGTCTAGCTGATACTGCCCAAGAAGCACCAGAGTTCTCAGCCCCCACACAGTCACACAAAGCTGGGCCTAACTCCTACAGGTTTCCACAATCTTTGTGACAACCATCTTTTCAGACCCTGTGGATGAAGAGAATTTTTATTCCCATGGAGAAGTCGTGAAATGGTTAACCAATTGCAGAGACACTTTTGGGGATGTCGTCAGGGCTGCCCGGAAAACAGGGGGACATCTTCTTTCCTAAAGCAACTTTAATGGGTTGCACTGTCCTCCCCACCTGATCTGCTCGCTAAGGCAAATTCAGCCTATACTTATTTGCTAGTATATGTTACCTGTGTGGTACACATGTTGGCTGTGCTCAACATACATCCAAAGAGATTTCACATGTGCACCACCTATGCAGGTCGGTCATGTTCTTAACTCAAAAGAGAAAAAAGGTCAAATACGGCAAGTTAGCCCCTCTGACCATATATCGACTGTTACCTTCTTCTCCGTTTGTGGGGTTTTCAAGGAGAAATATCCTAGTAGGTCCACAAACTGGGCAGCCTTACGACCGTAGGCTGGGAGTTCTGGCCATATGGACCACATCAGATCTAGCAAGAGTTCCTGTTGAGATTTGCTAGAGTTTCTGTAGATAAAGGATAGTTCACGTTACCAAGCAGCAGAAAGCCCTCAGGTCCCTTTTATTTATCCACAAGGCCCAAGTACTGCTTCTACAGGTATGTCTATCTCCTGAAAACTAGGGGTTAAGTTAAAATCATTTTGCACTCTTTTGACAGTAGATCCTAACAGGTATAGCTCAGTCCTTTGCTATCTTCAGAAGGTGGCCTGAAGAGTCAAGCCCGGTCACTTCACAAACTTCTAAACACAGCCCTCTCAGGCGAAAAGCGATCATCTCTTGCTTAAGACGTCAGTTTAATGGCTAAAAGCAGATAACCAGATGAAGACATCTGTAATAGTCAAGAGGATCCAGGCTGATGTAAATACTGACACTGTGACCGTGAGTATGCAACACAAAGCAAGACAGAACTACATCAACCACTCGTCTCCTGGACCCATGCAGACTGTCAAAACGTAGCCCAGGACCCTACCTGTAGATATGCAGGGTCAGACAGTGGGCCTGCCAGCGCACCGAGGAAGAATTGGACTCTAACAGGAAGCAACGCAGGAACTGAACCAAGGTCTCCTTATCTGCAAATTTGTTCAGCTGGTTCACCAGAGCTGTGCACAGCTGGTCCTCCTGGCTGCCTGAGCTCTCCCCTGCAAGATCAGGGAAGAATTGAGGACTAGAGAGCAGGAAGCGTGCAACAGAGTCTCAGAGCCAGTGCTCCCAGATGAAGAGGGAGAGAATTCTGTCCACTTCTAAAAGTTTCTTCAAAGAAATGGTTCTAATTTGAAAACAACTTTCACTGGTTTATTGGAGAACAAAAGCCAGCCCCGTATGAGACACGTGATAATCATGCTACAAAAAAAGCACAGGATAAAGTGCCAACACAGGCTGACAGTGAGCACACACAGCTACCCTGGAGGAGGCATTTCCTTTCAGAGGTTTGCTACCCGAAACAGCTAGCTGAATGATTAACCGGGAGAAGGTAAACCACCTCCACTACTCTTCACCCCTATCACCCGACCCAGGCCTCCAAGGACCATGAAAAGCAATGAAGCAGGAAGGCTTTTGCCTTTCCAATAGTAAGGAGTCAGCTAAAACAGCTTCCGTATGTAGAGCATTTAACAGTTTACAAGCGTCATTTGATGCTGACAACCTCTCTACACGGCAAGTGTCATTTATTACATGGCAAGCGTCATTTATTATCTCACAGAAAAACAAATTTGGCTTACTAAAACTGTTGAGTGCACTTTGACCTTTTCCTTGGTATGGAAAGCCCACATATTCAAGGTGTAACCGACAATGAAACCAAAACTGGACACTGGAGAGCATCGGAGTTGTAGGTCCTAGTAAATCGGAGTAAAAGCCCTTTCCAAAGAGCAGCATAAGCCACGTGATCCAAGAGAAATCAGGACACCTCGCCCTGGTCACCAAGACAAGAGAGTGACACTTACCCTCTTTCTCCTTTTCCTTTTCTTCTTTCTTGCTCTTCTTCGTGGACGACTTGGACTGCGTCGTGGCCTGTCCAGAGCCGGCCGCCACAGGCGCTGTGGACGAGGGGGCACTCGAGGAGCCAGCCGAAGCCGCCAGGGCGGCAAGGACTTTGCTGCCGCACAGGGCACAGGACAGCAGCTGCAGCAACACTGGGGACACCCCCTCATCCACCAGGAAGCTGACTTGGAGGAGGAAGTACAGGACGGCTGCAGGCAGAGGAGACGGGGGTGCAGCTCAGAGACAAATGCACTGGACAGACGCGTCGCAGGAGCCATGTCTGCACACGGCCAGGACTGTCCCCTCCCCACCAGCTTGCATTCCCAGTCCTCTCTGCCAGATGCTGCCCAGAACTCCCGTCCTCTGCAGAACTGACCTGGTAAACACCCCAACAGCTACCTAAAGATCGGCTCCCAGCCCCCACTTCAATTAGGATGATTCCACAGGCTCTTGTCTTTAGACTCCTACTCTGTGCCCCCGAGCACCCCACATTTTATCTATGACCCTTATGGCTCTGACGGTTTGACTTGTCTTCTTTGCTAGACAAGAGTTCTGTCTAGGTGCCTTGCTCAGAGCCTCATCTCTGGCATCCAGTTCAGCATTTGGCACAGGGCAGGCCTCAATAAACAGCTCGCAAAGAGATGAATGAATGAACAACAGCCACCGGAAGTCGCTGCACTGCTTACAGTCATCTTTGATGCAGAATTTCTGCCAGTTGATGGTTCGCTGGGCAGCAATCTCGGCACAAGCCTTCAGGTGCTCCATCTGAAATGGAATCCAATCGCCAGAACTGAGTAAGGCCACCAAGCAGCCCGCACCTACCACCCTGCAACCTGGAGTGGTCTGTACGAGGCTGCTGACCCAGTGACCCGGTGAACCTGGGACCAAGGCCCACACACTGCAGCTCTTACTGAGCCTCCTCCACTCAGCTCCCACCACACAAATGCCCGTCGTTGGCAGGGGCCCTTCACACCACTCAGTAATACAGCAGGAAAGCTAGGGCATGACGAAAAACTGCAACCCAGTTTACACTCTTTTCTTCCTCCCTTCCCAGTTCACTTTTTTCTTGTGAAAACATGACCGTAAGGACACTAGTTTATAGGACTGTATAATATTGAAAAAGTTCTCGTCTAGAGGCTCCCATGCAATATATTGTTTGCTTCCCCGAAGTCCGAACAATTTATCTTCAGACACATCATTTCTTTAGTATTCAAGGACAAAAACCAGAGGCTGGCAAATTCCAGGTTGATCCTGTCCATATGAGCAACAACACAGGCAAGAAGCCAAGGCACTCCTCCCCACAATGGAGGAGCCACTACCAGATGGGAGTGGGAATGGTCAGGGGGAAATCGCAGATCCTGAAGCCAACTCCACTTCATACAGAGCATTATGGATCCACCCTGAGCTCAACTGTGGCCAGGACGTTCTCTGAATATGTAAAAGCCCCGTACTCCTCCATCCTATTGCCTACCTGGCTGAGCCTCATCACATGCCCTCTCCCTGCCCCACCGTCCCCCTCGCCCCTCGTACCAGGCTGATGAGTGTGTCATACTGCAAGGCAGAGCCTGAGCTGGCTGTAACCACACTTGCCCGGAGGAATATCCCCTGTTCCTCCAGCAGCTTCTTGATCCCACGCACGTGGGAGTCCAGGGTGTGCAAGTCCCGGAGCTGGCGGTACTTCTCCTTTGACCCACAGATGAAGAGCAGAAGTTTGCGGACTTGACGGCGCACAAACGGAGTTTGCTGGATCATCAGGTACTTGAGAGGAAAGGCAACACCAAGAGTCAATGACTCAGGACCTGTGCCAGCAGCGGCTCCCCAGGTGTCATGAACTGTTACTAAAATGGGTAAGAAACACACACCAAGCAACCTCCTCACGGCCAAGCTAGACTCCGGTGAATTCAGTACTCATTAAGGAGCCAGCAGAAAGCAAGCTGTCAAAGAGGGGAAAACAGCAGTATTCCCACTCCCCTCCCGGGAGTCCTTGGGAATCTACAGGGAAGCTGAACTCCACTCCAGCCCACCCAAAATGAAATGGTCCAGAAAACAGATTCAGAATCTTTCAAGTCAAAGAGGTGGGGAAGAGGCTGGGCTGTTCATCTATACAACCCGAAATGGTCATTTGGGGTTTGCTAACAGGTCATTCTTCCCAGAGTTAATCTCAAGCTTGCTGTGACGGCATGACGGCAGCTAGTCGTAAGCTACCGCCCCTCGGCTGCCTCCTAACCCATCCCACCGCACGCTGCACTGCAATGGCTGGCCCACAAGTGTGCGAACTACACTGTCTGCCGCCAGGGCCTGCCAACAGGGAACAAAAAGGGACACCAGAGGGCGCGAGGAAAAAACCCTGGCTCCTTCCTGTCTGCTCTCCTGGCAGCAGCCCTTCGCTCCGGCAGCCTCCATCAGCTCTTCAGTGTTCGTTCAAGGACAAATCAGTACGGCTGGTTCTAACCATCAGCTTCTTTCCACGCTTCCAGAATCAAGCGCATCACACCCCCTCAGAGCTCCTGGGGTACCAGAGGACTCAGGCCGACTCCTCTTCAGACACAGGGCTGCCGGCGGCTGCTGCCCGCACCTGCCGTCTCTGTTTCAACACTCCCTGTGTTTTTCTCTTTGGTTCTTCAATGGCCCTCCAAACAATTCCCTATATTAAAATCTCTCTGTAATTGAACTAGTATGTTTTCTGTTTTCCAGATGGAGTCCAAAGTATTAAACTCGTCCCTTACTGTCATATGCTAAAAGAGTCAAACATACAGAATCAGAAACTAAAGCCATGGCCTGTTGTGACATCCATCTTCCATGGCTTCACCACACAGTACACCTGGGGCAAGGCCCACCAGCGTGAGTGGCACTGCTGGGGGAAACGCTCCCTGAGGATGAGGACAGAAGGGGGCCACAGAGGCCGTCAGAGCCAGGGTGCCTGGGTGGCTCAGTCGGTTAAGCGCCTGCCTTCTGCTCAGGTCGTGATCCCGGGGTCCTGGCATCAAGCCCCGAGTCGGGCTCCCTGCTCAGTGGGAAGCCTGCTTCTCCGTCTCCCTCCCCCCCACCTCATACTTGAGCGCACATGCACGCTCTCTCTCTAATAAATAAAATCTTTTAAAGAATAGGAAAAAAGTCCATCACAGCCGAGGTGTCCTCTCCTCGAATGGCACATGGCCTGCGGCCTTTGCTTACCTCCGAGAGAAAGTAAAACCACGAATGATCAAAGACAGGAGGTGGGATTCGAGAGTTGGTGTCGGCAATCTTCTTGATTTGGTAAGGAAGCCTCAAGACCATCTCCGTCAGAAGCTGAGTATAGGCCTCAAACACATCAGCAGCATGACCCTGGGGGAATAACATCTGTGTGAGGACCTGTGA